>NC_092873.1:519123370-519423370 GCF_028372415.1 Notamacropus eugenii
GACTTTCTCCAACAGAGGAGCCCAAAGCTCCCTGGGCCAGGCAGTGAGTCCACAGAGCTTTGCTCTGGATTCTTGGCTTTCTATATAGTGCCTCTAGCCCAGGCCATCTCTTGTTGTTCTGATTGATGTCTGGCCCCAGGACCCAGATGGCTCTGGAGGAGAAAGTGAGGCTGGTAACCTTGCACAGGCCCTGCCTCACTTAAATCCAATTCACTGCAAGTCATGGCATGACCTCCTCTTTATGGTCCTCTTTGAGACTGAAGAACAAGTAACAAGAAGAGGTACAGTTGCCCTTTCATCTTCTTGTTTGAAAAAGGAGCCACCCTTGGTACTGATGCCCCACCTAGGCCTCCTTTCCTTGGCTCAGTCCTCAAAGTACTCTCAGTTCCTGAAGGGATTGGTGGAAACAATGTTCTCCATCTAGGATGACATTTCCCAGAAGCCCACACAGCCAGGATCCCCACAGTGCTTGTCTGAATGTGTCCATGGGAAAAACTGGTTATAATTAGATCAGAAATTTAGAACTGGAAGATACTATTTTGATGAGAAAATGAGAAGATCAGACAACTGAGGCAGAGGGAGTAGTTTGTCCAAGTCACATAGATAGTAAGTGATAGAGGTAAGATCTGAACACAGGTCCTCTGACCATTTTTCTTTTCTCTGTGCTATTGGAATCACAGGTTTTTAGACTGGGACGGGTCCTTCATTATTATCATCCAGTATCATTAACTCATTTCACAGGGAGGGAAACTGAGGGTCAAAGAACTGAATTGCCTGACATTATGCAGGCTCAGGCTCCAAATCCATGTCTTCGCAACCCCCCCAGCACTGCCTTTTAATAGTAGGCAAGGGGATGGAAAAAACAGAAGGAAAGGGAGGGAGGGAAGACAGGCTGAGACACCAAGAAGGAGAAGGGATGTCTAGTCCAGTAGGTTTAGGTTTCCTCCTGGAAACTCTTGCCTGGGGCTGCCTGTATGTGATAGGCATCAGTGAGCTAATCTCCATGGGTCAGGTTAGCCAAAGGCCAGGGAGGCCCACAAGCCAATGGAAACTCTCCCCATCTGCTTGGAGGTTGACAGCTAGAAACCCTTTGTTTCTCTTCATAGCAACTAAGCCAGGCTGAGGCCCAAGGCCCAAAGGTTTTGGCACTGAGAAAAGCCTCCTTGAAGGCCAATCTCTGAGGTTCCTCCCAGCTTTAAGTCCAAAATCCCATGAGTGACTGAGCAAATAAAAACTTTACTGGGGTCCTATTTAAAAGGACCTTGGATGCATTGACCTCGAATTCAAAGACTGAGAACTGAAAGAGACATTAGAGGTCACTGGGACCAACTGCTGCCTTCACTTTACAGATGGGAAAACTGAGCCTCAGACAAGTTGTGACTTCCTCAGGGGCATACAGGGAAGAGTCCTGAATCAAACCCCCAAGCTTCTGACTGCAGAGCCTTTTCCCATTGAACCAGGTTGACTGCCTTGGGTATCAGGGTTAGCAGACATTAGAACTCATTTGGTCCAACCCTTCCCCTTCCCATTTGACAGCTGAGGAAACTGAGACTCAGGCAACCAACTTGCTTAAGATAATAGAGGTAATAAATGTAGTGGGGGACTCTGGACCATCTAAGATGGAGTCACTCATATGGAAGATGCAAGGAGATGTGCTTTTAGGACCCTAGAGGATTGGAGCATGGATGCCTACCACAAAGTTGGGAGAAGCCTTTTCTCAACTGGCCAAAATTTTTAGCCAAAATTGTTGTCTTTGGAGTTGGTGGCTTGAGCCAACAAGAGAGAGAAGAAATCTCCTTAATCCTTTCAGGGTACCAGAGAACCCTAGGGGTGGCAAAATGTTAAGAGGTTGGTGTCTAGAGAGTGTGGCCAAAGTAACCATGTTACATAAGTATCAAAGACCTTCTCTGAAGTTAGATCTTCTCATTCCAAAGGCTTTCCATTACACTACGCTATCCTGAATGTCTGAACTTGAAAGGACCTGAGAATTCATTTGATCTACTCATTAATTTTGTTGATGAGGACAATGAGACTAAAGAAGGGAAGTAAGCTGTTACCCCTGTTAGTATCACAGAGGAAGCCACTCTTGACCTCTGGAAAGTTAAGAGTTGAGTTCATCCCTGTTGGTGTTACAGGGTCCAGACTTGGCAAACAGGGAGAGAACAACCCAAGGAAGAGGTAGCAAGGGTGAAAATGGGAAGGCCATTGGCTTTGGAGTTAGGAAACCTGAAATTAAGGACCAGCTGTGTGGGATATCCAGCCAGTAATTTTACTTCTCTTGCCCCAACTCCATAAATTCTGTGCCCTTTGGCTCCATTTGAGCTGGCCCAGTTTCCTCCTCTTCTGACTGGGGCTTTTAGCGACCAGGGATTCTCTGCCTCCTAAGATAGCCCATTCCACTTTTGGGCCATCCTCCTTGATAAGAAATTTTTCCATCCTGGCTGCTCAGTGCTGGGCCAGTTGCACAGAGCTCAGTGTCCTAGGAATGGCTCTGAGCCTGTGAGTTGGAGAAGAAGTACCACACTGCTTGGTGCTGGTTTCCTCTGTAGCCACATTGTTGTATGTCGCCTCTTATTGGATGGTGAGCTTGAACAGGCAGTGGCGTTTTTGCCTGTCTTTATATTCTTAGTGCTCAGCACAGTGCATGGCACATAGGAGGTGCTTAATAAATGCTTGTGGACTGACTACACTGAGGGATCAGGTCTTTTCCTGATCCCTTTGCTGTCAGTCCTTTTCCTCTGTTAAATATCTCCAATTTAGCCTGTCTATAGCTTGTTCATCCATCACTGTTTGCATGTTGTCTGCCCTGTGAGCTCCCAAAGACTAATCTTTTTTTGTCATCCCCAACATTCAGCACAGGACTTGACATACAGTAGATGATTAGTAAATGTTTACTGATTGATTAACTGACTTATTGAAAGGTCCAGTTTCTAATACTATTGACCAGAAATCAAACTAGCATCCCTCAGAACCAAATGAAAATGTAATTGGGAAATATTTAACAAAATAAATAAAAATCTATATTACATCATAGATAATATTAATTTGTTTTATAAGTCAATGAGACTCACAGGAAGCTGTTTCAATTTGTTTGAAACCACTGGACAAGAGAGTACTTACATCTATCTATCTATCTATCTATCTATCTATCTATCTATCTGTCTGTCTGTCTGTCTGTCTGTCTGTCTGTCTATCTATCTATCTATCTATCTATCTATCTATCTATCTATCTATCTATCTATCTATCATCTGTCTATCTATCTATCTATCTATCTATCTATCTATCTATCTATCTATCTATCTTTGTCTCCACTTTGTGGTGCCTGGAACACAAGGCACTTAATAAACGCACATGGATTGGTTAATTGATCACTATAGACTTAGAGTTGGAAAGGCACTTAGACCAATCCTATCATTTGAAATTTAGACTAACCCTCTTAATCTAAAAGAAAAAAAAAGCCGAGAGAACTTAAATAAGTTGTTGAAGGCATAGATAAATTCACTAGATAAGTGCTAAGTTCATACAGTGTAAACTCCCTGAGGGCAGAACCTGCATGTTCTTCCTCCGTCAGGCAGAATGCTTCCAGACCCAGCTCAAACATCACATGTTTTGCAGAGCCTTTTGGGGTCCATGGCTATCTTTCTGCCCTCATCTCCCATCCTGTTTGCTTCCTTTCTGGACCATGCATTTCTGCCTTGCTCCCCAAGTCACCTCATGGCATGTCTGGAATTATAGGTTCATTAACAACAGGAAGTAAAGAGGTTTGGCACATCTCTGTCTCACTCACCCTCTCCAATAGTGCCATGTACTGTGTGTTCCTAAAGGATTTGCTGATGCTTTATGCTTAGAGTTATTGAATCATTGCATTTGAACTCCAATCCTCTTTATTTACAGATGAGAGGTTCAGTGAGCTGTGCACCGAGATGGAGCTGTTCGTGCTTTGTTAACATCAGACCCAGGACAGAGCTACCATATAACCATGACACAGAAAGTGATGGCGATGATAATAACGATATCTTCTGAGTAGATGGCTCAGAGCTGGGATTTCATTGCTCTTGGGAACTCCAGGTGTGGAAATTTCCTTTAGTAATGCAGATTTGTACCAGTTCATAGTCTCAGAGAGCTTTCTGGGCTTTACTGGCTGAATTTTTTCCCAGGGATCCAAAGAGATTTTGTGTCACAGACAGAACTTGAATCCAGGTTTTATGATTCCAAAGTCCCCTTCCTTTTCCACTATGCAAATATGCACATCGCCGTTAATCACTTATATCTAGGTATAAACCGAAAAGTCAAGATAACCTTTTCTCTGGTGGTCAGTCCATAGATCTCTAAGACCTCGTCTCTTAGTCCAGTGACACTAGTTCACAGATGCGGAAAATGAAATCCAGAGAAATCAAGTGAGCCAGCAGGTAAGAACTATTGCATGGACAGGCACACAGTAGGTGCTGAGTAAATGCTTGGTGAATTGAATGGATTGGAACTTCATCACTTGCTATGAATTCATGGTTGCGGCCAGTCACATTCAAAATCATAGGATCTGAGAGGTAGAAGGGACATTGGAGGTCATTTAGTCTGACATAAGTCTGATCCAGAATGCCCTCTAGACCCTAACATACATTTATTAAGCACCTATTGTGTGCATTCTGGGTAAGAGCTGCAAGTGATTAAAAGTTTAGCTAGAGATGTCTTCACTGATCTCCTGGAAGTTACAGTTATGCTGCATAATACAATAATATATGTATTGACTAGACCATGCAACAGAGAAGTAGAAAACCCAGTTCTGTGTTATGACTGAAGGAGAAAGTCATCATTGATGGGGGTTCAAAGAAGACTTCTTGGAAAAGGCAATATTTGAGATGGGCTTTGATTTAAATTCAACATGTGAAGAGAGAGAAGGATAATCCCCACAGAGCCAGTGATAATGTATGAAAGTACAATCCCAAGGTCTTGAACTGTGCTGTCAGATTGTCAGCCACTCAAAGGCAGGACCTGACTTTTGCCTCTTTGTATCTCCAGTACTTAAAGCAGTTCCTAGCACATAGTAGGTACTTGATAAAGATTTATTGTGTGGGATGGGCAGGGTGTGTAGGAAGTTTTCCAGTTTGGCTAGAGGGTAGAACGCATAGGCAGGGATAGTATGTGAAGAAATATGGGTGCATTGGGGAACACTGGAGTTGGTGTTAGGGAAGTTGAGTCCCTGTGGCACCAACTATCTGTGAACTTGTCAAACTTCTGGTCTTCAGTTTCCTCTTTTGTAATATGAAGGATTAAACTGGTTGGTCTCTATAGCACCTCCCCTCTTTGAATCTCTATTCCTATGACTCTAAGGTTCAAATAGCAGGATGGAGCCCTACATGCTATGGAGTAACTTGGACACCAGCCATGCCTGCCTGCTTATGTTCCATCTCCAGCTTGTCCCTGCCCTCTGTCCGTGTCCTCCCCACAATGTTCCCAGGAGCTCCAAGTGCAAACACTTCTAATATGATGCATTCTGAAATTTCTTACTTATGGTCAAAGTCAAATTTGTTTTTCTGAACCTTGTCACTCATGGGTCTTTTTATCCCCCGTAGGCTCATAAATGCCCCAGGTGGGGTGAGGAGCCTGTTAGAAAGTGCACAGAATAGCAAGAGTGTAAGGACTACATGTATAGGGGAGCAATGGGAAGTGAGAGTGTGTGGGGATCTCTCTTCGTCATACCCTGGCTAGGTGGCAGAGGAGGAACATACGGGGGTGTGGGACACATCAAACCAGGGCCGGGGGAGTCCTGCCCCAGCATGACTCACTTAGCAGCTGCTCCCTCCTCCCTCCTCTCTCCTTCCACCTTGCACTTCCCCATCTCACCATCTCCTCTGATTTCCCCTGTGGTGCTTGATGCCATCAGAGTTCCTGGCACTGCCTTGAGGGCATGGTTGAATTGCCTTGAAGTCTCATCACTGCTCACAGAACTTCCTTCACTAAAATCAACCATAATCCAGGTTTAGGCTCCTTTTCCTTTATCCTCTTGGCTTTGAATTTCTGGACCTGAGTTCAAGTTCATACAAGGTCACAATCTAGCTGTGTGACCTTAGGCAAGTTGAGGAATATCTCTGCACCTCAGGGGTCTTCATTTGTAAAATAAAAATGATTGGAGTCTATGAATGATGCTCTCCTTTACCCCCAATAGACTCTAACCTTAACCCTAACCCTGATTAAATCATTCTGCTCTAAGGTTCCTTTCGACCTTAAAATTCCAGTTTTTCAGTCTTGTATCTCTTTCATTTTGTTCAGTATTCTAAGATTCTGTGCCCTAAGGCCCCTCCCAGCTCTGACATTCCCTGTTCCATTTTTCTAGACTTTGGAAAAAGAGCAGTAAGGCAGAAAACAGACTTAGAAGGTTGCTTCAGTAGGTTAGAGCAAAGAAGGAGGTTTCTTCATGAAAGTTTTCCATAAGCAGAGTCCATTTCCAGGCCACAGATAGGAATGAATCGACTCAAGTCATTGCTAAGAAGCTACTACCTTGATGGTGGCCAGTGAGTGAGCTGCGGAATTTGGAGCTGTTAGCAGGACTGACTATGATTTTAAAATTAGCATCTTCCCAATGAAGAAATGGAGAGAAATTTCCATAACAAGGTTTCTGTGTCAGCTTACAGGTACCTATGAGTGTCTCCCCTCCACCTTGCCTTTGTCCCAGGGGGTCCCTCAGGAGAGCTGGTGCTGTGTTTAGCAAGTTGGAGGCTGCCTTTGGGTGAGAGTGGGTAAGAGTGGTGGACTTGGAGTCAGAAGGGGCAGAGTTCAGATCCTGCCTTGGTACTTAGTACCCGAATGATCCTAAACAAGTCAAGAAGCCTCTCTCAGTCTTAGTTTCCTCATCAGTATAAAGGAAATAATAAGAGCACCTACTTTACGAGCGGTTGGGAGGATCCAGTGAGTAGATGTATGTTAGTGCTTTGTAAAAGTTAAAGTGCTATATAAATGCTGTTGTTAACATCACCATTACCACCACCACCATCTTCATCATCATCATCATCATCTTCATCATCATCATCTTCTTCATCATCTTCATCATCATCTTCATCTTCATCATCATCTTCTTCATCATCATCTTCATCATCATCATCTTCATCATCTTCATCATCTTCATCATCATCATCATCATCTTCTTCATCATCTTCATCATCATCATCTTCTTCATCATCTTCATCATCATCATCATCTTCATCATCATCATTATCATCATCATCATCTTCATCATCATCTTCTTCATCATCTTCATCATCATCATCATCTTCATCATCTTCATCATCATCATCTTCATCATCTTCATCATCATCATCTTCATCATCATCATTATCATCATCATCTTCTTCATCATCATCTTCTTCATCATCATCTTCATCATCTTCATCATCATCATCATCATCATCATCATCATTCCCCTGATTGACTCTTCAGACCCTACCTATGTTTGAACTATCTGCCTCATGCCACTTTTCCTCCAGTCTCAATTTCTTCATCTGTAAAATGGAGGCCTTTGATTGGATGACCTCTGAGGTCACATCTAAATCAAGCTTCCTAGAGTTGTTGTGAGGAAGCATATAGATATTAAGTGGTATAAACGGTAAATTATCACATGCATGTGAATTAGTACCAAAGAGGACAAAACCAGGTTCCTGAAGTGAGAATAATTTTAACTGGAAGGGGCTCAGACTCCCATTACTCCCGCCTGCCCATTCTGTGTGCCTCCTCACCTCCAGTTCAGGCGGACAACAGGCAACAAGCTAAAAAATGCAAAGACAATTTGCCCAGCTCACTTATCTCACTAGGAAGTGTGAAAGAGTTTCTCTAATTGAGTTGGAAGGGGACCTTGGCATTGGCTGGACAAAGATCAGTCATGCCCCTGGTGTCTTTTATGCGATTAAAATATATTTTAGTGATTTCTTTAAGAATCATCATAATTTCATTCAGTATTCCGCTCCTTTCACTCTTCAGAAGAATATATTATATAACATTATATGCTATTACATACTAATAGTATATAATATGATGCATAATATATTATATAACATATATAATATATGTAACATAATAATATATGTTCTATAAGAATATATTTTAATAAAAAAAGAAAAGCAAGAAAGAGAAGGAAAAAAATCAGTACAAATGATCAATACATCCCCAAAGTCTGAAAATATGGGCGTTGTAGCACATGATGGACTTCTAGCTTCTGTAAAGCTTCTGGGTGGGGTAGGTCTTCTCATAAATCTTCTTTGGAGTCATTCTTGTTCTTTGTAATAGTGCAACATTTCCTTTTGTTTTTTATTTTTTGTGGTCATTCTCTTTATTTCCATCATTGTAATTACTGTGCATATTATTTTCTTGGCTTTGCTTACTTCAGTCTGCATCAGTTCATGTAGATTTTTCCACACTTCTCTATATTCATCAGATTCGTCATTTCTTAGCATATACTAATATTCCATTACTTTCATGTGCTATATTTTTAAGCCATTTCCCAAGGGATGAGCATCTTCTTTGCTTCTAATTCTTGGTTGTTACTAAAGGTGCTACTATAAATATTTTGGTGTATGTGGAGATTTCTTTTCAATGGTTGTTTTAGGACACAGTTCCAGCATATGGACTTCTGACAATGGATTCTTCGGTTCAAATGGTATGGATATTTTGGTCACTTTCTTTGCATGATTTCAAATTGTTTTCCAAAATGGTGGTACTGATGAACAGATCCACCAACAATGCATAGCCTATCTTTTCACAATCCTTCTAACCTTGAATAGGGGTGAAGTGAAATCTCAGAGTTGGATTTATTTGCATTTCTCTTATTATCAATGATTTGAATTCTTTCATATGATTTTTAAGTTCACCTAGAAACTTGGGTTATGAACTCTGACCAATATATAGTGTCCATTAGGAAGCATAGGTATAGATACAGAAACCTGGCAGGGATGGACCAAAGTATGGAAATCCATACTGGGAAACTCAGGACTCTGGACTGTAAATCTATGTACTTGGTCTCCTTAGAGATAACAAAGTTAGTCTGCGTCAAAAGTCATTTGTTGAATGGGACTTCTTATCTAGTAAAATTCCTTGGTTGAGTCCTAATGTAGTATTATAATCTTTCCACAACAAAAGAAGTCTGCTTTCTTGTCTGAATTCTAGGGGTTTCCCCCACCCCCCACTCCCCACCAAGTCACAGGTGACAGTAAATAGCAAGGTAGACAAGCCTCTCCTTTTTCAAGCCATCTGTCAGTAGCAGAGGATCCATCTTTCTCCAACCAACCCTTAGCAGTAAAAGTCTTTTCCCCTTCAATCAACTCTATTCTTAGAAACAGATGCAAAGCCCAATTCATGAGATAATAGGGAAGGGAGAAAATGTGAGCTCTAAACTTTTTTCTCAGTTCTTAATTCAGCTGATTTTCTATGCTCATCTGAGCTTGGTTTTTTTCAGGAAGGGGATAGCCTTCACTCTATTTCTACCTTTTTTCCTCTGCTTATGCTTCTGTTCTGCCTCTTGGTCCCTGTAAACCTCTACTACCATCTTGTCTCAAAGCAGGGTCATCTTCTATGAAGTGACTCACCTCTACCTTCGAGTGATAAATGAGAATTCCTATTTGTACCAAATCTAACACAAATTGGCAGTATACAACAGCTCCAAAATCACCAAAAAGTTCTAGTTATCAGTGTCCCAGCTATCAACCTGAGAAACCTCATAATAGTCATATGTAAATTATGCTGGGAAACAAAATACTTTGGTCATCTTTACTTTCATAAACAACTTCTCTTGGAGAGTTGCTTTCTCTCAGGTCCTCTTAGGACTATCTTTCTTTCTCCCCACATGTTTTTCTCTGAGGGATACTCTCAGAATTGTCTCTGGTTTTCTTCCCCTTTTTACGAATAAAATTGTCCAGATCCAAAAAAGGGAAACATTATGGTATATTACACATGCTAGAAAATGTCTTTTGATCTAATGATTTCTATTCACGTTATTAAAAGTAAACTCATTGGTGGGAACTTGTGAACTCTAATTTTAGGAGCAGGGACCTACACAACATCCTGTGACCTGTGAATAGTTACCCCATAGATACCAAAACTGTAAGCCTGTAAGGCCTCTTGAGGTATGTGTCTGAAAGCTTGAGGATCTACTCCTTATTAATGAGGAAATTGAGGCTTTGAGAAATGATGATTTACCTAAAGTTATTCAGGTATTGAACAGAACTGAGATTTCAACTCAAGCCTTGAACTCCAAATCCAGCACTTTCCCTAACTTGTTTATTGAAATATTATTTGCTTTGACTTTTTTGTTATAAAATTTCCCTGTAGTACTGGTCAGAAAATCATGCAGAATAGTGAATGAAATGTGCAAGACACAGGAAGGGAAAGATGACTTCTTTTAAAAATTAATCTTTTTTCAAAAAACAAAAATCAATTTTCTCTCCCTAAAACCCATTTCCCATTAAAAAAAGAAGAAAACCTTGTAACAAATGCACCTAGTTAGGCTAAACAAATTCCCTCATTGACTTTGTGAACCGTGTCTCATTGTGCATGTCTAGTCTTTTATCTACATGTCAGGAGATGAGTAGCATTAAGCCATATCATCTCTTCTCTGGAATGGTAGTTGGTCATTGCATTGATCAGAATTCTTAGGTCTTTCCAAGTTGTTTGTTTTTGTATAAATTGTATAAATTCTCCTGGTTCAGCTCACGGAAAGATGGTTGCATAATGGGAGGACAGGCTTTGTGTTGAGGCAAAGAACAAGGCAGTGGTTTGGGATACACTGTACCTAGTTAAGCACCTAGGATGGAGTGAGGATACTGATGGTGGCCTTCTAGGTGAAGATGCAAAGTAGGTATTCAGGTAGGGTTTGGACTCAATGGCCAACTCTGAGATTTAGTGATTCCTCTTTTTAATAATTAATCCACAAGAATTTATTAAGTTACTGAATAAAAGATAAAAATACATCAAATATTAAGTACCTATTATGTGCGGAGCACTTTGTTTAGAATATATCTCCCTTCCCCTCATCCACCCCCACCATCTACACAAACCTCATGGGAGATGCTCAGCACACATCAGGAGTTTAATCAATACTGATGAATTCAAGTCATCTACAAAAAATTCTATTGTAATATGTGTTTCCCCAAAGCAAGGGGGAAGGGAAATATTTCCGTGGACCCCTTGATAGGTCAATCACTAAGGGTGTGGGTACTTCCCCTTCCATGTTTATATTCAGTAAGATCAGTCTTGTTGGGGGAGAGGTGGCAATGAGGGAAAAGCTGGGGAGAGGGGAGCTCACGAAGCCAGGCTGCATGTATCTGACTCAGAGTGCCACTGTGGCCCCCTGTCTCTCAGCACCTAGGACAGTGCCCTGTAATTCAATTTTCCAAGCATTTACCAGATGCATATTCCATACAATTTGCCTAACATCGACTTGGGAGGTAATGAGTGGGACTTGAGTGATTACCTCCATTTCCCTTCCTGGTCCTGGAACTGTGCCTCTGGCTGCTTCAGTACCCACCCACACAGAGCTTCCCAGTGGAGCGCTGACATATGGAGTCAGAAATAGAGTACTGTTGTTTGTGTTTGTGTTTGTGTGTGTGTGTGTGTGTCCTCTTGCATGTTTTTGTTTTTGTGTCCTACTAAACTCTAAGGTCTGTGAGGGTGGCCTCATCTAAAGTTTAAATCCTCTCCCCACTAGCAACAACATTCCCCCCAGTCCCTAGGATGGTGTTCTGCAATTAAATTCAACAAACATTTACTAAATGCCTGCAGTGTTCCAGATACTCATTTTTTTTTTTAATTTTTGTCTCTGTTTCAATTATCTGTCCATCCATGTATCTATCTATCTGTCTATGTATCTATCTATCTATCATCTATTTCTATCTACTATCTATCTGTCTGACTGTATCTGTCTACCTGCCTGCTTGTCCATCTATCTATCCATATACTTATTTTTTCTCAGTAATTCTCAAAGACCATCTATTAAGTCACAGAATCTTTGAGTTGGAAGAGACCTCAGAGGCTACTTAGTCCAATCCCTATGAACAACTTTAGGATTACTGATTTAGGATTTACAAATTTAGGATTACTAATAGCTGAACATGATCTTTGAGGACATCTTATCTAACCCACTCATTTTATGTCTGAAGAAACCAAGACCCCAAGGAAGTTAATAATTTACCCAGAAAAAGTTGCATCGTTAGTAAGCTGCCAAGGTGAACCACATCCTCTGCTGTTCTTTCTACTGGGGAACTCAGTGTGGGAAGGAGTGATTCTATCAGGTCATTGTATCCAAGCATTCTGTGAATGTCTCTGTTAAATACAGAACTTGTTGATGGATTTTAAAAGGAAGATGTGAAGAAAGGGGAAAGAATGGAAGGAAACAAGCCTTTATTAAGTAAGCATTTACTATGGGCTGAGCACTGTGCCAGGCACCTTACAAATGCTATCTCATTTGCTCTTCATACTCATCCTGTGAGGTAAGTGCTAACATGGAAACATGGGGAAGGTAAAAAGCGTTTGAATAAAAACTGCCATATCAAGCCCATCTCAGGGCACCAGCTCCTTCCCCCAAACCAGTGGATATGACCATTGAGTCACTTTCCATGATCTTGGAATATATATAGAAAATGGGAGCACTGCAATAAGATTTGAGAAGGGCAAAAGTCTTGATTTTCTAGCATTAAGGGAAAAGCTGAAGTAAGCAAAGTATAGGCCAGATGAACTTGACTTTGATGCCTGATAAAAATATAGAATTAAAAGAATCGTGGCTGGGCATCTAGAAAGGCAAGCAATGATCACAAAGAGCCAGCTGTGGCTTAGTCAAAAACAAATCATGTCAGATTAGGCACAATTTCTTCCCCCCTCCCCACAAAGGGTTCTTAGACTATGAGGAAAACTATTGATTGAGTTTACCTAGATTTTAGCAAACCAATTAATTGTCTGAGTTCCCTGTCTTCTTTTAGAAAAGCTTCAGAGAAGGGGTCTAGATCAGAGTACTGGCAGGAGTTGTTTTGAACACTTTGATGAACTGTGAAGGCAGTGCCTGGTGGAGAGGCCACAGAGACTGGGCTTGGTGCTGGGCATTTTCCCCTGGAAGGAGTTTTCTTTGAATCTGGTGACTTGAATTCAAAAAGGAAAGCTGAGTGATCTATCATAATCTCCCAGATTCACTTAGATTTCAGCTCTCTGTCAACTATTTTCGCCCTCTCCTTTACAGTCTGAAGATGATGCTCCTTAACAGAGAAAACCGAATCAAGAAAAGACTTGACTCTATCTTATCTTCAACATCCATTATTATCATCCCATTCTCCCTGAACAGCAGTTCTGTCCATTCTTTAGTCCTCTTCTTTCCTCTCCCCCAGAAAGGCAAAAAGCATTTAATTAGCATCTACTATAGGCCACGCACTTTACAAATATGATCTCATTTAATCCTCACAACAATCTTGGGAGGTAGGTACTATTATTATCCCCATTTTAGAGTTGGGGAAACTGAGGGAGATAGAGATGAAGTGACTTTCCCCCCCTTAACCTTTCCCTCCTCCCTGCCCCAGTCACACAGTTAAGATTGAACTCAGGTCTTCCTGACTCCAAGTCTGTCACTCCATTCACAGAGCATTCCATCTGTCTTCTAGCTATATGGATTTAAAGAAAAATTGACCTTAGATTTCCTCATCCAGATCTTCAGGACTCCTGACTTTTCCCTCATAGAACCATGACACACACTAAGGTATCTTCCGTTGCCTGTCCTTCCACTTTTTTGAAGTTTTTTTAAATTAAATTATTTTATTTGTTTTCAGTGTTCAACAATCACTTCCATATATCTTAAATTATTTTCCTGTCCCTCCTCACTCCTTCCCTGAGATGGCGTACCATTTTATATAGGTTCTACATGTACTTTCCTATTAAATACAAGTTGCACAGAAGAATTAAAATGAATGGGAGAAACCATAAAACAAAACGAAGCATAACAAAACATGACTTCCATTTTCTTTACATAGCTTCCAAAACTCTAAACTGGTCGTGGAGTCCCGTGTCTTTAGTTAACAATCCACTTTTCATTCTTATTAGAATTGGTTCTCTTTGTCATTAGAATTCCATTATTAAGGAATGAGGCTGACTTCCTCTATAGAATCCACAAGATCCTATCAATTCTTACTGAGAATCTTTACAAATGTGCTCTCCCTACATTTAGAATTGCTATCCGATCATATCCAGCTTTCCTCTTCTTTCCTGCAAGATGCTAGGGAAGTAAGTAGTCACTTTCTTCCAAGTTTGTACTCATTCCTACTTTATTAACTGGTTCCTTTCTACCTTGTCAGAATTGGTTCCCCCAAATTCGTCTCCTTTTTCCTCTTCTCCACCAAAACAAGAGCAGCTAAATAAATGTCAGGGATGCTTATCTTGAAATTAAAAGATCTCAGTTCAAGTCCTGGTTTTGATTTGTACTAGCTCTGGGATCCTGTGGAGATTACATCCTTCTCTGAGCCTCAGTTTTTTCAACTGTAAAATAGGAATGGTAACATTTGAGTTTCATGCATCATAGTTCTGTTGGGAATGATGTAAAAGTAAAGTAAACTATTACCTCCAGAATCAAGTATGAAATCCTCTGTTTGGCTTTCAAAGTCCTTCACACCCTGACCCCTTCCCATCTACTCAGCCTTCTTAGACCTAACACCCCTCCGGCTTTCAAAGTCCTTCACACCCTGACCCCTTCCCATCTACTCAGCCTTCTTAGACCTAACACCCCTCCGGCTTTCAAAGTCCTTCACACCCTGACCCCTTCCCATCTACTCAGCCTTCTTAGACCTAACACCCCTCCGGCTTTCAAAGTCCTTCACACCCTGACCCCTTCCCATCTACTCAGCCTTCTTAGACCTAACACCCCTCCGGCTTTCAAAGTCCTTCACACCCTGACCCCTTCCCATCTACTCAGCCTTCTTAGACCTAACACCCCTCCGGCTTTCAAAGTCCTTCACACCCTGACCCCTTCCCATCTACTCAGCCTTCTTAGACCTAACACCCCTCCGGCTTTCAAAGTCCTTCACACCCTGACCCCTTCCCATCTACTCAGCCTTCTTAGACCTAACACCCCTCCGGCTTTCAAAGTCCTTCACACCCTGACCCCTTCCCATCTACTCAGCCTTCTTAGACCTAACACCCCTCCGGCTTTCAAAGTCCTTCACACCCTGACCCCTTCCCATCTACTCAGCCTTCTTAGACCTAACACCCCTCCACATGTAACCCCTGTCCCAAGGCCCATTGGTTTGGGACGCTCTCCTTGGTGGAGATGAAAGCACAGATTCCTCAGCATTTTCTTCTCATTTCAGGGTTCTTCAGCACCCAGGGTTAATGTCAGCAGGGCAGAAAGCATTCTCTTTTTGCCTTCTGCTAAAAGCTGCCTCAGGTCTGTGGGGGGAAGAGGGCAAGGGCTGGACTAGACTTTTAGTGAGATTCTGGCCAGGTTGGGTGGACTTTTCTAATCTTTTCGTTGCCATGATTCTAAAAGAAAGGTGGTGATTATTTTCCTATTCTCTATAGTCTTGGAACATTTATTAATCACACATGATATTAGGAAGGCAAGCAGGTGACAGCTACAACTGATGGAAGATTTCAGAAAGTCTTGTGGTTTGGTTTTGGCTGTGATTAAAACACATATACACACACAGACACACCAATGAAGAAACAAAACAAAAGAAAACAGCATCTAGCCAGGCCTGTAACTCAATCCACTTCAAGGGAAGAGTGGACAAAGTTCAATGCTTCGACGAGAGACTAGCTTGGAAAAATCCATCGTGCATGGACAAGAACATAGATGAGAGAGGCAAGACTGTAGTGTGAGCCCTGAATTTCTACTTAAATGCGCAGCATCGAAAGTTTCCTTCATTGCTCTGTACCTCAGTTTTCTCATCTGTAAAGTGGGGCAGGCCCATTTGAACTCGATTAAATTTCCTAAGCAAATTTAAAGTTACAATACAGGGGATTGAGCTACATGACGAGAACACACAAAGCTTTACAGTCTATTGATGGCAGTGCTGTATTGGGAGTCAGGAGATATCTGGTTTCAAATCTTCTGAACATCACTATTCTGCGACCACATGCAAGTGAGTTCACTACTTGGTGACTCAGTTTCCTCATCTGTAAAATATTGGACTAAAAGACCTCCAAGTTCTCTTGTTGCTCTATGACCCCATGAAACCCAAAGCTGGGAGAGCTGGGAGTATGGGGGTGAGAGGAATTTGGGGACAAAATGTAGAAGAAATGAAGCTCATTTTCATCCCCAAACAAGTCCAGCATGTTTCACACTCACAACACACTGATTCTCCTTATGGATTTTCTGCTTTGCTCCCCTTGTGTACCAGGCACATAGTGCTTAATAATACTTGTTGACTGACTCCAAGCCATTAGCAGAAGTGCCAGCCACATCGGGCAAGGCTGTGTGGAGCTCTATTAGAAATGTAAGCCGTATTGTCCCACCCTGGTCCTCCTTGAGCTTTTCAGTCTTCCTATGCTTTGCTCCCCTACACATACTATGGGAGTCAGCAGTCTTGACCTCTCCATTATTTCTCCAATACAACACTATATCTCCCCACTCCAAGGCTTATCGCTGCCTTCACTCAGGTCTGGAACTTTCTTCCTCTTCCCCTCTGGCCCTGGCTTGCCTGACTTCCTTTAAGACTCATCTCAAACCCCACCTTCTGAAAGAAGCCTTTCCTACTCCCTCCCACTGCTAATTCCTCCCCCTGAGCTATATTCCATCAATGCTGGATACATCCTATTTGTACATGGTTGTCTGCATAGTCACCCCCATTGGACTCCAGACTTCTTGTGGGAGGGGATGGTTTTGCTGCCTTTCTTTGCACCTCTCTGACTTAAAGCAATGCTTGCCATATAGCAGGCACTCGATAAAAGCTTGCTGATGATAATGACATATTTTATTTTTACATGATGTACATCTTCCCCTACATCATTCCTCATCTTCCCCACAAAGAACCATCATTTTTTTAAAAAAAGGACAAAGAATAAAAAAGAGGAAAGAAGAATTCGCTAAAATAAATCAACATAGTGAAAAAGTGTGACATTATATACAGCGTTCCACACTGGGAGTGTCCCACCTCTGCAAACAAGAAGTGGGAAGTGCCTTCTCATATCTCATCTTTGGCATCTTTTTACTGTCTGCCCAAACACTGAAACTGACCTGTTATCTCTCCCATGTGGATCCTTCCTGGTGGATATGAACACTGGACTTGGAGTTCAAGTTCTACCTTAGACGCCTGCTAAATCACTTGACCTCTCTCTGCCTCAGTGTCCCTGTCTGTAATAAGTGAATAATAAGAGTGCCTCCATCATAGATTTGTGGTGATGAATAAATGAGATAATACACGTAAAGCTCTTTGCAGACCTTAATGGAAAATGCAAATGCTAGCTACCATAATTATCATTATTGTTTATGAATGTGTCATTCAGATCGTGGCTACCCATGCTTCCGCTATCTTTGTCCACTCTAGTTCACGTCGTCTTACAAGTTTGCCACCAGGAAGTCCACCCAGGGTCCCTTCCTTATTTCCTTTTGACATCTCCATGAAGCCGGTGAAATGAACAACATATGGTTTGTTTTCCCCTGTTCTACTAATTAAATTTTTTTTTTGAGAGAGAGAGAGGGGAGGGGAGTTTGTCTACATAAGTTACCCAGGACTTTTCCAGTGCACGGGAACAATGCCACAAGTTCATCTGTCGAAGTGAGAACAAGAGCACATTGCCCTGTAATTTGTCTGAGTTGTTTTCTTTGGTCCAAATGATGCAATGTCCGTAATACACTGAGGTTACTCACAAAGTCTTGGTGTTGGAAGAGAACTCAGGAGACCCAATCTGTAGCTGACCAGAGATCCTCCCTATAACATTCCAGACAAGGGTGTGTGTGTGTGTGTGTGTGTGTGTGTGTGTGTGTGTGCGTGCGTGCGTGCGTGCGTGCGTGCGTGCGTGCGTGCGTGTGTGTGTGTGTGTGTGTGTGTGTGTGTGTGTAGAGGAGGAAGGGTCATATTACTCAGTGCAATTCAATTTAGTTCATTTCTTATACAGTCTGGGAAGTACAACAGAATTTGAAGAGGGAGAAAGTGTTAACCACAGAGGGCCTCAGGAAAGAAAGACTTCTCATAAGAAATGGAAAGATGGCCTTCAAGGCAGTTAAGGATTCTGAAAAATGAAGATGAGGAAAAAGTGCACTCCAGGCATGGGGGACCACCTGAGGAAGGGCACAGACACAGGAGCTGGGGGATTGGCAAGGAGGCCAGTTTGGCTGTAACATAGTGTGAATGAAGGCGAATCATGGGAAGGTAGGCTGGAATCAGACTGGGAAGGGCAGCTAAGTGACTTGGTGGATAAGACACTGGTCCTAGAATCAAGAAGACCTGAGTTCAAATACAATCTCAAACACTTACACTTATTAGGTGTGTGACCCTGGGCCAGTCACTTAACTGCTTCCTGCTTCTGTATCCTCACTTGTAAGAGGACAGTAATAATGATGTGTACTTTCCAGGGTTGTTA
Organism: Notamacropus eugenii; assembly: GCF_028372415.1. NCBI lineage: Eukaryota > Metazoa > Chordata > Mammalia > Diprotodontia > Macropodidae > Notamacropus > Notamacropus eugenii. The sequence continues at coordinate 519,141,903 of NC_092873.1, forward strand.
TGAGGATCTTCTTAGGTATTTATGAAGCACAGTGCCTGGCACATAGTATGTCCTTAAAAAATGCTTCTTTTTTTCCCTTCAAAAACCCAGTGAGATGTTTACCTTTTATCCTGGTGGCAATAGGAAGCTACTGAAGATTCTTGACTAGGGGAATTACAGTCAGAGCTGTCTGCAAGGAAGATTACTTCCTTCTGAGCCAGCTCATTCCACCCTTGGATAGGTCTAATTGTCAGGAAGTTTTTCTTTACCTCAAGCCTAAACCTGTCTCTCTGAAACTCCTACCCACTGCTCCTAATTCTGCCCTCTGAGGCAAAACCAAACAAGTCTGAAACCTTTTCCATAGATCAGCCCTTGAAGATAGCAATCAGGTCTAAGTCTTATAAATGAGAAGCCTTATCTTCCCCAGGCTAAACATCTCCCTTTCCTTGCACCCCTGCTCCTATGTCATGAGCTCAAGACTCAGTCATCTTCCTGATCACATTCTTCTGAGTGAATTCTGCTTGTCAATTTACTTCCTAAATTATGGCCTGAGGAGCTACATGCAAGATGAATGAATGAATGAAAGAAAGAATGGATGGATGGATGAAAAAGATAAGTGCTCATCGCGTGACGACCGTTATTAACTGATTGGAATTCTGAGATGTTCTCTACCCCCCCAGGGAAGTCTAAATTCTAAACTAAGAGACACTATATATAAGGGAGGGGTGGCCAGTGAGGGGCATTTTGATCTGGGATATTCCATGATAAGAGAGAAAAATGGTTATTTTCCCATTAAAATTCAGAATATGTTTAAAAAAAATAAATGGATTATTAGATCAAGAAGGGCTTTACAATTAATCTAGTTCAATACTCTTACTTTACAGGTGATAAAATTGAGACCTGTAGAAGGGAACAGTGACTTGCCCAAAGTCATGCAGTGAAACAAGCTGGGACTATACCCTAGGACTTCCCATAGCTTAGCTTGGCATGCTTTCCACAGCACTGTCCTAGCCAACTTTGTAAATCATTTGGACATTTTTCAGACCCCAGAGTTGAAGGGCTATGGGACACTCCTTCAAGAATCGAAGGTGACTGAGCCATTTAAGAATTTAGAAGCATAGAATCTGTCTTTACACTGGGTATCCCAAAGGTCTCAGCTATTAAATCAGTCTGAGGCTGCTATTAAAACTTTTGGGCATCACTGTAGAATCAAAGAACTTTAGGAAAGACAGACAAAATCAATGAATCAAAAAGCATTTATCAAGTTCCTAGGTATACCAGGTGCTGTGCTATGTACTTGGGAAACAAAAAGAAAGATGGTCCTTGCCAGAGAAAGAAGTTTATATCTTCATAGGGAAATGCTAGAAATGAGCAGTGAGGTGGTGCTACTGTGGTTTGACTGTCTGGTTGAGGTCAGGAAAACCTGAGTTCAAATCTTGCCTCAGACACTTACTAGCTATGTGACCTTAGACAAGTCACTTACCCTTGTTTGCCTCAGTTTCTTCATCTGTAAAATAAGCTGGAGAAGCAAACAGCAAACTAGTCCAGTATCTTTGCCAAGAAAATTCCAGGTGGGGTCACGGAGACTCAGATGCAACTGGACAATAAAGCAATACAAAGACAAAAGGGAGAAACAGTCCTTACCTTCAAGGGGGTAGTCCTCTATCAGCAGAGACAACATTTATAGGCATAAATATATAAAAATCAGTGTAAAAATTATGGAGTTTGGTGGCCACTGGTGGGGACAGGGGAGGAAGCAGTGGATTAAGCAAAAGCATCACATAGAAGATGGTGCTTAAGCTGAGTTCTGGAGGACACAAAGGCTGAAAGAGACAGAAGTGAGGGCATAGGGCATCACCAGGGCAAAGGCAGGCAGGCAGGAGATAGAAGGTCATCTGAGATGACCAGAAGAAAGGGCAGGCACAGAGGGGCTGTGTTCTACATCAGTGAAGGCAGCAGCAAAATCAATGGAGATCCCAGAACCATCTGGATATGGGAGAACGGGACCTTACACAGCATATCTGAAGACCAAATGTTAATTCTGGAAGCGAACCTTAGGCTGTGGAATGTCAGAGGGAAGGGTGGAAAGGAACAAGTATTTATCATACACCTACTATGTACTTTACAAATTTTATCTCATTTGAGGGTAGGAAGACCTTTTAAAGTGTCAGACCTGGGGGAGAGCTGAGAAAATAGAATCTCAGAATTGGTCCAGGAGGGAAAGTACTGAGCATATCAGAGATGGGAAGGGACCTTGTCCAATACATAGAGAGGAGAGAACTGGTGTGCAGATACAGTTGAGTTCATCCTTGCAGGTCTGTATTCTTTGTCAAAATCTCTCCTACTGGTCCCCAGTTTCCCCCTAGCCTTTGCTGAAGTTGGAGGAGGCATCAAATCTGATCAGAATGAGCCATTATCACTAAAGGGAGAATGAGTGGGAAGGGCTCTCGATGTCCTGGGTAGCAGCACCAAGGGTTCTGAGTCCCAGAGTCCATCCGCTCTCCTGTCCTGGGCCCCCAAGAGGCAGCTGGTCCAGGCGAGGGGAGGTAGCAGCATTTCTATCAAGCTGAAAAAGTGAGTGTCACCTGACTGCCATGGGGCTTATGAAATCACTCATGAACCAAACATTGCTCCAATCTTGCAGGCTATTGCTTAAACCTTAAAAGCCTCTTCCGTCCCAAGTCTCGTGACTTGGAGAGCGTGATCGCCCTTGGAGGAATCTAATAATAGCTCACACTTTTTTTTAAAGCCACAGTAAATTTTGGAACTAGGATGATAGAAACTCAGACAAGCCTCAGCTGGCTTCTTTTTAGATAAGCTGGGGGGAAGAAGAGGCTCCAGGGTCCTCAAGGGTCCCCCACCTTTGAAAATAGGAATGTGCCTTCTAAAGCAGGAATGTGAACTTTGGATGTCATCCAGTCCCCTGCCATTGTACAGGAAGGGAAATCAAGGTCCTGGGAATTATTATTAATAATAAAGATGATGATGAAGTAAATATTTACGCCAAGCTTTAAGATCTATAAAGTACTTTATATGTTATCTCATTTGATCCTCACAATAACTCTGAGAGATAAGTACTCTTATTTTCACTATTTTAGAGATGGGGAAACTGAGGCTGAGAGAAGTTAGATGACCTGTTCAGGGACACATAGCTAGTAAGTATCTGAGACAGGATTTGATAGGTAAGGTCAAATAGGTAAGTAAGAACCCAAGTTGGGATTTGAACCTACAAGTTTTGACTCCTAAGTTAAGGCTCTATCCATTTAACCGTATTCTCTTTATACCATTAACTCAAAGGTCAGGCTCACTGTATGAAAATTATCAAGTATCAAGACCCAGGTTTTGTGGAGGACACAGAGATGGATAAGACAGGTGCCTTGTCCTCAGAAACCTTATATTATTTTTGGAGAATTATTACTGCTACAACTACAACTACTACTGCTACTACTACTAATACTACTAGTGCTACTACTACCACCTAGCAGTTGTATAGTGCATTAAGGTTTGCAAAGTACTTTTACAAATATTATATCATTTTATCCTCAGGTGTTATTATTAACCCTATTTTACAAATGCAGAAACTGAGTTACCTGGAAGTTGTCATTCACCTAGAGGTGTGTAACTGATGTTTTTTCTCCTTTGTTTCAAAGAAGACCAATGATATCAGGTGGTGCTGTTGCCAGTAAGTGCCTGAGGCTGGATTTGAACTCAACACTTCTGGGCTCCAGATCTAGCATTCTGTCTTATGTGTCACCTAGCTGAACTAAGACTCACATGCATAGAATCTTAGACTTTTAGGCATAGGAGACCCTTAAACCTCATCTAGTCCAATCCTTCCATCTGACAGAGAAGATCAAGAGAGGAGAGTTAACTTGCCCAAGGTCAACAAATTAGTGGAAGAGCAAGAACACAGAGAGATGAATAAAATTTCAAGGAAATAGGCATTCAAGAAACATGTGATGCACTGTACTTGGTGCTGGAGGAAAGGTGGTGTCGGAAACAAGGGTCTGCCTCCCTGTAAGGAGATAGTCTGGAGGATTTTTCTTTGTTGTCATGGCAAAAATGGGGACCAGTCAGAGGGCTGCCCTGGCACCCTTGGGACAGCAGGAGAAAGGAAGAAAGGCCTTCAGCATGTTGGGTAGACTTCTTGTAGTAAAACTTAGAGATGCCATGGACCAGTGGTACAGGATGGACAAACAGGGATGGGTGGTGATCTGCCTCACTGTACGCACTGATGGAATGAATCAATATTGGAATATGTTTTATATGGACTTTGAGGTGTATGTGTATGAGCTCCCTGAGGGCAGGGACTGCTTCATTTGTATCACCAGCACATAGGTGGTATAAGGATGGTGCACTGGACTCAGAGTCATGAAAACCTGAGGTGGAACCCTGTCTCAGAGACTTACTAGCTGTGGGATTCTAAGAAAGTTACTTAACCTCCCAGCCTCAGTTTCCTCACCTGTAAAAAGGGGATAACAATAGTTGTTAAGCTCCATTGAGATAACTTCTATCCTTTGCAAATCTTAAAACACCATGTCAGTGTTAGAATAGGGTAGGAATGGGTTGTGCAGTTTCATTGGGATGGGAACTCCCCACTGAGGAAAATCCCTCTTCTAAGGACAGCACCTTAAAGTCTTTTTATCTTATTTTTTCAATTAATAAACATTTATTTTTTTACCCTCCTCCCCTGCCACTAGAAAAGCAAAAGCAAAAGCAAAACCAGCAATGTTGCGAGAAACAAGTATCTTCAGTCAAACCCCGATGTAAACCATGTCCAAGAAGGCATCTCATTTTTCACCTTGAGTGTCTTGCATCTCTGTTGAGTCACCAAGCATTTTCCAAGCCCCCACTCTGGACCTGTGCTATATGCTGGAGATAAGAAAGGCTCCAAACAGGAGGTGGTGGCTTTCTTTAGCATTGGTCCTCTGGAATCATGGTTGATCAATTGCACTGATCAAAGTTCTCCAATCTTTTAAAATGGTTTGTCCTTACAATGTGATGGCTGTTGCATAAATTGTTCTGGTTCTGCTTACTTCAATCTGTATCAGACAGAATTATATTCCATTACACTTATGCAATACAAGCTTAGCAGTTCCTCAGCTGATGGACACCCCCTCAGTTTTTAGCTATTTGATACTATAGAGAGAAATGTTGCAAATGTGTTTGTACATATGAGACCTTATCCTTTCTCTTTGGTCTTTTTAGGGTAAAGAACTAGTAGTGACCTCCCTGGATCAAAGAGGTATGCATAGTTTAGTAACTTTTGGGGCAAGTTCCAGATTGCTTTCTAGAGTGCTTGGACCAGTTTATAGCTGTACCCAAAGTAGATTAATGTGCTTATTTTCCCACAATCCCTCCAACATTTATTATTTTCCTTTTTGGGTCAATTTTTTTCATTTGGATCAATTGCACCTGAGAGAACTGTTGAGAGCAGTAGCGTCAAACTCAGATGGAAGTAAGGGTTATTTAACTGTACATGGTGATCCCTACGGGCCACACATTGACTTAGTTTTAAAATGTAATGTTGCCTATGCTTTACCGTATTTTTATTTATTATATTAAATATTTCCCAATTGCAGTTTAATGTGTTTTGGGATGCACTCAGGAGTGTTATGGATGCCAGGCTTGTGTTTGACACTTTTGACTTGGAACTCTGAGAATTGATGGGACGTACCCTGGATCTGTATATATGATAGGGTAGGATATGAACCCAGCTCTTCATGTCTCCTGGTTTCCCTTTTTTCTTCAGGACCCAGCCCCCATCTTGACTTCTGCAAGAGGCCTTTCCCATTTCCCCCAGTGGCAAGAGTCTTTCCTGTGATACTGTCTCTAATTTCCACTGTCTATATTGTGTATATGACTAGTTGTTTGCATATTTGGATCTAAGGTCATTTAGGGGAGGGATAGCTTTTACCTTCCTTTGAGTCCTTGGGGCTCAGAACAGAGCCTTTCACATAATAAATCCTTAATAAATGCCTGTTGAATGGCTGTTTTTGAGTCACTGAGATAACTATAATAAATATTAGCTATTATTATTGTTGTTTTTATCCTATAGTAGTAACTATTTGTTGATCTATTGACTGCAGCTCTTAATCCTATGATCTGAGATAATCCTTTCCCTATCTGCCTTAATCTCTGTTTACTCATTTGCAAAATGAGTCTAATAATATTGCAATAATCCTTACTGTTTAGGGTGGTGGGAGGAAAGAACTTTCAAAACCTGAACGACAATTTTTAAAAATATTTTTACCCTTGTTGTCTAACCAAGTGTCTGGCATTCAGTAGGAGCTTAATAAATGAAATGGTTGAAATGAAATGGGAATTACGATGATGGTTGCCATGATGATTACTTTGTAAAGATGAAAAGAAGAGACCAGAGGGCTCTGCTCAGGTTTCAGAGGGGAGGTGGATACTGAGGTTTGAAGGACAATATGGGGGTAGAAGGGAGGGAGGAAGAGGGAAAGGGGGAGAGAGGGAGAGAGAGAGAGGGATAGAGAGAGAGAGAGAGAGAGAGAGAGAGAGAGAGAGAGAGAGAGAGAGAGAGAGAGAGAGAGAGAGAGAGAGAGAGAGAGAGCAGCCCTGGGGGATCTAGTGATCAGCAGCCAAGTGAGGGCTTCTCTAAGAATGGGACTTCCCCCAAAATATACCCTGGGGGAAACCAGATGGTGAGGAGTGGGTGGGAAGTTTCATTCTCAGTCCTTCATTTAGCCAAGTTTCCCTTTGTCTGGCCCTAAGCAACCAACAAACAGTAGCTCAGTGTGACTTCAATTCACTCTTAGAGACTGTTCCTACTGGGCCAGAGGGTGGTGTTTCCTGGATAGTTAGGCTTCTGATCTGAATGCATGGTGTCATTGGAAGGTCTAAGGTCAAACACAGATAGCTTCCTACTATCAACCATGGAATCACAGAAATTGAATCAGAAGGGACCTCATGGTCCACCTTGTCCCAGTCAAGAGCATCCATTACAACATGCCTGACTTGGGGTCATCCAAGATCTACTGGAAGGCCTCTAATGCGTGTATGTGGGGTGGGGGGTGGGAAGGGGAGATTATTACCTCCAAAGAATTCTCTCCTGCTCTGAGACAGCACCACTGGTCATGAACATTTTTCTGCCTTCTAGACTAAATTGATCTCTTTGTAGCTTCCATTCCTTGCTTTGGGTTCAGCCCTGAGGGGCCAAGCAGAGTAAGCCTAACCTCTCTTCCTTTACATTCTTGAAGTTAGCTATCATTCCTGGCCCTTTCCACGCTAAAGTTCCTCATATTTTTTATGACTTGAGCTCAAGACCCTTCTCCATCCTGGACATTCTCCTCTAGACGCACCCTAGTCCTGCCTAAAATGTAGCACCCACAGTGACACATAATCCTCTCTCTGGGATGCTCCCAGAGCAGAGTAGAGTAGGGTCATCTCCTTCACTTCATATTCATTTATGGTCACACTGGATTTCTTGGAAACCTTAGGCTTGCGGTACATTAAAACTCCCAGATCTTTTTCAGATAAAATACTTTCCTCACTTGTAACAGTAATCTTCTGTCTACCACTTTATATTATCCCCATTCAATTTCACCATTTTCACATGTAGAATATTTAGTTGCCTTGGAACAAACATGGAATGTACATCATCAGAACACAGAACACTGGAGCCAGAATTGGACCCCAGAAAATTGGATGTTACACAGAACTGGAGCGAACCTAAGCATCCATCTAGTCCAGCCCCCTAATTTGACTGATGTGGAGAGGGAAACTCAGGATGGTTTCAATAACTTGGCCAAGATCACATGTCCATTTAGCTGCAGTCAGGATGGGAGCATGGATGAATGGAACACATGAGAATCCTCTAAAGAAATACCTCACACTCAGCTAAAGTTCAGTTGCAAAAGTAGACGGAATATGTGATTTCCTGCCTCTTGAGTTTGGACACATGGATCCATTCTCTTGTACTGTGGTTTCACTGAGTATGAAAAGAAGCATTTGCAACGTAATGGGAAAATATCCCCTATTAGGATGGATTTCTATTTATCCCCCAGGTCACTTTCTTAAGAATTGAGGATCAAGAGAATTCTGCTTTCCCAGCTTCTAGATCTCAAGGTCAGGATGTGTCACTCTTGCATTGGATTAAGAATTAAGAGACCTGAGTTAAATAAAGTCTTGTCTTTGTTACTTAACTGCTTCTCCTCTCTGGGGTCTCAGTTTCCTGTGTGTATGGAGGAGGCTAGGGAGAGAAGATGGGTTTGGTCTTCTCTTAGGTCCTGTCAAGTCATAGGTCCCTTTGTCTTTGGTCAGAGACAGTCTTTTGAGTATTTGGGCTATGGCTCTGATTCCTTCAGCAATTTTAATTTCAGGATAATTGTCAACGCTGTGGCCAGTGGGGTGAAAGGAAAGTAGGAGGCTGGGTAATTTTTGCTGATCAAGCCCTCAAGTTTCAGAATCCCTGCATTCAGGGCCAGGGAAGGGGAGATGAACAATTTCACAGCCCCCTCCCCCCCACCCCCCCCACACACTGCCACCCCTTTCCTCTGCCTCTTCATGTCTGGAACAACTTCAGTCAAACCCAAGCGATGTTTTCTTTGATTTTCCGATAGCGCAACGTTGGCTTCACTTTCTCAGCTACCTTATTAAATGTGGTCTCCCAGAATATGAAACATGGCCTCGTCAGAAGTGGTTTCTAGAGTCTTATGGAGGAGGCAGGATCATTTCCCTCTATCGTCTACCAGAAAGCACAATCTGCTTTAAATTAGGGAGAACAAAGTAAGGCAGCTGATGCACCAGTTCCCTGTTCTTCCTAATTTGTAGGCTGAGCCTTGCAAACTCTAAATATTTGTCTTTCTTTTAAGACTGTTTTCTTCAAGTCTTAGTCAGAGATTCTGTTGTTAGACCAAGGGAAGGCTATGGGGTTTAAGATAAGTTCTGTTTTGGTGGTTTGGAAACTGTTTGTACTCTTGGGATTTGGCTCACATCTTATTGAAGCTACATTTGAAATCGTCCTACTAGAGGGTTCTGTTAGTTTAGAGACGCCTCTTCGGTTCCTTTTGTTGAAAGACAATGAAATTACTAAGAGTAAGAGATAAAACAATTTGGGGGTCCGTCATGCTTTGCATATGCTGTTTTATTTGCTCTTTACTACCCTGTGAAGTCGGTAATGTAAATGTTTGTTATTTCCATTTTACAGATGAAAGGCCACATGCCATAGTGGCTAGCCTACTAGGCAATGGAGTCAAGAAGATTGAAGTCTGAATCCCGTATATAGTACCTGTTTACTCGGTGATATTTGGTAATCACTTAATTTCTCTGTACCTTGGGCAACTAGCTAGGATTTTGCTAATAAATTATTGAACAGTTATCAATCTGCTTTGATGAAATGAGCTTCCCATGCTGACAAACACACGCATACACACACACACAGTATTGGTGTGTTTACAAATGAAAAAAAAAGGATTATAAGACACTTCTGGATGGCTTATGAGAACAGAAGGGGAAACCCTAACCCTAACCCTTCTCAGGTAAAACTCTAGTTAGCTTAGACAAAGGCTCATTAGTGGTAGCCAGTCGTCACTGACTGGTTCAGTTTCTTTTCATTGCCACAAGATAAATTCAAACCTAAACATTCTCTCTTCAAAGTTACCATTTTCTTGGGTGAGCACTCTGTTTCATGGGTAGAATCAGATCATCATTATCAGGGCATGTCTGACATTGGCTCATTCATAGATTGGATGATCTTCCTTCATTGGGAAAGGGAGGTCTTCTGATGAAAACCACATCAGTTGTCTACTTATGTCTATTTCTACATACATACGTAGAACTACATGTCTACTACACATGTCTACTTCTGTGCTCCCATCTCCCTACTTCCTTTTCCTCTACTTCTGCAGCTTTCTGGCTCTGGTGTTCTTGACAGTCATTTACATTGACTGGTCTTATATAGGAACATGGCTTTTAATCAGTTTTTCAATCAACTACTAAACCAATGAACCAATCAGGACTTTGCTTAGTGCTGGTGATTAGTCATTTTTTAGTCATGCCCAACTCTTTGTGACCACATTTTGGGATTCTCTTGGGAAAGACACTGGAGTAGTTTGTCATTTCCTTCTCCAGCTCATTTTCCAGATGAGGAAACTGAGGCAAATAAAGTTAAGTGACTTTCCAAGCTCATACAGCTATTAAGTGTTTGAGACAGGATTTGAATTCAGGAAGATGAGTCTTCTGACTCCAGGCTCAGTGCTCTGTTCACTATAGTGCCACCTAGTTGTCCCAAGGCAGAACTCTAGGTTATAGGAAACCAAAGATCTGAAATTGGTACCCAGGTCCTCTGATTCCAAACTGCAGATGGCTCTGCTCTGTGAGCGTACAGCTTAGATGGGAGGGAGTTTTTTCTGACATCAAGTCTGAACCTGCCTCTCTGCCACTTTCATTCATAACTGGTACTTCTGTTTTCTGGGGTCACACATGACAAGCTTCTTGTGCCAAGTGATGTCCTTTCATGACCCCACCTGAGTCTTGCCCTCTCAAGGCTAAGTATCCCCCTTCCTTTCACCTGCTAATCACCTGGCATCATCCCAAAGGGCCGTACCAAGAGGTTTGCCCTTCTCTGAAGGCTCTCTGGCTTATTCATGCCTTTCCTAAAATGGAATCCTAAGAACAGACTGCTTTTGTAGTTTGGCCAGATGTTTAATTTCCTATGATCTCAAATTCTGAGCTTAGAATCAGAGAGACCTGGGTTCAAATTTAGCCTCAGACACTTAATAGTTGTGTGATCCTAGGCACGTCACTTAACTTTTGCCTGCTCCACTTTTCTCAACTATGATATGAAGATAATAATAGCACCTAGAAATTGATCATTTCTCAACTATGAAGATAATAACAGCACCTGCTGCCTAGGGTTGTTGTGAGGACCAAATGAGAAAACATTTGTATAGAACTTCTTACAGTGACTGTGTACATAGTAGGGGTTTAATAAATACTTGTTTCCTCCCTTTGTTTCCATAACCTTTGTGAACATAGGCAAGTGACTTCCTCTCTCTGGGCTTCTTTTCTTCCTCTTTAAGACATGGGAGTTGGACAAAATGACCCAGAAGGTCCTGTCTGACTACAAATCCCATGATCCTATGACTGGGAGCACACTTGAAAGACCCTAACGCGTGTCCCTGTTGGGTTTGAAAGTCTGAAAAATATGAGAAGAGAAAGAGGTCACTGAAGGTATCAGAAAGATATTATGGTATATTTGGAAGTGGGGGTGAACTGAGATGATCCAAGCCAGACCCTGCTCAGCTGGGAGCCGCTCACTTTGACTTCGGGAGAACTCAAGAGGAGAGTGAAATGAGACAGTTTTCCATTCCACCAGCCTCGTGTGTTTCTAGGTGGATAGGGTATGTTTGGGGAACAGTGTTTGGCAGGCCAGATGTTGAGAAAGGTGACATTGTCAGAAATAGCTTGTAAAGAGGAAGTGGACAGAATTTCCTCCTTAAAGTAGGATGCTAAATTTAAATCTCATTCAGTGGAATAAAAAAAGGCACACTTAAAAAAATCCTACAACTCACAAGAATGACTAGTTTCAGTGCCCTCTCTCTGAATTTTGAAATCTGCTCCTAATAGTAACAATATAGTGATGAAGGGGACGAGAAACACGATAAAAGCTTGAATGCATACTTGTATGTTAGGTCCTAAAATAATTTTCACAGACATTCTTTCGTTTGAGCCTCATGGAAATCTTGGGTCAAAGAAAGAGTTCAACTGTTATTAGCCCCATTTTTCAGATGGGCAAACAGAGGCTCAGAGATGTACATGGAGTACATGGTCCAAGTACGTGGAACGAGTAAGTACATGGAGTCTAAGTACATGGAGCTAGTAAGCAGCAGAGTCGGGAGCAGAATCTATGTATTCAATGCAGTACATGGCAGGGAGGAGGTGGTGATTAAATGTTTATTGATTGATTCTTAAGGGAAAGAGTCAAAGAATGGAGCCCTGGGTTCTAATCCAGCCTTTGCCTCTTACTCACTATGTTACCATGGGAAAGTCACTCAACCTCACCCAGTACATGTGTCCTCTGGAAAACGAGAGTTTTGGGATAGAGGCAATCAACAGATCTCCAAATCTAAGGCACCAGTCACTGCACCCCACTGCTTCTCTAAGGACATTGAGGATGCATCTTGCCAAGTCCCAATAGTGTTGGACAGAATGGTTGGAGAAGCCTTTGGGAAGCCTGCTCTGAGCTCAACTGAACTCTAGAGTCCCTGGAGTGGAGTGGAAGAACACCAGACTTGCAGTTGGAAGAGCTGGGTCTGAAGTTTGGCCCATGGACATGTGACCTTGAACATGTGTTCATACATGATATTCTATCTCCTACCACCAAAATTTTATTCACTCTCTCCCCCGTTCTTAGAGTTCTCTCTCTTCTCCTTTCCACCTTTTGGACTTCCTAGGTCTCTTTAGAGCTCAGCTCATGTTCTATTTCGTAGAGGAGGGCTTTCCTAGTTAACAAGCATTTATTAAGCATCTAATGTATGCTGCTGTGCTAAGTACTGGGGATAGAAAGAAAGGCAAAAACAGTTCTCCCTCATGGAACTTCTAATCTAATGGTGGAGACAACTGCCCAGACAACTACGTACGTACAGCATCAGTTGGAGGTAATCTCAGAGGGAAGATGGACCAGAGAAGGCTGAGGATGAGCTGTTCAGAGTTCTCCTTCCTCAAATGACTTGGCTTTTATTTTGTAAATATACACTGTTTATTCCACTGTGCCATGTTGTTCCCCCCACCCTGGGGACATCAGGCACTTGAAGGAAGACATGGTTTTATTTTTGATTGCGTCTCCTTAAAGCCTAGCACAGAGTCTAGAATATGGTAGGTGCTGTATAAATGATCACTGAATTCCCTTGATGTCATCTGCATCTTTTCAGTCTCAGTTTCCTCACCTAGAAGATTAGGTAGCTCAACTCTGTGTTGTCTGAGATCTCTCCTACTTCTAAATGCTATGATGTTATGAGTGGTAGCCAGCCCGAGAGGGAGAAGGTTTAATGAACCCCAAAATTCATTAAATCTTAAATCATTTCACAGACTCATTTGGTACAGACTGAGAAGTGCTCCAAAGGACACCAACCTATAGCATGCAATGTGATTCAGCCTCTGATATGGGGAAAGGAGCAGGGTAAAGGAGGAGTGATCTGGGGGACAGGGGGTTATGGGTATTGTCTTTTAAAGAGAAGTCAGTACAGTTTTCTCCCAGAACAAAGAGAAAGTATCTTTACTCAAAGTCAGCTGACCTCAGATATGCACATGGAGCTTCGAACTTGAAGACAGGGCTCCCAGACATCAGGAAGAAGAAGCCTGTCTTGCTATCATCATGATTCAGTACCTCCCATTTCCCCTTCGTTCAGCATGTAGGTTGGACAGCACAGGGTATGCAGTGCTGGATTTAGAGAAAGGAGTACCTGAGTTCAAACACCTCCTTACCAGTGACCCTGGCAAATGATTAACCTCTGTCGGTCTCAAGTTCCTCATCTGTAAAATGGATATAAAGATGGAGCCTAATTTATAGGGTGGCTGTGAGTATCAAATGAGATAATCTATATATTTTGTAAATCTTAAAGTGCCATATAAATGATAGCTAGTGTTATTTACTTGTATGTATTGTTTGCCTGGAGACAATGGATGCTCTCTGAGGGATGGCTCTGCTACTTTTGTCTCTGTTTCCCTACCACCTAGTACCTGGCACAAAGTAGGCTTATAGTAAATGTGTGTTGATCCATTGATCTGACAATACTAGAAACATGAATAGAAATACATTGTCTTTTGTTAGAAGGAAGTGGGGCAAAGCCAACAGCTTATGGTTTCCTGGTGAGAAGGAAGCATCCTGAGAAGCAGGCAATCGGTCTGAATGCAATCTGATCAGTGGGGCCAAAACGGGCAACTAGAAGACCACATTCTAGAGTCATAGTGTCATGTATAGATTTAAAGTTAGGCAGGGTCTTGGAGGTCATGTGATGAAGCCCCATTCATTTTATTCAGGAACAGAGCAGAATCTCAGAGGATATCCAGTATGACTCCTACCCACAGCTTAGCACAATACCTGGCACAAAGTAGGCACTTAATGTTAGATGACTTACTGACTGACCTAAATTGGCTATCTTTTCTATACCATCCCTGCAAGCAGTCAGCCATTCAAATACCTCCCATAATGGAGAACTCACTTCTTCCTAAGGTTTGGATGGTTCTAATTATTACAGCACCTAGGTGTCACAGTGCAGGTAGGAGTATCTGAGTTCAAATCCAGCCCCAGACACTTACTAGCTGTGTAACCCTGGACAACTCACTTAACCCTGTTTGCCACAGTTTTCTCACCTGGAAAAAGAGGTGGAGAAGGAAATGGGAAACCACTCCAGTATCTTTGCCAGTAAAGCCCAAAAGTGGGTCAAGAATTGAACATGACTGAAAAACAACTGAACAAAATTGTTAGGAGGTTTTTCCTTCCTACTGAGCCCAAAATCCTTTTCTAAAATTTTAACTCATTCCTTTTAACCCTGCCCTCTGGGGCTAAGCAGAACATACCCGAGCTCTCCTTGACCCCACAGCTCCTTAAGGCACGTCTTATGTCCCCACTATGAGTCTCTTCTTCTCTAGGTTGAATATCCCCAGTTCTCTGCCCAGATCCCTGTATGGCACAGTTTCCATTTCCCCTCATATTGCTGGCCATCCTCTGCTGGCACCCACACCGAGGAATTCATGGATCTTTGATGAAGCACGGAAGTAGGAAGATCGCATTAGCATTTTTGGCTGCGAGCTCCAGTGCTGACTCACATTGAGTTTGCAATTTCTAACCCCCCTCAGGTCTTTTTCACATGAACTGTTTTCTGGTCACGTCTCTCCCATTCTGTACTCACTGACTTCTTTCTTCCTTTCCTCTTTTTTTTTATTATGAGTTTAGCAATCATCAAAGCACACAAACATTCCGACGTATTGGTCTATGTGTAGTCATCCTTATGGGTTGTGGGTTTTTTACACAGATTGTGAACAATATATTTTAGGTACTCTGGAGGACAAACACATGTCGTCCCTCAGGCTGCTACTGTTTTGTTTTAAACTATATGCATGTATATATATATATACACATATACACACATATATATGCACATAGAACTATTATTTGTATATTTATATGGGTTTTGCTGTATATTTATTTATTATTATTATATAACATTATTCATTCTTTAACTTTGATTTGGTAGGTAATCTAAGGTCAGCTTCTCTAATTACATCAGAAATAAGTTAAACTTTTTAAAAAAAGTCTTATTTCCCTAATCAACATGTCATTTTTCTCCTCAGTAAGGAAATAAAAACTTGGGGAAATTTCTTTTCCCCATAAACTCCCAGTCTCAAAACTTGAATTTAGAGGTTTTGTGAAACATCGCTGTTACTGACTATGAGATTAATTGTTTTTGTTCAGTCGTGTCATTTAGTCATTTAGGGTCTTCTTGGCAATAATACTGGAGTGGTTGGCCATTTACTTCTCCAGCTTATTTTAGAGATGAGAAAACTGAGGCAAATAGGGTTAAGTGACTTGCCCAGGGTCACACAACTAGGACTTGTCTGAGGCTAGATTTGAATTTAGTTTCTCCTGACTCTAGGACTGGCTCTCTATCTACTATACCACCTAGCTGCCTTTGAGATTTATTAACAATATCTAATTACAAAGAAGCATAGATTAAACATTTAAACATGTACTGACTTTAATAGAGATCACAATCAGAGCTTCTCCTGGGCTCTGGAAAATCTAGGGGATGAATAAGATGCTGGCAGAATATCTTTAGTAATTGTCAACTGTTAAATGGTTGGCTCAGCCTAGTCCCTGCTCCTGCCACCTTTCCCGTGAATGTATCTTTCTCAGTGTTCCTCTGCTTCAGTCTGGGAAAAAGTCTCTTCCCCAAAACAATCTCTCAGTTCTCCTCAAAAATGATCTTCCGAGTGTGGGTCTGTAAATTCTGTCAAATTCCTTACATCTTTCTCCAGTGGTAGTTGACTGTCCAGATGACTCAGAGGCTTTTAGCCAGTGGCAATGGTGTACATTCCAAAGTTCTCTTTCCTCCATCAAATGAACAGTGACAAGATCGAGAACTCAATAGGAGGGGCTGTTTGAGCTGGAATCACTTAAAGATTGAATGTAAAACCATGAAATCATGTTACATACATTTGAAGCGTTCATTAATTTAACTACAGTAAGCAAAAATATTGTAATATTTTTGTAGTCTTCTGAGCTTTTTTCTTTTTTAAAAAGAAGCTTTATTATCTTCTCTCTCTCTTTTCTCCCTCCCTCCCTCCTCTTCCTTCCTTCCTTCCTTCCTTCCTTCCTTCCTTCCTTCCTTCCTTCCTTCCTTCCTTCCTTCCATCTTTTCTTCCTTTTTCTATTTCCCTCCTACCCAACTTCCCTCTCTCCTTTCTCTTCTTTCTTATCTTTGTCTTTTCCCACTACTACTCCATGCTAAAAGTAGCTGATTTTTGAAGACAATTATATGATTTCTTCCACGATTTAATGAACTTTTGGTCTCTCCAACATTTCAACTATCTCCAATTGCAATTGCAAACCTCAAGTCCTTATTCTCCTTATACACCTTATTCTCCAAAACTCTTGCTCATGTCTCTCTATATGGAATTGATTTAATGATCATAGGACTTTCTTTCCCCAGTCCTTGCTAAGTTACTTCACTGATCTCTTTTGACTGAGTAACAATTGCTAAATTAGAGTAAAACCATAGATAAAGTACACCTAGATTTCAGAAAAGTATTCATTTATTTCTGTCTCATAGACAAAATAGAGAACTGTGGTCTGTACAATGGTAGAGTTAGTGAATTCAAAACTGGTTAAATGACCATACCTAAAGAATTACCACTAATGGATCAGTTTCAAGTTGGAGAGAAGTCGCTAATGGAATACACCAGAGATCTGTTCTTGGTCCTATGCTGTTATTTATTTATTTTAATCAGGGACTTGGATTAAGGGCTAGAAGGCTGAACCCAATAGGAGTAGCTAATACCCTAGATTACAGTCAGGACACAAAAGATCTCAACAGATTACAATGACAGATTGAATGTTGGAAGATGGAAGTTAATTGAGATAAGTATAAAGTTCTACTCCTGGATTAAAACAACATTGATAACAAGAACAGCAATCACCACCAAATCTCACAAATATAAGATGGGCAAGCCATGGCTAGAGAGTAGCTATTTAAAATAAAAGATCTGGTATTTTAATGGGTTGTGTCTTCAAGAGGAGTCAACAACACGATACGTAAGCCTCAAAGCAAATGTGATTGGAGCCATAAATAATGGATATTCAATAAGTCCTTAATAAAGGCTATTGATGGCTCATCCACCTTCTGCTGGAAAATCTCCCATGAGAGAGAAAGAATCCACTCTCTCTCAATACAGCTCATCCCAACTTTGGACAGCTCCAACAGTAAGGAGTTCTTTATCCTGGAGTCAAGTCTAGATATCTATCCTTTTTGCATTTTCCACCCTTTGTTTCTTGTTCTGCCCTCTGTGGGAGGGGAGACAGGGCAAACTGGATGCATCTTCCATGTGACAGCCTTTCAAATTCTTGGAGACAGTGAACATTCTTCCTGCCCTAAATCTTTTTTTCTCTAGGCCAAAAAACTCCAAGTAAGCATGCTTCTTAGGCAGTAGGATTGAGAATGGAAGCCAGTGCCTGAACTTTAGGAGATCTAGCAGTCAGAAGAGTCTCCTGTTTTCCTGGCATGTAGCTTAGTCTCTTCCCCCACTTCTGTGGCATCCTCCAAAGTGGCATGTATTGATACTGAAAACATCAAGCCCTTCTTTCCCTAATTTCATTCAGAAACTGTCAGGGAGTCCCCAAATCAGGCGGGACCATGAGGGGGCTTGAAGGGCCCTACCTTGGGAAACCTAGACAAGGCTAAAGGAAAGACTCATAACATCCTGGGATGGCTACTGGCTCCACTCTCGCCATTTTAAGCACTTTTCCCCCCTTCTCTTTATCTGATCCCTATCCCTCTTCTCCTTTTCTCTTTCCCTGTCCTTGGGGCAGCTAGGTGGTACAGTGGGTAGAGCACCAGTGCAAGAGTCAGGAAGACCTGAGTTCAAATCTCACCTCAGACCCTTGACACTCACTAGCTGTGTGACCTTGGGCAAGTCACTTAACCCCAACTGCCTCATCCTGGGTCATCTCCAGTCATCCTGATGAATATCTGGTCACTGGATTCAGATGGTTCTGGAGGAGAAGTGAGGCTGGTAACCTGCACAGCCCTCCCTCACTCAAAACAAAGTCAAGTGCAAGTCATGTCACCATTTCTGATGGCACGGTCTTCTTCAGCATGAAGGATGAACACACACACACACACACACACACACACACACACACACACACACTTTTCCCTCTCCCAGCATACTGCTCAATGAACTTTTACTTAGACGTGGATCTTCCTGGTACAAATAAAGGATGTTTCCTAATGCTTCTCTTTACATCCTGACGAAGTACTTGTAGAAGGTCTTACGAATTTATTAAGTACCTATTATAGGAGAGGCATGGTTATATAGTAGATAGAGAGCTGGCTTTAAGTTAAGAAGACCCTGATTTGAGTCCCATCCCTGACCTGTGCTGACTGTGAGTTGAGTCATGACTAGGTGGAGTGGTAGGTCGATACTGGATTTGGTTAAGAAGATGGGTTTGAATTCTACTTCAGACAACTGTATTATTCAGTTCAAATCCCACCTGCTGCAAGAGACCTTTGCTTATCCCTCCCACTTCCACCACTCCTTACCCCTAATTTTGAAATGACCTCCCATCTACACCATAGGTATTTTGATTGTATCTAGTTATTGGTACATTGTCTCCCCCATTAGACCATGAAGTCCTTGTGGTCAGGGACCCAGTTTTTGTCCCTTTGTTGTATCCCCAGAACTCAGCACACATAGAGCCTGGCACCCAGTGGGTGATTAAATGTTTGTTGACTGACTGACCCAGGCAAGTCATTTGAAATCTGTCTGGAATCTAAAGTGAAGGGGTGGAATCTAGGATCTCTTCCAGCCTTGAATCTATGTCTCTACCTAAATCACCTAAATCTCTGTGTAAATCCTGTTACTTAACCTCAGTACCCCAGACAGCTCCCTTAGCATACACGTTTCAGAGAAGTTCAGGGAGTTTCCTTACCTGGAACTGTCCAGTCTGATGAAAGAAAATATGCAGGCACTGTGCTAGAGCACAAAGACAAAGAAGAAAGAGCCGTTGCCCTCAAAGGCCTTCCATTCTATTCTATAAAAAGGAGGGTAGGCTTGGCCTAGATGACATCGAGGTTCAGTGCTACATCCTGGGCCCTTGTCCTCAGATGTCAAATGCATCTTGACGTATGTCATTTCTGTCAGGCCTCCTCGTGTGCCTGTGACCCCAGGAGCCAATTTCACCAGCCCCTGTTCCCATCCCCTGACCTCTGTACCAGGGCTCAGGAAAATCAGGGCAGAGCAGGAACCAGGGGTACTGAGGAACTGTTTAGTGTGACCAGCAGTCAGGGCTGACAATACAACTTCTCTATAAATGTGCTTCACTGTAGTAACACAAAATTCTGCTTTCCTTGCCCTGTAAGATTTTATTCTGTGATAACTTGATTTGAATCATAAAATGTCAATATTGAGAGGGCCCCTAGAACAGGGAATGTCAGAGCTTGGAGAGGCCTTAGAACAGGGGAAGTCAGAGTTGGGAGGGCCTTTGGAACACAAGATATTAGTAGCAAAAAGAGTATGGGAGGATAGAATGTTATATCTAGAAAGAGCCTAAGAACATAGAATTTTGAAGCTGATGGGGATTTAAGAACCTACACTATTAGATTTGGAGGAGCTTTGTAATATATGAAACACAGAACATTTGAGCTGATAGCATCTTAAGGAGGTGGGATACTGGTGCTACAATGGCCAGTAAAGGTCATCTCTTTGAACTTCCTCATTTTGTTGGTGACATTTCTAAATACTAGGGAGGGTAGAACCCTTGACTAAGTTCACACAGTAAGTGTCATAGGGGACACACAAAGTATTCTGTCTCCAAGCTAAGGGGCCTTTGTACTAGGCCATTGGAGGCAGATGTAGGCAGTAATGGATCATGAATCTAAGTCCTGGCTCCAGTAAAATCTACCAATCTCTGGGTGTGACACATCAAGTCTCCTTTTAATTGGTGCTTTTGCAAGATGCTCTAATCCTTGGTCTAGCTCAGTGAGACAGCACCTGATTCTCCGGGCTCTTGGCAGGGTATTGTGATATTTGGAGTCACATTTCTCCTCTGCTCAAAGACCTTTAGTAGCTCCCTATTTCCCCTAGGATCAAATACAAACTCCCTTGGTTGACATTTAGTGCCCTGTGTATAGCACTTCACATTCTTATTTCATATTCTTATTTTTATGCACCATATGGTCCAGCCAAACTGAGCATTTTGATCTGCCTTTTATCATTCATTCCATCTCCCATCTTCCTGCCTTTGTCCGGTGTATCCTGCTATGCCTGGAGTGTACTCCCTCCTCCCTTTTATAACCTCTTTTTTCCTTCAAAGTCCATTTCAGAAGCCACTTCCTGCAAAAGACCTTTCCTTTCTGCCGTCCCAACCCCTCACATGCTAGGCACTTGCAAAATCCTTTTTTTTTGGTTGATTCTATATATATACACTTACATATTTCCTTGTCATCTTCAAGGAAGCTGAGGAAACTGGTGGGGCAGTGGACAGAAAGCTGGGCCTGGAGGCAGGTTCAAATTCAACCTTAGACACTACCTGGCTAAGGTGGTGACCCTGGCTAAGTCACTTAACTTCTATCTTCTTCAGTTACCTCAACTGTAGAATGGGCATAATAATAGCACCTACCTCACAGGGTGATAGTGAGGTTTAGACGAGATAATATCTGTGAATCGTTAGCACTGTGCCCGGTAGACAGTAGGTACTTACAAACGCTGGTTTCTTTTCTTTCTTCTCTATTAGAATGAAAGCACATTTGAGTACTGATTGTTTCATCCTTTGTCCCTGTGTCCCCAGCTCCTTGTGCATAGTGAGTTCTTAAACAATTCAGATTGATTGACTAGAATCCGGGGTGGGGAATCCTGTGGCCTTGAGGCTACATGTGGTTCTCTAGGTCCTCAAGTGTGGCCCTTGGATGGAATCCAAGTTTTCCAGAACACATCCTTTCATAAAGAGAATCTGTTCTGTCAAGTTTGGATTCAGTCAAAGGACTGCCCTTGAGGACCTTGAGGGCCACATATGGTCTCGAGGCTTCAGATTCCCCACCCCTGTACTACATAAAGGCAAATATTTGTACTAGATGAAACGCCATCTGGTATCATCAAGGTGAATTAGATATATTCCAGTTCCTTCTTGTACCCTGGATGTCTGTGTGACAGTATGTCCATGTAGGGAATATAGGATTCACTAAACAGTTCAAAGCTTCCTCTGTGTTCTTTGAAACTTCAAACCTTACAAGTCTCCCCTTTTGGTTGGATAATACATTTTCACAGTTAGCTCCACAACAGAGGGGTAGGGCACGAGGATCTTAGAAATCACCATCCTCAGGAAACTGGCCCTTAAAAGTGCCCTTTTCAAATAGCATCTGAAGTCTGACCTTTGGGGAGAAGCCAGGGCTATTTTTGACTTTTCTGAAACTAGGTTGACATCGAGATCCGCCTTCTCCTGCGCAGAGCCCTGATTCCAGAGGGGGGAGTTGGTAGCTGTTAACTAGAATCCAGAGGTGCTGGATACTGTCATGCCCTTGATTTCCTGCTAAAAAAAGTACTTCCTCTTTCAATATCAATGACAGTTAAAGGTCAGAAGCCAGGATTAGGTGAGTCTCCAAGTCTGGGAGATAAAGTACCCTCATGTAAACAACTTTTGTGGATAATCAAGGAAGGCTTCCTGGATGAAGTGGCATTTACATCTCAAAGAATGGATAGGATTTCAAAAGGTAATGATGGAAGGTTATGGGGTATTCTGAATATAGGAGGTATAAGTAAAAATATGGAGGCAGAAAATGGTGGGACATGTTTGGGGGGAAATAGTAGTCTTAATTAGATAGAGCCAAATATATGTCAGAAATAAAACGAAATGAGACTGGAAAGAGAGGGTGGTGGTAGATTGGAGAAAGCCTAGAATTCAATTTTGTTCAGTTGTCATTTATTAAATGAAGCAAGTCAAACTCAGAATTAAACAGGAGGAGGACGATGGGCTGGATTACCTTTAGGGAATTGCAAAACTCCTTCAATGAGTTCAAACTTCTCTTCGGAATAAGGACCCATCTTCTTCATGCCAATTGCCTACAGGTGTTGCTTGACTGTGTGATGTGTAGTACAATAGCCTCAAGAGATCATAGAGATATGGATGTGGCCCCAATGTCCTTAACAGCCAGTGAAAAGTACTGGGGGGAGATAATGGCTCTAATAATGATACAATGAGAATGATGTTGTCCCATAATTATCAGAGGAACCCCCAACCCAAAAGATAAGTATAATAAGATAATAGTAGTAATAATTACAGGAATTATGATGAGCCTGGACTTGATTAAATTAATGCTGATTATGAGGGAAATGGATGGCTAGGTGGCACCATGGTGTACAGAGCTCTAGACTGGAAGTCAAAAGACTCATCTTCCTGAGTTCAAATCTGGCCTCAGACACTTACCAGCTGTGTGACATGTGGGCATGTCACTTCACCCTGTTTGCCTCAGTTTTCTCATCTGAGGAATGAGTTGGAGAAGGAAATGACAAACTACTCCAGTATTTTTACCAAGAAAACCCCAAATAGAGTTACAAAGAGTCAGACTCAATTGAAATGACAATAACAGTAACATATGAGAAATTGTAGAAACTTTATAATATATTTCACACCTATTGAATCCTTAATAAGACTTGACCTGGTGGTTTGAATTATAAAACATGAAGTTGCTTTCATGAACTTGTCATTGACAAATTCCTTGGCTACAGAGATTTAAAAAAAGAATTTATCTTTGAAAAGTCAACAAAACTACTAGAACCAAACCATAATCATAGACAAAAACCATCACTCAATTTTGCTCAATGTTTGATCTATAAGAAATGAAGAACAAAATTTTCGTAAATTTTACATCAAATATGCAACATCGCCCAGTTCCATGGACCATGGCGAAGTCAGCTACGCCACATGTCATCCCTGTTGTCCTGCCTCCTACTGGAAATTTTCAAAGATACTTCTAGTAAACCTACAGAAAATGAACTTCTATACAATAGTTTCCTTTAATTACAAAAAAACTGTTATTTTCTTCCTCTGCACATCCACAGACTATTAAATATAAAAGGATAATAGCAGGATAGGGACTTGTTGGAGGACCATTTCTACTTGAATTCCATGCACAAAAATGAGAAGAATTGGATAAGAAAGGTGATAATAATGATGATGAGAACAACACCAGCTGGCCTTTATAGGATGTGCAAGGCTCTTTCTATATGTGATTTCATTTGAGGAGGACAGAGTCATACATAGCATTTGGCTTGTAGGGTTAGAGCTGGGGGCCAGATCCTTTTACAAGATGCAGGAAGCCAAGGACCAAAGAGCCAACATCACCAAATCTGTAAACTGAGTGTCTAGCCCAAGGCCCAGTAGGGTCAGGGTCAGGATCCTAATGGCGCTCTCTGACTAGACATGGCTGCCCTTTTCATTGTACAATTCTGTCTTCCCTCTATTTTAAACGCTGAGAGATGGAAAGTAGGAGCTGGAAGTCCATGCTCTCAGGGAGAGGGTTCTATGGGGGCCCCACAGGGGCGTAGCGATAATTTGAAGTGGAGGCAAAGAGAGGACAAGTGACTCACCTATAGTTTGTTGTTGTTGAGTCATTTCAACCGTGCCTGACACTTTATAACACTCTTTGGAGTTTTCTTGGCAGAGATACTGCAGTGGTTTGCCATTGCCTTCTCTAGCTCATTTTATAGATGAGAAAACTGAGGCAAATAGGGTAAAGTGACTTGCCCAGGGTCACACAGTTAGAAAGTGTCTGAGGCCAGACTTGAAATCAGGGAGATGAGTCTTCCTACCTCCAGGCTTGGTTCTCTACTCATTGCACCACCCAGCTGCCCAAATTATCAGGAATGAATACAATAAAAAGGAAATAGTAAAACTGCATTAAAAGTTTGCCTCTGGTCCTTTCTATCAATGTGTCCTTGGCCAAGTAACTCAGATTCTTTGGACCCAGTTTCCTCTTCAGTAAAATGGCGGGTTTGGCCTGCATGGTCCCTGTGATTTCTTCCATCTCCAGCTCTGTGATTCTATGATCTTATCACTTCCTCTTTCTGGGCCTCAGTTTCCTCTTCCATCGAACAAGGGAGTTGGGTTAGATGATCTTCAATTTTCTTCAAGCTTGGGGGAACCCCATTGTATCCCCCTCCAAAGTAAAGCTGGGAAAGTCAACTTAGACCTAGACTCAATCTGCGTAGACTAACCTTAGTTCATCAAGGATCAACATTATTTTGCCTAGCTGGCATTCACTGCTGATTTATATTAGCACAAAACAGGCTATAACTTTCCTGCATGTACCCTGAGTAGCTTCTTCTCACAGGGCAGATGTTTATAGAAACAGGATCCATGGGGTTGGCATGAGGATGCTGCTCTTCTGCAAAGTCAGTATCATCACAAATACAGGTATCCAGGATCTCTCCATGAACTATTTTCCATATTTAATAACTGAGCCAATTAGTTGGGACATTATTTTCAAGGAAGGGTGGATGGGGATTGGTTTATAAGCTGCAGTTTGTCTTGGTGATGAGACCCCTCATCTGTATGGGAACCATATAAAAATACATAAAGAGAAGCTCATTGACTTATTTGCTATTGCCTTTGGTTGCTATTGGGCTGGATCTGGCCCTCTTGGAGCAGGCAGCCTGGGGGAGAACATTGAACTTGGAGGCCAAAGACGAGAGTTTCAATCTGGCCTCTGCTGCTAGGTGAACTGGAGTAAATCATGTTCCCTCTCAGGCTTTCCAGTTTTTCTTTTTCATATACAAAATAAGAGGGTTGGGCATGGCCAGGATTGTTCATTTTTTTGTGTCATGGATCCTCTTGGCAGCCTGGTGATGATCAGTGCTACTGTGGTTTATTGTGTACTTTCAGAATGGAAGGAAATGAAAAATTTCACTTAAAGATTAATGAAAAAGAAAGATATATTTTTTCCCCATCCAACTTCACCATTTTGTGAATCCTATTTACAGATCCGCAAGGGATTCATGAACTCTGGGACTCGATGATCTCTAAGGTTCCTTTCTAGTTCTAAATCCCATGGGGGAAAGGGAAAGGCATGCTCTTGGTGATGAAATGGTTGGTGAGAAGACAGCCAGGGAATTAAAAGGGAAGCAAAATGTGTCTGGGACCAAGGGAAGCACAACTAGAAGGCTACGTTGAGGCAGTTACCAATCAGGAAAGGGAGGGAAGATGGAAGTTCTGGAGATGAAAGGGAATAACTTCCAGGGCATGGTCCAGAAGAGTCTGATACTTCTCTCAAATGCACACAAGAGCATAATAGTCAAGAGAAGGAAGACAGAATGTAGTGACTCAGTGGATTAGGCTGTAAAACAGTGTTTAGAGCTCAATGGAGCCTCAAAAGTCATTCCGCTTTAATTCCATCATTTTAGAAAAAAGAAAATTAAAGACCAGAAAAGTTAAATGATGACCCAGGGTCACACAGGTCATAAATTATGGAAAATATTTGCCAAATGAACAAATGAAATCACTTTAAATAATACACATGATCAAGTCAATGGATCATTAATGTAGAGTTGGAAGGAACTTGACATATTAGCCCCCAAGTTCAATAGGTCAAGGCCCAGGGGTCTTTAGATTACGTAAGCAGAGTATATGACAGTGTCATACAGACACTATGTAAGGCATAGTGTCAAGGCAAATGGAAAGTCTGGCAGCTCATCATCTTACAAGAAGCAGCCTAGTTGATGACTCCAACTTTACCCAAGCCCTATGAGCAATCAGGCAGCCCAGATGGGATCTGATTGGCCTAGGGTCAGAGGATGGGCTAAGAAGAGAAAGGAATAGGGCCAGGGTGTTTTCAACTACATCCTCTATCCTTGTTATCATAATCCTACAGTTTCATGATATGCTTCAGAGCATATCAATATTGTTGGAATTTCTGAGGTTTAGATACATGTCACCTTTCTAATGAAAAGATGGAGAGCAAATTCTGTCTTTTAGATGAGAGTTTCCAGAGTTCAAATTTCAAGAAAAAACTCCTTTCTCTTTCCTCTCCTTTCTCTTCACCTCCCCAGATAAACCAATCTATAACTACCTTCCCCATGGACCCTTGTACTTATCCTATGGAAGCCTGTTTCAGGTGTGAGAAGTGGGAAAACTGAGAAGATAATGTTGCTGTCAAATGTATTGGCCCTACGCAGAGAATTGCCATGGTGTACCCACTGACATAATTCCCTAAGCTCCAATCTCCCTCCTTCCCCAACAGCACAATTATCTTGTTGTCTCCCTTGAAAGGAGATCGTAATTCTTCTGGGACATCCAATCAAAATCTGGCTCATCCCAGAGGAATACCCCATAATTACACAATTTTCAAATGACTTTATGTGTGTGTGTGTGTGTGTGTGTGTGTGTGTGTGTATGCATGTGTGCGTGTGTGTGTGTATGTTCTGGATATGGATTAGATGTTACATTTTCTTTGCAAATATAATAAGCCTCTTAGGAATTTTCAATTTTGAATCAGACACATGGATCCAAATTTCTCTGAAGTTAGAACCTATTGATTGGTTTGTTTTAAGAGGTAGCCTTCCTGTGATAAACAGAACCCTGGCTTTGGAATGCTGATGCCCAGGTGCAAATCTGGGCTCTGCTGCTTATCCACAATGGGATCCGCAAGATTGGAATGACACCAAGCGGGTCCTCCTCATTGGAGGTCTCTAACTATTGACTGGATGACTATTTGTTGGCTAAGATACAAAGTAGGGGTGGGGTGGGGCTTCCTTTTTAGATGAGGCAATCTTTGAAGTACTTTTCAACTCTCAAATTCTGTTATTCCAATTCTGTGATTCTCAGTAATACCTGAATTCAACACCTAAGTAACATCTGAGAGACTGAGGAGGGAGTAATGTAGAGTACGAGAGAGAAAGAGAGCAAGAGTGAGAGACATACAAAGAGAGACACACAGAGAGACAGAGATACAGAGACAGACAGAGAGAGGAGAGAGACAGATGGAGAGAAAGATAGAGGGAGGGAGAGAGGGGGAGATAGAAGCAAAGAGAGACAGAGAGAGAGAGAGAAAGAGGAAGGAAAGAGACAGAGAGAAGATATTCAACAGAGTAACCTACATGGGCCATCTTCTCACTAAGTTTATGGAGACTAAGTCCTTTCAGCACCGAACACTCACCCTGGTCCATCCTTCAGGTGACCGTGCATCTCATTACCTCTCCTATAATTAGGCTGACTCTGTTTATGCTTCATTTCTCCCCTCCCCCTATTCTTGTCTGCTGGCTTGCTGCCTCACATTTTCCACCTCTCCCCCATTTTAGTTCTGGAACGACAATTAAATCAAGACTACCTTTCCTCCAAGAAAAGGTGTGTGTTGTGTCAATCTGCTTATCCATGGAGCCACTCACAGTCTCTGTACCTTTACAAACCAAATAACTGTTCCCTGGTCACCATTCCCTTTTATGTGCTGTCACCTCCTAATAGAACATAAACTCCTTGAAAGCAGGGCTACCTTTAGTTTTGTATCTGCATGATTAACCCATAATCCAGTTACTGGCACATTGTTGTTTAGTTGTTTCAGCCATGTCCAACTCTCCATGACCCCATTTGGTGTTTTCTTGGCAAAGATACTGGAATGGTTTGCCATTTCCTTCTCCAGTTCATTTTATAGATGAGGAAACTGAGGCAAACAGGGTGAAGTGACTTGCCCAGGGTCACACAGCTAGTAAGTGTCTGAAACTCAGGTCTTCCTGATTTCAGGCACAGCACTCTATCTACCATGCTACCTCGCTGCCCCAGATTGTCCCAGATTTTGGTACCTAATGAACAGGTGGTAATAAATGCTTTTTCATTCATTCACTCACGCATGCATGCATGCATACATTCATGGAAGAAGGAGATGGTAGAAGTGACCCAGGGTCAAGACTTGAGGGAAGAGGTTCAATGACTTTATATGGTTTGACTGGTTAATGACAGAATTAAGCCTGGGAAGGGAAGAAGGTGAATAAGGGCAGGGATGATAGACTAGAAGAACAGGAAAGGGTGGAGAGATTGGAGGTAATGAGGAGAACAAAGACTTGGCTCACAGGGAATGAGAAAGAGGCTGAGAATCATGTGTAGGAGTTTATGATCAGCGAGAGGCATTTCGGAGCTCAGGATCTACAAGTAGCACATTTAGGGGTTGATGGTCAAAGTTAAGATGTGACCCTCCTTATGAGTGACTGAGCTGTGGGTTATGGAGGGGTTAAAGAACTGGCATGCCAGGGTCTTCCAGAATTCACTGAGTATTAGGGGGAAAGGGCTGGGGCTGAGATGTTTGACTCTCACTCAGTGTAGATGGGGAGAGACAATGCTATGAGTGAGAAGACTTGAGTCCTCTGCCTTAGGGTGGGTTCTTTCATCTTAGGTGAAGTTGGAGTCTATGACATTGTGAATTTTGAAAAGTCTGAAGAGCAAGCTGGTCAAGAATCCCAGTGTCGAGGAGTCTGGAGTTTCTGGGAGTCTAATTCATGGTGGGTTTTATAGATATCCCAGCACTGATGCCCACAAGAATGACTTTTGGAGAAGCTGAGATGAAAACTCCCCAGAACCATGGTTCTCATCTTTGCTTTGATCATTTTCTGCTCTACCCCACTCCCCTCCTTCTGCCAAAGTTGTTCCTGAACTTAGTGAGAAAAATACAATGGGAAAGAATGAACCTTCTCTTCTCAGAGAGCAAGGAAGTCTAGAAGAGGGCATGCTCCTGAAACATTAGGCGGAAATGGTTGAACTTTTGTTCCTGCTATATTTTTGAGGTAAATGTACCTTTGTAAAAGTTACTGGACTTCAGTGTCTCTGGTAGAGAGAGAAAGGCTGACAACTGTGCAGCTCTGCCTCATTTAAATTTTGCTTGAATCAAGACATTACCTTGTGATGTCATTGGTCTTTTTTATAATGAAGGACAAACCACCTCCAGCACCCTGAGGTGAAGATGTGGCTGCTTGTCTTTGGGATAATAAACCCAGAACATACTTGAAATATGCATATATGTATGTATGCAGGTACATAATTACATATAGCTAGATATATAGACAGATATAGACAAATATCCATATGACAAATAGGTTTGTGTTATCTTCAGAGATATGATAATGAAAACTATGGGAGCTGATGAGGTCATCAATTAAGACAGAATACTGAGAGAAGGGAAAGGGGCTCTGGATAGAACCTGGGGGACCATCTGTAGGTAGGGAGGGGGAAAGACATGAGTGATGAGCCACTAAAAAAAGAATTGAGAAGGCACAATCAGACAGATAGGAGAAGAACCAAGAGAGAAAAATGTCACCAAAACTCAAAGAATAAAGAGCAAATATCCAAGAGGAGATGGCAGTCAAGAATGGTAATGGCTGGAGTGGTCAAGAAGGATAAATATTGAAAAAGGAAACTGATTTGTTAAGAGATCCTGAGTAACTCTAGAGAGTAGCTTCAGTTTAGTGAGGATAAGAAGTTGAGAAACTGGCCAGATTTTCCTTCCTTCTGATTTAGTGATTTAGAGAATGAAAATGTCAGAGCTGGAAGGCTCTCACATAGGATCTCCTCGAACCCTTTTATCCACAAATGAGAGAATTAAGGAAAACCAAGAGATTGTAGAATCATAGACTTAGAGTTTGAAGGCAGCTTAGAGGTCGAGTAATGCCCTTATTTTGTAGATGAGTAAACTAAGGACTAGAGAGATAGAATAACCTACTCAGTCATCCAGTGGCAGAAGCATGGGCTAGGACCCAAGTCTCAATCCTCCTAACCTCTTTGCATCCATTATACTTCCTTGTGGACAAATTTCTCCTTGTTCTCTCAAAGAGCTAATTGCAAAAACAAAGCAAAATGGTGGGGTGAGGTGCAGGGGAAGTCACCTAAGCTTGTTAGAGTTGAAACCCTTTCTTTCTCATTCAGGAGAACTGAACCAGTTTCAGATTGAAGGGGACTGAGTGCCCAGGAGCAGATCAGTTTAGCTGGAGCAAGGGGACATCAAGAAATATCTGGGATTTTTTCTCCAGCATCAACCCAGTCTATATTTTTCTGAGTTTTCCCAGAACCTAAAACTCCCAGTGACTCTAGGATTTGATCTGATTTTTTGCTTTTCCTTAATTTCTCTTGTTTATGTCTAGAATTCAGCAGGAACCACCTTCTTTTCTCCTTCCTCTGCTCTCCTGCCCTTCCACTGGAGCTCCTCCTGTCCATCCATTGGCTCCAATCGCTCACTCATTTAACCAACAAGCGTTAAGTAAGGACTCACTATGTGTTGGGCACTGGGGTGAGTATTGGAGTTAAAAAGACAGAGATGAAATAGTCCCAGACCTCAAAAAAAGTGGGAAGGAAGGATGGAAGAGAGGGAAATAGGAAAGAAAGGAAGGAGGGAAAGAGGGAAGGAACAAAATATTTATTGAGCAGCTTCTATGTGTCAGACACTGTGCTAGGCACTTTAAAATTATCTCATTTGTTCCTCACAACCACCCTGTGAGGTAGGTGCTGTTATTATCCTTATTTTGCAGATGAGTAAACTGAGGCAGGCAGAGGTTCAGTAACCTGCCCCAGGCACACAGCTGGAAAGTGTTTAAAGTCAGATTTGAACTTGTGTCTTCCTGACTCCAGGTCCAGTAATCCATCAGGCCACTTTCCATGTTATTCCAATCTCTACTCTCATTTCCCCATCACCAAACCATAATCGTAATCCAGGTTTTAGGATTTTCAAAACATTTTCTTCCCAGGAACCCTACTGTGTAGCATTGACAGAATGATGGTTATCCACATTTTAGAGATGAGGAAATTGTTGACCAGAGAAGTGAAGCCCCCTACTAAGGTCACACAGCTCCTGTGGGCAGAGCCAGGGTTTGATGCTACACCCACGGTTCTCTTCATTCTGTCTCATGGCCTCTCACCACAGAACATGCAAGCTGGAAGGGACCTCAAGGTATCACCCATTTCAATCCCCTTGTCTTTAAAGAGAAGGAAACCTGGTTCAAAGGGGCAATGACGTCTCCAAGGCCACACAGCTGTCCTTTTGGAAGTTGGCTTTGGACAGAGACCCCCTTGGGCAAAGACAAAAGACAGAAATTGGGTTCAGAGAGAGGTCTGTAAAATGCCTTTCACTTGGTGTTCTTCTGTGGAAAAAAACCCAAGTTTCGTTCTCACTTCCTTCATGGGTGCCATCTTTCTAGGGGCTGTTCTCTTTAACCTAGATGACTGTCGCATGAAGCTGTTTTAGATTTTGAACTCTTTAGGCAGTGGACTTTCTGCAGGGAATTGATTTAGAGGGACTTTTAGACTGGGGAGGGAAGAAATAAGATGGGAAGGGGTGTGCTCTCTCCTATTTGTTTAACTCAGGACTCCTGAAAGCCCTCCTTAGGCAGGGGAGCAGGGTTATTGTATTTTCCCATCCCATATATGGGCTGCGTGAGCTGGGCTAAGTGCAGGTTTTATGGATGGCTTTTGTCCCGGGCATGGGGTGGTTTGTAGTGCAAATATTTTAACAGGTGCATAGCTGTAGTTTGGGGGATTACATGTCGAAGTTTTGAAAAGTCATGCCTGTAGCATTCATAAGATTTATAGTTGGAACATACCCCTGAGATCGTGATGAAAATTGTAGAATTTTAGAAGCCAGTGGGGGTTGGTGGTGGGAGAAAGGGCATTGTACTGAGATGTGCATTCAAGGTCTGTCTTTGCCTTGTTGTGTGACCTTGGAGGTACTTTGAGTTCCTTATCAGTAAAATGAGGGGAGCATGGACCTGAAATTAGGAGGGATGTTAGAGAGTGCTTGCTGCAACTACATTTTATGGATGAGGAAACTGAGGTCTAAGAGAGAAAGTCGTTTGTCCAATATGATAGAAGGAAGCAGGAGTAGAGTCCAAATTCAGGTTCATATCATTGAGTCATAGGGGTCCTGGGTCTGAAATGGAGAGGGTACCTCCGGACCCTTTTGCTTCAGCCTCCTCATTTGGCAGCTGAAGAAGAGACAGTTTACAGAGGCCAAATGGCCAGCCACAGTCACAAACAACTGACTTGGGATTCAAAGCCAGGTATTCTTTATCCTGTACTATGCTTATTATACTTTTTTTTTCTTTGAGGTAATTGAGATTAAGTGACTTGCCCAGGTTCACACACTTAATAAGTGTCTGAGGTCAGATTTGAACTCAAGTCCTCCCGACTCCAGGGCCAGTGCTTTATCTGCTATAGCGCCACCTAGTGGCTCTTCACCTTTAGTTAAAGAAGGGATTTTTGTGTAGATAGATCGGACGGTGTGGCCCCTGAGGTCCCTCTCAATGCTGCCAGCATTATTACTTAATAGATGAGGAAACGTGACTTGAGAGATGCTGAGTTGCCCATAGTCCCACCATAACGGTGACAGCCAACATCAATATAACCCTTAAAGGTTTACAAAGCACTCAACTCAATTGTCTCAAGTGACAGGTGAGGTTGGTGTTATCATTATCCCCATTTTTACAGAACTGTAAACTGAGGTCCAGTGACTTCTCTACGGTTGTATAGATGGTAAATATCTGAGTCCAAGCTCCCTGCCTCTATGTAACTTCTGGGTCAGGGCAGGAGTTTAATGTGGGTCCCTTCTGACTCCAGACCCAAGACTCTTTCCAAAATACTCCACTGTTTGCTGACTCTGTGATCTGTGCACTCCTTTATTTGGTCAGTATTAAGCATTAACTAACTATCTACTTGGCATAGAGAGAAGAATTTGATATGTGCAGCAGAGGTGTCAAACATGGCACTGGCTGGTGGGACCACGTGGACCACTACTCCCAAGACGGCCTGAGCCAAATTAAAATGTAATTGAGAAAGATTTAACAGAATAAATAAAACCACAGTAGAACACAGGTAATGCTAATATGTGGTTTTCTAAGTCAATACTTAGTCCACAGGGATCCTTATGGACAATTTCATGGCCCTGTTTTCACTTGAGTTTGATACCCTAGAGGTACGTGATTCACAGAGGCAGGCCCAGAGGACCCAGTCCCTTGAGGGAGAGAAGAGGAAGTAGGGAGCTGAGTGGGAGACCTGAGACTCATCTGGAGTGAATCTGTCTTAGAAAAACATCTGGGATCCATTTCAGGAAGGCTGAGGCCTGAGGCTTCCAAGCTCTGTCAATTGGGTCAACTCACATCTCTCCGAGCCTCATCTGTAGAAAGGGAATCCTGAAACCACCTCCCACTCTGAGTTAGGAACCAATCGATCAGTCCTGCAGCACTGGTTAAGTGCATTCTATGTACCAGACTGTTGCTTAGAGCTGGAGACTCAAATATGAAGAAGAAAGATGGCCTCTATCCTCAAGGAACTTATGATCTAATGAGGGAGGGGAATATTAAAGGAAGTTGAAAATTAAGAGTGTGGTGGAAGATACCTGGTGTGGGAGTATGATGGAATCCAGAGGAATGTAGGAAATTTTGTTCAGATTCTGCCTCAAACACTTACTGGCTGTGTGGCCCTGGGCAAGTCACTTCACCTTTGCCTGCCTGTTTCATCATCTGTAAAATGAAGATGATATTAGCACCTTTGCCTTCCAGGACTGTGGTCAGGACAAAATGAGACAATATCTGTAAGACTTTTTGCAATCTATAAAGCGCTCTATAAATGCTAGCTATCACTGCTAGGAGAACACAACGTAGAGTGCCCTAGGCATTTGATGCTGATGGAGGATGAAGGAAGACAGAGATCGCAAAGTCAGTATTTACCAGGTCACAAACCAGATGTCTAGCAGTAAGAAATGTCCTTACCATTTATCCATTTTAAGGTTTGTGAACCATTCTACACATATTATCTCATTCTGTCCTCACAGAACTCATGAGAGGTAGGTGCTACCCATTTTACGGAGGCAGACAGAGGTTAAGTGACTTGCCCAGGGTCACCCAGCTTGTATCTGAGGCAGGATCCTTAAGTCCAGTCCTCTATCCATCAAGACACCCAAGCTGCCTGTCCTGTGTACTGATACACTAGAGTGGATGTAATTAGCATCAGAAAGATCTGAGTTTGAATTTTGACTCAGATACTTACTAGTGCGACCCTGAATGAGTTACTTAACCTCTGCCTCAGTTTCCTCATCAGCAAAATGAAGGAAGGGAATTGAATGACCTCTAAGACCCCTTCCTGGCTAAATCTATGATCCTATGAGATCTGCATTATATTCAGACCAAAACTTGTTAACCGTCTTGTTTCCAGGGGTCTGAGTCTGCTATTCCAATCAGATGGGACTAGAAAGGGAACACTGGCATTCTCCATGAAATGTTCATTGAGTTTCTTTCTTTTTTTAATTTACTGCATTTCACTGTGGTTGGCATCCACTCCAAGTTCTCACCTCTTAAAGATGACTTCACCCTGTCCTGAGTGATTCTCTCTCCAGGGCCTCTAGCTTGGGGCATCCAAGTCATTGGGAGGGGATGCATTCTCACAGCCTGTTCAGTATTTCTTGAGAAGGCCTGGGGCCTGTGCTGCCAATTCTGGGAAGGAGAGGTCAATGGGCATGGAATGGGAGGGGGAGGAATAAAAAGGAGAGAGGCAATGGTGGTGGTGTGGGATTGACGTGCATACATGAGCTGGGTGGAGCAGAATGAGCTCAGGGCTGGGACTCAGGGGATCCAGGTTTGTACACCAGTTCAGCTTGCTGTTCACTAGCTGTGTGGCCTTGGGTAAGTCATTTATCCCACATCTATAAATGCACTTCCCCTTTCCTATCTCACTTGGGACAGTTATAAGGTTCCCTCTACTATTAACATTTAAACATTATAGGAACCAAAGCAGGAGGGGGAACAGGAACTTAATGATTGGTCTAGCCAACCCATTTAACCAATAAGGGAACTGAAAGAGGAAATCAGAGAGGAAGTCATTTGCCCAGATAGCACAGCTAGTGAATATTGGAGCGAGGATTTGAAGGTGGATTTTCTTGTTTCCAGAGAAGTTCCTCAGTATCGTACGCCAATCTCATGATGGCATGTTTGCCCAGGTTCTGGATAGTGGACAATGTTTTCATGCCTTCCCAGTCACCAGTGGAGTGAAACAGGGCTGTGTGCTTGCTCCCATGCTTTTTAGCATGATGTTTTCAGCCATGTGGTCAAATGATTTCAATGAGGATGAACATGGCATCAAGGTCAACTATCGTACTGATGGCAAGTTCTTCAATTTGAAAAGGCTACAAGCCAAGACCAAAGTGGAGGGAGTGTTGGTACATGATTTTCTCCTTGTAGATGATTGTGCACTCAATGCAGCCTCTGAAGCAGGGATGCAACAAAGGATCCATACTTTTATGGATCAATTCTCTGCTGCCTGTGCTAATTTTGGCCTAATAATGAACACTAAGAAAGCACAGGTTGCTCCATTAACCACCACCACACCATCCATACGTGGAACCATTGGTTACAACAAATGGAGAAGTTTTGAATGCTGTGAATAAGCTCACTTACCTTGGTAGTGTACTTTCCAGGGATGTACACATTGGCAATGAGGTTGATGCACACATTGCCAGAGCTGGTTCAGTGTTTGAAAGGCTCCAAAGAAAAGTTTGGGAGAGAAGAGGCATTAGACTGACTACCAAACTGAAAGTCTACAGAGCCATTGTGCTGACCTCATTGTTGTATGTCTGTGAAACATGGATAGTCTATCAGTGTCATGCCAGGAAGCTGAATCACTTTCATTTGAACTGTCTTAGGAAGATTCTGAGGATCATCTGGCAGGATAAGGTACCAGATACTGAGGTCCTTGCTCAAGATGAACTGCCAAACATTCAAAGTATGCTTCAGAGAACACAACTTCGATGGGCTGGCCATGTTGTTTGAATGCAAAATGTATGCTTGCCAACGTATGCTCCATTTTATGGAGAACTCATATGTGGCAGGCGATCACATGGTGGCCAAAAGAAGTGATACAAGGCCACTCTCAAGGTCTCTCTCAAGAACTTTGAATTTGACTGTGCAGCATGAGAGACACTGGCACAGGCTCAGCATGGCACGCCCATGTTAGACAGGGTACTGTGCGGTATGAGCAAAGCAGAATTGAAACAGCACAAAGGAAATGTAGGATGCACAGATTTGGAGTAACCACCCCAAATGTTCACACAGACTATCTGTGCCCAATCTGTGGTAGAGCATTCCAAGCTCATATTGATTTGATCAGCCATGGTTGGATACACTGAAACTTCACTTTATCATGGTGATGTCATTTTGGTCCTCTTCGAGAATGAAGGACAATAATCAACCAACCAACTCATTTAGGATGGTGTTGGGAATTTCCTCCAGTGAGGCAGATAGCCTCCCAACCTATCCATGTCTGCTCATCCTTTGTGACTCTTGTCTGTGTCCTCCCAAAATTTCACCACAAGAGGCCCACCTGATATGCTGAATGTCTCCTAACATTGCAACGGTACTAATGGAGCCCTTTGGCTCGTGTCCCTCACTCTTCTGGGTCTCTCAATAGTTTCAGGGTACAGTTTGCTCACACACACTATGGTCCCTACCATCAGCATCCTGGGGAATTATAATGAATTCTTTAGAGACATTGCTCTAGTTATTGTACTGACACACTGGTAAAATATTTTTATAAAAAAGATGGGTCCTTATTTTCATGGGAATCTTGGGGTAGAGAGAAGAACTTTGCAATTTCACAAAAACAAGGCAACCTGCTGCTTCCTCCTGTGAAACTCTGGATTCAGCTCATTGCTCATCTGTCCCATCTTCTCCAGGTATCTGTCTCTAGATCTATCTACCTTTGCCTATATCCATACTCATACCCAGGCCTCCATCATCTATGGCTAAACTGACGTATGTATATATATATATATATATATATATATATATATATATATATATATATATATATATATATATATATATGGCTATCTAATACCTCTCTATCTATCTGTCTCTGTCTGTGTGTCCATACACACATACACACACACACACACGCAAAAGCAGATTTGCAAGAAATCCTCAGAGTGCAAGAATCCATGTCTTTTGACTTGAAGTCTGATGTTCCTTCCACTACATGAGTTTCTCACCCTCAGAGGTCCCCTGTAGGTTTGCCAGTTAATATTCTAATGTTCTATACACTTTATGTACTGAGACTCCTTCTAGCTCTATTCAAGAGAGTAAATCCCAATCAGAGGCATCCTGCTCAAGGCAGGAATCATCAAAATGGGGAGGGGATTAGGGATAACAGTAATGCTAACTGACATTTTTATAACACTTGATTTATTAGCATTATTTCATTTGTTCCTCACCACAGTTCTGTAGAGGGAGGTACTAGTAGTAGACCCATTTTACAGATGAGGAAACTGAGGTTCAGTGAGGTTAAAGGACCAGAGCTAAAGTCACATAGCTAGAAAACATCTGAGGCAGAATTTGAACCCAGGGCTTCCTGAATGGGAAGTCCAGCATTCCATTCACTATGCCAAGCTATATCTCACAGGCACACAGACATTCCCCAGCTGTGGCATCTATGACTGTCTTCCACAAGCTTCTCAACCCTGGCCCACCATAACTTGGACTTTGACTCTAGACCACTGAGCTCTAGTAGGTGAGCTTTGGCCTTGTCTTGTTAGGTGTCAAACCTCCCTATAATTTCAGATCATTCCAAACCATCCCCCTAAGCTGTCTTTCCCTGGTTAGAGTCTATGCTTCTTGAGGGCAGGGACTGTCTGAGCTAGTATCCCTGACTTCAGTGCTTAGCAATGTCTGGCACATAAGCGCTTTATCTTTCCTTCCTTCCTTCCTTCCTTCCTTCCTTCCTTCCTTCCTTCCTTCCTTCCTTCCTTCCTTCCTTCCTTCCTTCCTTCCTTCCTTCCTTCCTTCCTTCCTTCCTTCCTTCCGTCTTTGTCTAGGAGTCCTGCTTACTGGATACTCCCTGCTCATGGACTTCATGCAGCAAGCAGAAGAGTCCAGTGCCAGTGGCTACTCAGTCAGTAGTGACTGAGGATGCCAAATATTGGCTGAGGGGAGGATGGGGCCTGCTGGTGTGTGAACCAGTTAGCAACAGCTCATAGGAAGTGTTAACTTTGGGGTGGAGTCAGGAGAGGAGGCCCTCCCTACCCTTTTCATGCAGAAAGGAAAATTCCAACATTTCTTAGGTCCTGGGACAAGTTCTCATGGCCTCTTTGGTGAGAGGTACCTAAGGGATATGGACAAGGAAAGGGGTGAGGAGAATGAATTCCAGAACCATCTGCAAGGGCTTCTACTAATAGATGCAGCCTATTATAGGGAAGGGGTGTTAAAGGGAAGAGAGCCATGTAGCCCCTTTCCTTTCCTCACAAGTGATTGGCAAGCTGGGTCATTAGAGTTGGAAAGCCTGTTGAATATGGTTCAGTTCAATCTACTCTCAACTTTTGAGATGAGGAAACTGAGGCCAAGTTAATGAAATGACTTTCTCAAGGTCACTCAGTAAGTTAGCCTAAAGACTAGTGTACAAAATGTGATGGGAATTGGTATGTTCAATGTTGTCTTTGCCATTTATTGTCTTAGGTGGGTAGAGTATTGGAGTTGAAGTGACTGACTCAAGGTCAGAGCCAAGATTTGATTTCAGAGCATTCTAGTGCAGAGGTCAGCTATCTACTATACCATATTGCATCTTAGTGTAAAAAAAATGATCCTTTATTTAATATACTAAATGGTCTGCCTTCAGTGTAGTGGTTTCCACCTTACTGGCAATCTTCCTGCAAAGACTGGATGGCCACTGGGGAGGAACAATACGGAGGAGATTCTTGCCAGGCATGAGGTGGATGAGGCATCTCAGAATCCTCTTAATTACGAGATTCTGAGGTTCTGGGTAGGAAGAGGCCTCAGGACCCAAGAAACAGGTCTGGGATTTGAACCCCCTAGATCTTTTGACTCCCAGATCCTTTCGCAGATCTGTGAGTTCAGTTATTTTTATGATAACTCTAAATCTTTTTAATTTCTAACACAGTAAATATTATGTTTTTATCTATAAAGCCCACTTAAACAAAAGCTCTTGGCAGAGGTATCCTCCATAATATTTGAGGGTAGAGAGACCCTGAGATCTAAGAGCTCAAAAGCCTCTGAGTTGAAGGAAGTAAGAATGCTCAGCCTGAAGAGGGGTAGACTGACTTGGACCAGGAGAGCTGCTACATGAAAGGTCTTGTGGGGGAGGCAGATTCTAATAAAGCTTAAAGGGAACATAGATGCCACTGAGTTCAACTTCTTTTTACAGATGTGGAAACTAAGGCACATAAAGGTTCAGTGATTTGGCCAGGCTCATGCAGCTAGAAAATATGTGAGGCAGCCTTTGAAACTAGGTCCTACCTACTCCTAATCCAAAGCCCACTCAGTCTGATAGCTGCTGCTATCTCCCTTTCTATCTCCCAAGAAGGGGTTAAATGACTTCCTACTGGGGCCTGTTGTTGTTCAGTTGTGGCCAGCTCTCCATGACCCCATTTAGAGTTTCTTGGCAGAGATACTGGAATGGTTTGCCATTTCCTTCTCCAGCTCATTTTACAGATGAGGAGACTGAGGCAAGCAGGATGAAGTGACTTGCCCAGGATCACACTGCTAGGAAGTGTCTGAGGTTGGATTTGAACTCAGCTTTTCCTGACTCTAGGACTGGTGCTCTGTGGTGCCCCCTAGTTGCCTTGCGGCCTGAGGGTCCTGCAATAGAGAAATGTCTCAATGTCATTTGATGACGTTAGGCTTGCATGAGGCCAGAGCTACAAGCAATGGTTGAGCTGGCTTCATGGAAGGAAGCTTTCTAACCACTTGAGCCTCCCAAGAGTGTCATGGACTCCCTTCAAAGATAGGGTACTCCTCGCCGCTAGCTATTTTCAAGCAGAGGTTGCATAATCTCTTAGGTGACAAGGCTAGGTCTGGAATTAGGATGACAAATTCAAATCTGTCCTCAGACACTTAGTAGCTACTGTGACCTTGGGCAAGTCTTATCGAATCTTTATCTGCTTCCGTTTCCTCAGTTGTAAAATGGAGATAATATAAAGCCACCTACCTTCTAGAGCTGTGAGGATCAAGTGAGATAGTATTTGTAAAGTGCTTAGCACAGGGTCTGGCACATAGTAAGGGTTTAATAAATGCTTGTTCCCTTCTTGTGGTATGGAAGGGATTCCTGTTTGGATGCAGGTTCTTTTAGAGAATGTCTGGGGTCCCTACCAACTTTAAGATCCTATGGATTTATTTCTTCTTAAGTGACTCTGGGCAAGTCACTTTACCCTGATTGCCTCAGTTTCCTCATCTGTAAAATCAACTGGAGAAGGAAATGCCGAACCCCTCCAGTGTCTCTGCCAAGAAAACCCCAAATGGGGTCACGGAGAGTTGGATACAACCGAACAACAGCAAAGCTTTATTTCTTTAGTCATTCAGTTCAATTGGACTCAATACAACATACATTTACTGAGCTCCTACTATATGCCTGGAACTGAGGCACTTGGAATACAAAGACATTAAAGAAAGATCCTATGATCTCAAGCAGTATACATTCTATTGGGGAGGTGACATAGGACACTCACACATTAATAAACACAAAGTATATAGGAAAGATGACAAAGTAATTTCACAAGGAGAGCATAAATTACTGGGGGCAAGAAGGGGTTCAGGGAGCTGTGTATTGTTCAAGAGAAAAAGCTGCATTCCAGACACGGGTGAACACCTGTGCAAAGGTTTGGAGGAGGGAGATAACAGCTAACAAGACAGAATGCCAGGAATGTGGAGGGTGTGGCCTGGATGTCTCCAAAGGCCCTTCTTTATCAACTAATTAATCAGCAAGCATTTCTTAGGCTTTGACTACATTAGGTACTGGGAATATCTGCCAGTTTCTTATCTTCAGCATGAAAATATGTGGAAGGTTCTTCCATCCTAAAAGCAAACAAGCAGACAAAGCACACACAGATACACACACACACACACACACACACACACACACACACACAGATATACAGCTCATCTCTGTACAAGACAGCATTATAGAGAAGGTGATTGTTTAGGGACCACTATCCCTGTCCAGTACCATCTCCACTAACCCTGGCATTGCTGAATTTCACCCATCTTTTTGATGTGTCACTCACTGGCCCCCACAAAAATCTGAACTTTAAAAGCCATAAACTTGCTTGAAACAATGGCCCTATCCCTGACTCTTATGGCAGCTGTGACAAGCACATTATCCATTATGCCACCTAGCTACCCTGGAGTCAGGAAGACCTGAGTTCAAATCTAGCCTCAGATACAATCACTATGAGACCCTGGGCAAGTTACTTAAACTTGTTTACCTCAGTTTCCTCAGCTGTAAAATTAACTGGAGAAGGAAATGGCAAACCACGCCAGTATCTTTTCCAAGAAAACCCTAAATGGGTCATGAAGAGTCAGATATGACCTAGAAAGTGACTGAACAAAAGGCCATAATCTAGGCCAGTGGTGATGGGGGCCTGAACTAGGCTGTTGGCTATGTTAGGAGAAGAGGACATAGAAAAGAGATATTGTAGAAATAGAAAGGGCAAGATCTGGACGCAGACTGTGGACTCTCACGGAATGTGATAAGTGTCTGCCCATACAAGGCCTCTTTACTGATTGCGTGTACCTTGGTTCAGACTCAGAATCCATGTTGCCTCTCACATTTCAGCAGGATGCTGAGGGGTCAGCTTGGCTTCTATCTCTTGAGTCTGAGGCTTTTACGTGTGAGGAGGAACCTGTTTTGATAGCGACTATTTCAGCCTTGGCATTTCTGAGACCATTTTTTCCCCACGGCACCAACACAGCAGACTTTGGGGATAT
Source organism: Notamacropus eugenii (assembly GCF_028372415.1). Taxonomy (NCBI): domain Eukaryota; kingdom Metazoa; phylum Chordata; class Mammalia; order Diprotodontia; family Macropodidae; genus Notamacropus; species Notamacropus eugenii. The sequence continues at coordinate 519,183,843 of NC_092873.1, forward strand.
CCCCTTTGAAATCATTCATTTGTATGGGAATTTCCTTTAGGGTTCTCCTCCTGCTATGCTTGGCTGATGTGCATTTGGTTTTTCTTCAGTGTTAAAGCTACTGTGAAAAGTTCAAGTTTAGAAAAAGGAACTAGAATTTTTTTATTCAGATAACCATCAATGAAACCCAAGTTAATTTATAGAACAGTAACCCTAATCAAATTTTCATTCTGTTTTCAATACTCCAATTTCTAAGCATCTCTTGACTGAGCACCACAAGTTCTGGACTTAGATAGATCAGGTCTAATTTAGGGATAGTCCCTGAAATCACTTTCTCTTTGACCCACTTTCCTCACCTAAATTTGCCTCTGGAAAACCTCAGAATTTAGCACAAATATGGCTTGTGTCTAAATCTCCCCAGATTTGGGTAAATGGCTCCCCAAACACTCTAAGTATTTAAGTAGTTAAGGTAACATTACCGACACTAAGTATAACCCACAATATCTATACCCTGACTATATTTCTCCCTTTCTATCATTCTGCCCTGCCACCATAACACTGTTACTGATATTTCTGCTGCTGGTGTACTCTCTAAATGAGGACTCCATAGACTCTGTCCTGGAGGAGTTCTTACTTCCATGCTGGGGCTATGCTGTTTCAATAGTTGAGTCTCATCCGTGTGACCCATTATATTTAAACAGCCATTGACCCCACTCTATGTCTCCCCACCCTCATCCCCAACTGGTTTCTAGCTTTTGCTCTGGGACTGGTCATCAAGTCAATCTTACCATTTCTTTTGGAAAAGGCACATCAAAGCAATGCGCTATGGTAGCTCCCACATTAAAAGACTAATTTCTAGCTGTGCCTCCTTAAGAGACTGGCTAAATGAAATCCTCTGAGGACAAGCACTGTTCATTTTTAGTGCACAGATTGTAGCACAATTCTTGGAATTTAGCTTAATAAATGTTTTTTTCATTGATGTATGTATTCATCCATTTCACCTCATAGAAAATGAAAAAAAGACTCACAGGAGCCTATGAATGAAGTGGAAAATATCATTATCATCATTATCCATCATCATCAGCAGCAGCGGTCATCATAAGGGACTCTTAGTATTCCATAAACTCTCCTCTTTCCATTGAGTTCCATTAATAAGGACTTGGATGTTTTCAGAAGGAGATCTTACTCAACCTCCAGTCTTACTTTCATTTCACAGATCATTAGGGTAATCAACATTCTAACACTACTCTAAGGTTGGACTCCTCCAGGAAATCAAAGGCATTTGGAGCTACTAAAAAGACCACTCCCTTCTTATTGGCCTTGGAATGTCTGAATAACTCATGGTGATGAGAGCAAAAGTCAAGGTATTTTGTTCCGTGTATTGGGCTCTAAGTCCCTTTCTCCTCTTCCAACTTGGGCTTTCATAAACACAGTGTTCTCCCTGAGGAGAACTTGCTTCTCAGCAATTCCCTTCTTTTCTTTTGAAGTCTGAGCCCAAGAATTCTCCAAATTGGAGTTTTCAAGAAGGAAATTCAGAGGTTGGCCCTGTAGAGGAGATTCCCTTTTCTCAACCACCTCCTTTCTTCCCCATCCTCGGGGGATGTTGTTCGCTCTCTGCGGTATGTGTTAGTCTGCCATTGTGTTTCCAGGAACCAAAAGTCCTTTCCCTTCTTCTGTGTTATAAGTGGTTCCTAAGAGGGGCAACTCTTTCTTCTATGACACACTCTACCTTGAGTTCCAGCCATACTGTCGGCTCTTAATCTTTAATCTGTATCTTTTTTTAAAAGATGAAAGATCTGAGTTTATAAGGAAGATTTCTTTTTATGAAGCACCACAAAGGATGTAGATACTTTACCAACAGTCTAAGCCGACCATTTTCTCCCAAATCACTTCACACTGACTCTTTTTACATAGTGGGTCAAAGGAAGAAGTTACACCCTTAACCCAGCGATGTAAACACAGTCCTAAATTAAGGTTCACTTCCTTCTAAGCTGAGTAAATTGGTCAGAAAAATCCCCTGATTAGTCAGTCAACTCTCATTGAAGTACTACTCTACTAGGTTGAGCTCTAAGGTATGGAGAAAGGCAAAACATGACACCTATTCTCAAGGAGCTCCTAATCTAGATCCCTGGTACAGATAGATACACCATTTCGGATGTTTGAGTTCCTGTGACAATATCAGCTCTTGGGAATAAGTCCAAAGCTCTGAATTAGGAGTGGATAAGTGTGGCATTAGCTAGTTTCATTTCCTATGCCTTCTATCTGCCCTGCTCCTCCTTCCCAACCTCTTAGAATGATGGACCTGGAACCTTAGAGCACAACAGATTAGAAATGGAAGCAACCTAAGAACATAGACTCTTAGGCCACAGAATGCCAGAGCTAGGAGGCACTTTGTAGCAGAATGTTAGAACACAGAATGTTAGATATAGGAAGGCCCTTAGAACACAGATAGATTCACAAGGGAACTTAGAACAGAAAACATTCAAGGTGGAAGGATCCCTAGAATGTAGAATGTTAGAGCTGGAAGTGACCTTAGTACATAGAATTTGGGAGGTGAAGAGACCTTAGGACAAAGAAAGTCAGAGCTAGAAAGGCCCTTTGAACATAAGATGTTGGAACAAAGCATATCCCAGCTGACAGGGACCTTTGGGATCATTTAGACTAGTCCCCTAATTTTACTGAGAAACTGAGGGCCAGTGAGGGGGACTGTTTCTTCCAAAGCTTTGCCCAGCCTGTTAGTGATTGAGCCAAGACCTGTTTTCCTGGATCCAATCACTGTATTCTTTCCATCATTCTCCTTCGCTCCTTCATAATTAGTGCTGGGGACTTGTGGCTTTTCTCCAAAGATTTTTTTTCTTTTCCAGAAACAAACAAGGATTTTACAACTTTGCTTGTAGCCTTGAAAAGTTTGTTTGTTCTTGTCTCTGTACTCTGAAGATCATGTTTGTTCCCTGGGAAAGTTTCTTCTTTAATTATTTTCACATTTCAATGGCCTTTTTTATATATTTCTTTCTGAGGTTTATAAAATGCTGATGTCAAACTTGCTTTGGGCTGAATTGTTCCAGAAACATTTCGTTCCAGGCACAGGGGAGTCTCTGAGACAGAATGGCATGGTGTTTGCCCATAAAATCTTTGAATCCTCGAATCCCAGCCTTTGGAGGGACCTCCGAGGCCCATCCCTGAACAAGAATCCTTTCTTTGGAGGACTCTGGGAATGCTCATCCTGGCTCCCCTGGGAGCCTTTCAAAGTCAGGCAGCCCTAACCCCTGAGACCACCCAATACATTTTAAGGGCTTCTTATGCTTACATTCCTATGGCAACAGCTGCCAAGGGGAAATTTGAAAATCTTTCAGTGTTAGTTGAGGGGTACAATATAAGGATATTTAACTCGGAAAATGTCCTCATGTTATAAAGCTTTCTGCTCTATAAAATAAGGGGGTTGGACGAGACAATTTCAACAGTCCCTTCCAGCTCTGACATTCTATGTGCCAACGTCTCCAGGAATCACACAGTTTCACAGTTGGAAGTGATTTCTTTCACAGGCCATCAAATAAACTTGAATTCTTATTTTTGTTATTTTCCTCATTTTTATATTGATTTAATTTCCAAATATTTCCCTCTTTGTCTTTCCCCAAAAGGGCTATCCCTTGTGACAAAGAATTGAAAAAGGAAGAGAAAACATGCCCATCCTATCAATGGACTTTGATATCTATCGTTCCCTCCTTCTGTGAAGAAGGAGAAAGTAAATGTAGGGTAGGGTACATTTCTTCTTCAGGTCGATAATCCAACACATATCTTACTTATGACATGTAGTCTGCTAACTTCCTGTGAAGACTTCATAGGATGGGGAATTCACTACCTCCTGAGACAACCCACATAACTAGGAGACAACTCAAGTTGGAAGGACGTTTTTCTTTGATTGCTGTAGAAGACTGGGAGGGTTGTCAGGTGGATGGAGGATTGGCCGTATTCAGCTATGCCCCAGACAACAGAACTGGGGCAATGAGTGGAAGTCAAAGAAAAGGGAATAGAGCCTCAATATCAAGGGGAAAGTCACTAACAGTTAAAAATACAGGGAGAATCTCAGCCATCAGGGGAAAGAGAAAAACTTTTGGCTCTTGTGACTTTCCTGGTCCCTTTGAAATGACATCACCTTTCACTTCCTGCCTCTGCCTGCCTCCAGGGAAGGTGCTCTCAAGTGAGGAGTCCATGAACTTTTTCTAGAAAATGATATTTGATGACTGTATTTCAAAATATTGACTTCCCTTATAATCCCACCTATTTTATTGTATGCACTTAAAAGCATTATTCTGAGATGGAGAAAGGGTGCAAGGACACTAAAAATCACAATAGTATATGATATAATGTCAGCTAGCATTTATTTATGTAACTGTTGGAGATCTGCAAAGCACTTTGCATTAAAGATCTCATTTTCTCCTCGCAGCAACACTGTGAAGCAGTTGCTATTATTAATCCTATTTTATAGATGAGGACACTGAGGTAGACAGAGGAATCCCTGACCCCTCCTCTTCCTTCCAACCAGTAATGAGCTCTTCAGTACTCACTCACCCTTTGTTTTGTACCTTTCTAATGCAGTGACCTACTATAGGGCATTGAAGTATAAGATCCATCTTCCTGAATTCAGATCATTCACTAACTGTGTGACCTTGGCCAAGTCATTTAACCTTGCCTGCCTCAGTTTCCTCATATGTAAAATGGGCTGGAGAAGGAAATGACAAACTTCTCCAGTATCTCTGCCAAGAAAACCCCAAATGGGGTGATAGGATTGAACATGACTGAGCAATGGAATGACAGACACATATGTTCATTATAGCAGCCATCACACTAATGGCTCCATGGGGTCAGGGTCCTTGTCTCACCTAAACATTGTACCTCCCAGCAGGACTGAGCACGGTGCTTAATGAATATTGTTTGAATGCCTGGATTGGCCTCGAGGAGTCCCCTGGGAAGCTGGAAGTCCTGGCATGACTGGAGCTGAAAGGGACCTTTCAGGTCATTCGTCCCACCTCTTCCCTTTACAGATGAGAAAACTGAGGCCCAGAGATGTGAAGGGGCTTGGCTGAGATCCACATAGATAGTAAGGAGCAGGGCTGGACCTCAAACGTATAATGAATACAGAAACAAGCAAGTAAGTAAATAAACAGTAAATGATGATGGTGATGAGGGCAGCTTACGTTTGTAACGGGTTTTACATTTGCTTTCTTATTTGATTCTCATAATAACCCTGTGGGAAGGTGCAATTTATCATCATCCCCATTGTACAGATAAGGAAAGTGAACCTGAGATAGGGAGGCTTGATCGGTATCACAGTCAGTGCTTGTCAGAGAAGGGATTGGAACTGGGCTCTTCCAGACTCCAAATCTAACACTTTTCCCACCTAGAAGATCCTGCTTCAGGGATTGATTGGCTGGTGACCTGGAGCATGTTACTCGAATTCCTGAGTCTCAGTTTCCATATCTGTAAAATGAGGATATTAACAGTTCCTCCTTCTTCAGGTTGTTAAGGTTCGATGAAATAGCTTACGTAAAACACTTGGCAAACTCTAAAGGCCCTTAGAAATGTTAACTTCTAAATTCAAACTTTCTAAAAATTCTAAATTTCAAAATGAAGGGTGCAGGAAGATAGGAAGAGCCCTGCAATGGGCAAAGAGCACTCTCCTGTGAAGCAGCTGGGCAACCTTAGGAGTTCCATTTCCCAGTACTCATGATAACCACCACACTGCAAAAATGAACAATGCTGAAAGACTTGAGTATTCTGAACAACAATATGATGGCCAAGCACGATGCCAAAGGCCTGACGATGGAGCTGGCCGCCCAACTCCTGACAGAAAGTGAGGACCTCAATAAGGAGACAACCATTTTTGTGCATGTGATCACTGTGGGTATTTGTTTTGCCAGATTTTATATATATATATGTGTGTGTGTGTGTGTGTGTGTGTGTGTGTGTGTGTGTGTGTGTGTGTGTGTGTGTGTGTGCGTATGTATGTATTTGTTGTGAAGGCTTTGGTTTTTCTTTCTATTTTTTAAAAATTTCTCAAGGAGGGATAGGAAGGAGAGAAAATAGATGCTTGTGAATGGAGAAAAATAATTAAAAACAAAAAAACATCACTTCTTCTTTGAGTCTTAGTTCTATAAGTTGCTGGTGCTGGAAGTCACCTCCAGGTGTAGATAGTCTAATACCTTGATTTTACAGAGAGGCATACTGAGACCCAGTGAGATTAGGGTACTTCTTCAAGGTCACTCAGTGAGTTAACAAGGTTAGGACTTAAACTTAGGCTTCCCATTTCTTATCCCAGCCCTCTTCCCACCACAGCAAGGGGAGATTCTTGGATCACATGATCTTTAAAGACCCCGTGAGCTCTAATGTTGGAGGCTTCTATGTAATCGGAGTAAATTGGCTGCAGCTGAATGCAGCTGTACAAACTGACATTGGCCAGCCCCCTGCCTCTAATGGGGCAGAGACGCAAGAGAAGAGAAGTTGGCAGTATTTCAGTCAGGGGTCTCTCCCACCCAGACTATATTTAGGAGACTGTTAACTTTGAGTGTCAGGAGCTCTGACTTCTTCAGTTTTCATCTAACCCTGCAAAGTTCATTCTTCTCCAACTGTGATGGGGCAGGGGATGGATGGTCCAACACCCTCCAAGTGGGGGTTGCTTTGGAACCAGATGTTCTCTGTTCAGCTGTGGAAGGAAAAATGTCTACCACCAGTCTTATTTTTAACAGAGAGATGTGCTTTTCAGAACTGACTCTGAGTGCTTCTCCAATGTGAACATTCAGTGTGGCCTCCATGGGAATGCTTAGAGATAGAACTATCTCCTGGGGAAGATTGAGGGCTGGGGTCCAGTCCCAGAGAGGCCAATCTGTGTCCTGGAGCCCTACAAAGATCAGTGGACCAAACGCTCCTGAGAAGAGACTGCTAACCATTGTGGTCCTGGCAAAGGTCTAGGAGGGATATAGGCCCTCCTGCACACTCATAAGAGCAAGATCTGGATCTGGGAACGTGTCAATTCATTGTTCAACAAATGTTGTTGCCTTTACTGAGGCACTTGACTAGGAGAGCTGGATAATACTGGCTAACATTTATATAGTACCTACTGTGTGCCAGGTCTGACACTAAGTGCTTTACAATTGTTATTTCATTTGGGACAAAGCAGTCAACTAGCATTTATTACACACTTACCGTGTGACAATTATTGTACTGAATGTTGAGAATACGAAGAAAGACAAGCTCCCCAAATAGTCCCTGTTTTTAAGGAATTCATGGGAGAGATGACACGCAAATAGCCACACACAAACCAGATATTGATGGGAGAAATCAGGAAGTCATCTCTGAGGGAAGAGGCAGTAAGATCTGCGAGATCTGGCTTCTTATAGAAGGGGGGTTTAAGCTGAGACCTGAAGGAAGCTGGGGAAATCAGGAAGCTGAGATGAGGAGGGAGAATTAAAGGAATGGGGATGAGCCAGGGAAAGTGCTTGGAGTATGGGTGCAGTGGAGTCTTGTGTGAGAAGGAGACTGTACTGTTTCTAAAGCCACAGAAGGATTCATCTCCACTGGAAAGATTTGGAAGTGATGTGGTTCCCTTGGTGGCTCAGAAGTCATTCAAGTTTCTGTGAAAAGAGAAGAGGGGAGGCATGTTGATTGAAAAGATCAGAGCTATAAAAAAGTTTGCCAACAATAAATCGGGGGTGCTAAGGATACTACTGTACCCTGTGATGGCAGCACCTAGCCTGAGTGTTCCTGAGATGAAGCGGAACAGACTCATAATGAGACTGGATGACCATGACTGGGGGAATTTAATGGGAAAGTGATGACTGAGTCACCTGTTTGCCGCTGAACAGAGAGAAATAATCAGATGTCTCTGACCCCCCGCAGAAGAATGGGATATGGAACATGGAATTCCTGTGTGTGTCTTTGTGAAATCTCACCTCAATTCCACTCGTGGACTTTGCTCCTTCTTTCCTCTGCATTAAGTCCTTTTACAGACTCTCTGTGACCCCATTTGGGGTTTTCTTGGCAGAGATAAGCATAAAGTGGTTTACCATTTCCTTTCCAGCTCATTCCATAGGTGAGGAAACTGAGGAAAATGTGGTTAAGTGACTTGCCTAGGGTCCCACAGCTAGTAAGTGTCTGAGGCTAGATTTGAACTCTCAAAGATGAGTCTTTCTGACTCCAGGCCCAGCGCTCAATCCATGGCAGCACCATCTAGATGCCCCTTTTTCTGCATTCTTCCCTCCCAAATCTGATCTTCTGCAGGGGACATTTCCAGTCCTTCCAGCTACCACTGCCTTCCCCTCTAAGTTTGTCTTTTATTCACTTTGTGTGTATCTTGTACATACTCATTAATTTACTTGTTTCCTCCTTCATAAGGCCTTGAGGGCAGACTTTCATTTTGTCTTTCTATCCCAAGTGCCCTACACAGAGTAAAAAAATCAGTCAGTGAGCTAGCATTTATTAAGAGCTTACTATATTCCAAGTACTGTGCTAAGCACTGGAAGATAAGTAGAAGCAAAGACTCAAGGAACTTACATTCTAAGGGGGAAAGCAACACCTAAAAGTGAGATGAGAAGTAGAGGAGGAGACCAGGGTACCCAGGACAGGACATGGCAGAGGAACGTCTGGGTAAAGCCCAGAGAGAAAGGGAACATGACTGGCCTCCATACATGAATACTCTGGAGTAAACCATCCCATCAGAGAAGGGGAGAGAGGCCTTCTGCAAAGGCAGAGAGGCCTTCCAGTGTGTGAGCTCCAGAGCTGGAGTGAGGCTTGTGAGTGAACAGCTGGGGTGTTGTGCAGCCTGGAGAAGAAACACTTACTTGTTGACTGATTGATTGGCTCCTCACCCCATAAAACTCATAGAATCTGAAGCTCGAACAGGGTTTAGAGGTCATGTAGTCAATTCCTCTCTTTTTATAGGTGAGGAAAATGCAGCCTGGAGACATTTAATAACGTGTCCAAGGTCACAAAGGGAGTAAGAGCCAGGTTTTACACCCAGGTCCTATTCCCAATCTGGTGCTCTCACCTTAATTCTCCTCTCCGCCCCCCCTCCCCCACCCCATCCCTCCATCCATAAGCCCCGCTGCAAAAGGAGAGCGGAGGGTTCAACGGGTGATCAGAAGTGGGTACAGAGCCTTTTGGGACTGTGGCAAAGGGGCAAAGCTGCAGCCCACCAGGGCTGCTATTGCATGCTTCCTTTTTCCCTGAAGGAGGTAGCAAGGGAAGCATCCTATCTCCCCTACTTCTCAACTGCAGTCCCCTTTGGGTTGATTGTAAAAGCCTATTTGAATCTCAGGGTCATATATTATCTGCTGACATAAATCAAACAGTTTCTGGAGCAATGTCCATTCTTCATTGACTCATCCTTCCCTGAAGAGGCCCTGAGAAGGAAAAGGACTCTAAACCCCTCCATCAGCATGCGGATCCGTTCATTTGTGAGGTGATCACAGTCTGTCTCCTCGCTGATGTACTTTGACAGGACTCAGGTCTCCTGGCAAGCTCCTAGCTTCCAATGATTCAGAGCTGTCAGCTAATGAGCTGAAAGAGAACATTTGTGATGGATTTATAATGGGCAAGTTTTCACTTGATGACCTGGGAAAGGAGATGTGGAAGCTATTGGAGCAAAACCAAACAATTTGGTAGGAAAATGAAATTGATGGGCTTGTCCTGAGGGAGAATAGACAAGGAATCGATCAATCTGGGTCCCAGTCCCAGTTCTGCTGATGACTTACCTTATGACTTTGAGGAAGTTATTTAACATCCCTAGACCTCAGTTTCCCTATCTGTAAAATGAGGGGATTGTTCTAGATGGCTTTGATGTCCCTTCTAATTCAGATGTCCTAAGACAGAGATATCTAACACATGACAAGAGCCAGGTTAAAATGTAATTGGGAAGCATTTAATAAAATAAAAATATAGTAAAAGATAGAAGATATTACTACATGGTATTCTAAGTTAATAGGCAGCGCACAGAGGTACTTCTATATGATTTAGTGACATCTGTTTCTATTGCAGTTTGACACCACTGCTCTAAGGAATCTGTACTTTGTCTAGTCCTGCATAATTTGACCTTATTTTATTTAAAAAATAATTATACTTTATTTTAGCATTCATTTAAAAAAAATTAATTTCTTTCTTTTCCTCAGCCCACTGATAAGGCAAATGACATGACATTAATTATACATGTGAAATGATGCAAAATGTATTTCCATATTATTATGGTATATATTATTACATAATAATTATTATATTTCCATATTAGTCATGTTGCAAAAGAGCAAGAAAAATTAAGTAAATGAGAAAAGTATGCTTCAATCTGCATTCAGAGTTCCTCAGCTAAGATTTCTTTAATTCAATGATATCTCTAAATCAATCAATCAATCAAGAAGATTTTATTAGGCACCAGCTATTTGCCAGGCATTCTGCTTGGCTCTGAGACATCAGTGGCATTTTTATTAAGCCTGGAGATGACACAAAGCTAAGGAAGAGGGCAGGCGTGGGTAGCTAAGACACAGCATGTCAATCAGAGTTAGCATCCAAAAGGACCTTGACAGGCTAAAGAACTGGGCTGAAGCTAATAAGAAGAAATTTGACTGAGATAAATTTAACATCTACTTGGATTCAGAAATGGACTTCCCAAATATAGGATGGGGGTGGGTGGAGGTGTGGTTAGACAACAGTTCACAGGAAAAATAATTGAGGGATTTAACAGATTGCCAACTCCATGTGACTCGGTAGTGTGACATGGCAGCCAAAGCATTTAACCTGATCTTTTCCTGCATTCCAAAAGTTAGATCTTCTCGGGCTGGGGAGGTCAAAATCCTCTGTCCCCGTCAAAGCTGTTCTGGAGTACTATATTTAATTCCAGGAATCACATTTTACTTTTTAAGTTTTTAGTTGGCATTTATTCATTTATTTTTTTGAACATTCGTTAAAAAAATAAATTCCAAATTCTCTCCCTCCCTTTCACTTCATTCCCACCCATTCAGAAGGCATGCAATATACGATGATATCAATTATACATGGGAAGTCATGTAAAATATATTTCCATGTTATCTATGTTGCAAAAAACCCCAAAAAAGCAAGAAAAGAAGAAAAATAAGGAAAATGAAAAAAGTATACTTCAATCTGTACTCAGAGTTTACCAGTTCTCTTTCTGGAGGTGGATAGCATTTTTCACCACTAGTCCTTTAGAACTGTTTTTGCTCATTATATTGATCAGGATAACTAAGTATTCCATGCTGATCACCAACAATTTCGCTGTTACTGTGTATACTATTCTCTTATTTCCTCTCACTTCACTTTGTATTAGTTCACTCAGGTTTTCCTGAATGTTTTTACAGCACAATAGAATTCCATCACAATCATATACCACAACTGGTCCAGCCATTCCCCAGCTGATGGGCATCCCTTCGGTTTCCAATTCTTTGCCACCTCAAAAAGAGCTGCTAGAAATATTTTTGCACAAATAAGTTCTTTTCTCTTTTCTTTGTTCTTTTTGAGATCTAGAACTAGTAGTGGCATTTCTGGGTCAAAGGGTACGTACAGATTTATGGCCCTTTGGGTGAAGGTCCAAACTGTTCTTCAGAATGTTTGGACTAGACCACAACTCTACCAATAGTACATTAGTTTCCCTATTTCCACTTCACTTCCACCATTTATCATTTTCCTTTTTTGTCATGTTAGTCAACCTGAAAAATTAGAGGTGTTTTAATTTGCAGTTCTTTTGTCAGTAGTGATTTAGAGCATTTCTTTTCTTGTGACTATTGATAACTTTGATTCCTTCTTCTGACAATTGCCTGTTCTTATCCTTGGATGATTCATCAATTGCAGAATGACCAGTTCACAATTCTACCTATAATGCATTAGTGTTCCAATTTTTCCACATCCTCTTCAGTATTTGTCATTTAAAAAAAATGTACGTTAGCCAATCTGAGAAGTCTAAGATGATATCTCAGAGTTCTTTTAATTTTCATTTCTCTAATCAATAGTGATTTGCATTTTTCATGTGGCTATTAATAACTTTGATTTCTTCTGAAAACTGCCTGCTTATGATATCACCCTTTACGTCTAAATCATGGGCTCATTTTGACATTATCTTGGCATACAGTTTGAGATGTTAGTCTATCCCTCGTTTCTACCAAATTGCTTTCCAGTTTTCCCAGCAGGAGCCACATTTTAGAAAGTGTGATTCAGAACAGCGGTATCAAATTCAAATGGAGTCATACATATGGACCCCTGAAGGTTGCATATTGACTTACTTCAAAAATATAATATTATCCTCATTTTACTGTATTTTTATTTATTTTGCTAAATATTCCCCAATTACATTTTAATATGATTCAGGTTGTACTTGAGTGTTGATTTAGAGAACTCATTTCTTGCTCCCAAACTCCTTTTGTTGGCATTGGATTAATGGACTAAGACTTTTGTAAAATCTTGGATATCCATTTATATTTAGGTGACTAAATATAGAAGCAACTAGGTAGCTCAGTGGATAGAGCACTGGCTCCAGAGTTAGGAGTACCTGATTTCAAACCCTGCCTCAGACACTTACTAGCTGTGTGACCCTGGGCAAGTTACTCAACCCTTTTAACAAAAGAAATCAACTTTAGGGAAGACTGACATCAGTCTCAATTCAAGTGAAAAAGTTCTAGGAGTATTCATGGACTCATTGTAGCCCTGTCTCAGGGATCTCTCTTGATCTCTCAAATCTCACTTGCCCTGGCTGGTTGTGAAAAATGGGTTAAAAAATGTGACAAACTGTCAGGCAAAAGGGAACGGGAAGGAAATAAGATATGTGCCATGCACTGTGTTAAGTGCTTTTTATAGATTATAATAATAATATCTCATTGGATCCTTACAAAAACCCTGCAAGGTAGGTGCTATTATTATCCCCATCTTTACAGAGGAGGTAACTAAGGAAAACAAGATCAGTGACTTACCCAGGATCACAAACCTAGTAAATGTCTGAGGCTAGATTTGAGCTCAGGTTCTCTTGACTCTAGACCCACTGTTCTGTCCACTGTGCCACATAGCAGAGGACTGGAATGAGGTGGAAGTGTTCTGCTGAGACCCAAAAGACATATAATAGCAGTGAGCGAAAAGAGCAGAAGAAGCAAACTTGGGTTTGATGTCAAGAGAGCCCCATCCCCTCCAGGACCCTCCAAGAATCTAACAGCTAGAGCTAGATCAGAGTGGAATGGGCAGACTCATCAAGTGGGGCTCCCATTTATTAGGGGGGTACTTTAAAGACTGGAGGCTCCACATTTCAAGGGCTCTTTTTATGGCATGGGTTGGGTTAGGCATCCATTTCCTAAATCCCTTCTTCTGTTAACTACCTCCAATTCATCTTGTCTGTTATTTGAATGTGGTCTCACCCATTTGAATGTGAGCTCCTCATGGGCAGTACATAGTAGGTGCTCAATAAATAGTTGTTGACTTGACTTAATGATACCTCTTTCAACTTTGAAACTTTGAGTCTATATCTTGAGGGATGGCAACCAGCCAGGCTGGATCTTTCTCACATAAGAAGATGGAGAAGGACCTGACTTATGTTTTCATTGCAGTGGGCAGGTTATCCTTTTCTCTGTGCCTCACAGTCTGAAAGAGTTGCCCTGAGCAGTAAAGTTTAAAAGACATACCCAGTGTCGTATTACCAGTATCTGGGGCTTGAACTCAGGTCCCTCTGACTTTCCAGTCAACTCTCTGACCATTGACTGCCCACCTACCTCTTATACCGGTATCAAAGAAACCTTAGGGAAGCCCCCATATATTAGGGAGACCCTTTCTGGAGGATTTATTGAAAGACATGAAGAACGACATCAGATAACAAAGGTTGATGGGAAGCTGGAGGCAGGGGCCACATAGGAGAGATCATGGCTCTGACTAAGGATCAAGGTGATGGAGGAGCCTGTCAAAGCGTCAGCTGGACCTCATCATAGAAAGGCTGAAAATAACCAGAGTGGTATATTAGGTTAATTATCTTCATCATTTGATGCATTTTCCTCTCACTGGGGACTTTCTCTGTCTCTCCCCCCCCCCCCATCCTGCCAATCTCTGTCCATCACTTGTTCAAGGTCCACCTTCTCCAAGAAGTTTTTCCAGAGTGTTCTGCGTTTCATGTTACTCATTGCACACATTTTGTGGGTCACCATGTAGGTACTAATCTATCTTCAATCTAGATTTTCTCTTTTTTTTCTAACTTAGATTTTCTAGTTGTTTCTTCCAATTAAGTGTTAAACTACTTAAGGACAGAGAGCATATCTGTCTTGTTTGTGACCTTATCAAGGGACAGGTCAGGGAATCAGCATCTATTACTATATGCCGCATTTTACAAACATCTCATTTGATTTTCATCACAATCATTACAGCTGAGGAAATAGCTCAGGTGACTTGCTCAGGGTCACACAGTTAATGATTATCTACAACTGGCTTTGATTTTAGGACTTCTTGACTCCAGTCCTACACCTGTACTCTCTGTGCCCCTGTGATCTATCAGGAGGCTTAGCATGCAATATTCAGGAAATATACATTTAGCATACAAAATTCAGGAAGCCTGACTAGATCCCTCCAGTCAGAACTTGCTTCTCTCTCATCTGAGGCCAAAGCCCTTTACCCTGTTCTTTCACACATGTGATGTATTTGTTTGTGTTATCTTCTGTAACTAAGTCCTATTCATCCTTTCTTCCCTAATGCCCAGAACGTGGGGCTGCCAGTGGTCTTAGGACATATAATATAAGAAAGGAGCAAAAGTAGAATATTGGGAGCTGGAAGTGACCTTAGAAGATGGAATTTTAGGATGTACAATGTTTGAGCTAGCAGAGATCTTGGAGTATAGAATGTTAGAAGTAGGGAGCAGAAAGGTAGAGAAGATCATTGAAAGTTTGAGGTGCAAATGTCTTCCATACATAGACTATGAGAGTTGGGAAGGGTCTTTAAGCATTGTACACGGTAGACTTGTTAGAGTTAACATAGGATGTTAGAGTTGGGAGGGAGCTTTGTAGTATTATCATCCTACTTCTTCATTTTATATTTAAGAATAAAAATGACCATTAGGCCCATAGGGGGCGAAGATCCTATGCCCTTGCCCTGTGGACCCCTCTTCTCTGGAGGCTTATTTGAGATTCAGTCTGGTTCTAATTCTGGGGAGCCAGGCCTCTCATAAGAGGGATTAGATGCCTTTCTTATATCCTTAGGCTTATCATACCTTCTTCTACTGCCATAGGGGATATTAGAGGAAGGGCAGGGTGATGGTGGGGGATATTGTGGTGATCTCCCACAGGGAAAAGATGAGGGAGTCTGCTTCTGGAAAGCCATGATCAAGTGGGCTGCTCCCCAATTTGGAGCCCCTGGAGCTGTTCTGTGCTGGTTCTGCTCACCATATCTTGGTGAGAGTTAGATAAATAAATAGAAGAGAGAGAGAGAGAGAGAGAGAGAGAGAGAGAGAGAGAGAGAGAGAGAGAGAGACAGACAGACAGACAGACAGACAGACACAGACACAGACACAGACAGAGATACAGACAGAAGTAAAGAGATACATAGAGGGAAAATGTCCCCAACATGTGCCTATTTTTTAAAAAAATCATGTTCAAGTACTACAATATCCAGTACATAAAATAAAATTTGAAAAGATGAATTAACTATGAAAAAATATTTGATCCTGGAGCCAAGAGACAGTCGCTGGATTTGACAGACATGGTCGGACACACACTTCAGGAAAAAAAATACTTTGGCAGCTATTAGGAGGGGGCATTGGTCAGAGGGGAGACCAAGGAGAAAGCTATTTTAATATTCCAGTCAGAGCTGAATGAGGGTGGATAGAGGCTGTATGTCTGACGTGAAGATGGGAGATGCAAGGAGATGGGGAAATTAACACTGGCTCTTCTATGTAAGGAGGGTGAAAATGAAGACCAGAAGACCCAAGGTTATCAGTCAGAATAACTTATGATGGTCGCGCCCTCCAGACGAAGAGAGATGCTTAGAAAATGGGCTGATGTGAAGGAAACAATCTGGCAGCAAGATCCATCGTCTGTCCTGACTCATTCATACTTTGTCACAGGGGTGTGCTGAGGCCAGTTCAGACCTGTTAGAATTGCTTTATTGGCTGGCTGGGCTTCAGAAAGTGATGAAGAAAATGTTACTAATGGAGATTAAACTTAAAAGTGTGAAAGTGTGTTGGGGGTGCTTCTCCCCTCCATGGAGATCTGGTTGTTAAACGTTTACCAGGACATTCCTGCCTAGTCCAAATGTAAGGCTCATTCTACCTCACCAAAAATGACAAAGGGAGAGGGCAAGGCTCTTGCTCTTTGGTCACTCACCACGCAGGAATGCAGAGCTCCCTGTGCAAGGAATGCCTGCTGCATCCCCTAGGTAATATGGGGAGGGAGAGAGGACAGGCACTGGGGACAGGGTAGGCATTTCTCAGTGTAGCTCCTCTGGGGCTACCTGGGGGACAGTTTCATGGAAGGGTTTACCCAGCTGAGAAAGAGGGAGGTTGGGAAATAGAGCAGAGAGAGGGCAGAGTGGAAAAATGTCAATGGGTAAGGGTGGGTGTAGTTATTGTGGAGAAGAGCCTTATGATCAGTTATTGATGAAAGAGTGCAACTCATCTTCCTATCTTCTAATTGTTTGATCACACCCTCTTTGGGTTAAGGCCCTGCATCCTTTGCCATTGGCCTCCACTTTGGAGGCTCCCGCTCTCTGGATCATACTAGAATCCAATCTCTCTCCATCTGTCAACTCCTGTGTGAAGCCTGAGAAGTTTCAGTGAAAAACAACAACATGTAACTCATTAACAGGTTCATGACCAATAAGTTACTGCTTGGAAAGAGCTTTCCTCCAGGTCAGTGTGACCAGAGAGTCCCAGGGGTATTTCCCAAGAGTTCTTACTGGAGCCAGTGGAAAGTTAGAGAGGGCAGTGATGAAGGGAAGGAACAATGTCCTGGAGCTGAGGTGCCTGGGATTCCCCTTTGGGAAGTAAGACTTTGCTCCACATATTTCCATTCATCAGCATTTCTGAAATACTTACTATGCACGCCAGGGGCTGCGGTGGGGGCTAGGAGAACAGTGGCAAAACCCTCCTGACCCCCTCAAGACTCCAATGAAATCCCACCTCTTTCAGGAGCCATTCCCTCTCCCATTCCCCTCCCCCCCAAGCTGGTACTTTCCTTTAAGGGGAATTTCCATTTACACTGTGTCCCCATATGCTGGCATGTTGTCTCCTCCTTTAGAATGTGGGCTCCTTCAGGGCAGGGATGGGTCTTTTCAGCCCTTCTTAGTATTCCTCGGTTTAGCACAGTGCTTGACACACTTGGTGAAGGCTTGTTGACCAACAAACTGACTATTTTCTTGGGGATAGGGTAGAGAAGATAAGATATGCAGGCATATAAGTACTAAGTGTAAATTTACGCACAGCAATACAAAGAAATCTTCAGATTAAGATGGCGCCAGCTACCATTGAATCTGTCTTCTCTGGCCCATTCTTTTCTTTGTCAGGCTGGAAGGAAGCCCAGCATACAACGTAAAGGGGCCAAAGGACTTTAAGTTGAATCTCAGCCATTCTTCTTACAATCTCTATGCTACTGGATTCAATTATTTCCTTTCTAAGTCTAAGTTTTCTCATCTAAGAATAAAGGGGTTGGATGTGATGAGTCATAAGAACCATTTCTACTCCTATCCCTATGGTCCCGTCTTCCTCTCATTTTTCCATTTGTATTTGAAAGTGAATGTGAACCTCTTAAAATATTCATTTTTGCTGAGAAGGTGGATGAGGGTCAAGGCTGAGGTGTCCTCCCCACATGGGACCCATTGTGCTTGCTTGGTATTGTTGGGGTCCGAGATCATTGCTGCTTCTTCATAAATGTTCACTTTCCCAAATTTCCTCCTCTTCTAAGCCATTGCCTGTCTTGGGTTTTGATCAGCTGCCACAATTGGGCTCCAGCTGAGTTTTCAGACTTGCATCTTTGACACCGATCCTCCAAGACAGTCAAACTGGGATCCATATCATCCCCATAGGTATCAACTGTATTTCTGCTTTCCTATGCCTGTCTAGGATTCTTATTTATTTACTTGGTCATTCATTTCTTTGTCTTGATTTAGTTTTATCTTTCCTTGCTTGTGCAGTGCTCTATGTCCTCCTTTCTCCTTACTTAAATCTGGCCCATACTTCCCAGCCCAGTCCACTCTGCTTCCATAAACGCCAGTGATTCCCTAAGGATTTCAGGAGCACCTCCATGACACCTTCTTGGCAGATGGTCCTAGTGAATTCTCTGAATCCTTGGAACACTGACTGTCCTGTGCCCTCATTGAGTTCCTGAATCTGCCGTTTCCTGATTGGGTGGCCCAATCAGAGTTCCTTGGGCTGTAAGTTCTTTGAGGGCAGGGAACATGTTCCTGCCTTTCTTTGACTCCCCAGTATTTAACACAGTGACTGGCACATAGTGAGTGTGAGGATTCTAGAGTATAAAACCTGGGAGGGACATTCAAATGTAGAAATGTTAAAGCCAGAAGGAAATTTAGAACATAGAATGCCATGGAAGGAATCTTAGGACATGGAGCATTAGAACTGAGAGGGATGTTAGGAACTGGAATGTCAACTGGGAGGGAGTTTAGAATAGGTGATGTCGGAGCTGGGAGAAACATTAGAATAGGGAATGCCGGGGCTGTAAAGAAACTTAGAGATAACGTAGTTCTACCTGTTTCCTTCTAGATGAGGGGATGAAGGCTAAAGGAGGGGAGCCGACTTGGCTGAGGTAGCACCTTGAGTCAGAGGTGGAGTTGGACTTCTGGTTCAGCCCCAGCTCTGGCTCCATTTGACCATCCCTCTGAAGTCTCCTCTTCTTAAACCTATAGGAAGCAAGTGTCAGAGGTGACACAAGAGCAACTGGATAGTGTCTGAAGAATTGTCCTATGGAAGAGAAATCAGTCTGTTCTGCTTGGCCCCAAGGGTAGAATTTGGAACAATGAATGGAAGGTGCAAAGGTGGGGGGGAGGGAATGAGCCTTGATGTCAGGAAAGTTATAACACATACTCATCCATAAAAACACAGACACACTCATCCACGCAAACATACAGACACAATCATGCACACAAACACACAGACACAATCATGCACACAAATACAGACACCCTCATCCACACAAACACATAGACACACTTGCTAACAATCAGAGCTGTCTCAGAATAGAAAGAGCGTCCTGGGGAGACTCTGAGTCCCCCCTCCCTGAACATCTTCAAGCAGAGCCTGGAGCCCTCATGGAACTCTGCTTCTTTTGGCCTAGGTGGCCCTGAGCTCCAAGGTTTCAAGCTTCCTTCTGCCCCTCCTTTCACCAAGTCTTTTCCTGTTATTCACAGCCCACTTTCCTCTTCTACCTTTCCCTGCCTTGTCTTCCCCATTTCCAGGACTGATTTTATGTCCATAATCAGCCAGCCTTCAAGGCCCCAGTGCATAATTCACTTCTTGATGGATTGCACCAAAAGAACAACATAACATCTGTTTAAGTCCCTCAACCAGTACATGCCTCACATTCCCCTCGTCAAAGTAAAATTGATCGGCCTTGACCCTGGGCCGCGCCAGGCTGAGCGCAGGCCCTGCTGGCTTGGGTCCCTCACCCAGGAGAGGTAAATTAACCCTTGAAGCCTAAGCAAGCTGCTCAGGGCCCTGTTGGGGTCATCTACCACATGGTCCTTGGCTGCCCTGTAGAATGAGACGAATTCACCTTCCATGTTAATTGTGCAGATGAGTTATGCAGATCTCAGACCAAATGGACACTTTACTGAGCAGTCCACAAAGAGGCTTAAGATCCACCTCTTTGTGAGAGTATGTGAATGCAGCTTTGTTCCTAGCAATGTAGAGTATCAGAGCCAGAAGCATGCACCATTCTTTTTGTAGATGTGGAAAATGAGGCTCTGGTGCTTTGATGAGAGGGATGTAAAGCACGTCCTTGCTGAGGGTCTTGATTCACTCATTCATGCTATCTGCCAATGAGTGACTTAGGTGCTGGGCTTTGGAGAACTGGGATGTCCCCTCTAAAATGTGACAAGGCCTCATCCAGGTCCGATGGAAGTTATTTGCTCTTAAGGCCAGTACCTGACAAAGCTAGTACTAGCACTCTAGCATAAGAAAAGGGGGGACTTTCTAGTCCAACCTCATCATTTTACAGCTTATGAAATGGTGCTGGGATGAATGAAAGGACAGTCCAGGTTGTGGGTACAACAAGCCCCACTAAGTGTTGCAAATGCCTCCCTGAACTGAATGGAAACTTCACAAACATCTGCAGGTCCCATGCTGAGCTACCATGAAGGCAGCTGAAAAGGCATCTGAAAAAGGGGCAAATTTATTTGTAACCTCCCAAAGACTAAACAGGAATTATGGATGATATGGGGTGAGTGGGGAGGAGTAAGGGCAGGACACAGAGCCTGTACTTTTGAGTGGGGATGAGGTGAGAGGAATTTATTACTCTTGACCTACCTTGAAACCTTCCTATAAGGGTGGCTGGTTTAGAAAAGTTCTAAAAACCTGCTGTAACTGTGTGCTATCCATCCTCTGGATTTGTTGACTGGGTGTCATGAGGCTTTTCTAATAGTGGAGCTAATTAGCAACAAAGCGATATTGACCCTAGTGTGGTTTCATCAAAGACTGATCACACTTCCAGGTCACCAACATCAAGGAAAACTAAGAACCAAAGATACCTCCAGGAGATGACTGAGATAACTCCAGGAGAGAAACAGCAATAGCTTTGGAACCAGAGACCAACAGGAGAGGATAGAAATTCATTAGCCGATGTCTGGAGAGCTGGAGAGGAACCCCAGTGACAAAGGACCCTCTGGAAGGAGCTACAGAGGTAAATTACTGTCACTAGCAAGCTGCTGAAGAACATGGATTGTGTGGAGGGCATTCACTCCCCCTCTGGCAGGAATTTTTCTCAGAGAATATGCCCCTTTATTGCTGGAGAGAGCTTGACTGTTGGATTTTTCAACGGTTGTTTACTTTGCTCTTCTGTTCCATCTGAACACTTTCCTATTTAATTTGTGTTTTCTGCTGGATATATCAGTAAACGATATATTGGGGGGGAGGCGTTCAAGTCAAATATAAATTACTATGATCATACAAGACACCGCACAGTTGATGTGGTGTATTATGGGTATCTCAAGTCATGTGTCTTTTATTCTACAATAGAATGCTATCTGGAAAGTATCTTAGAACAGAAGATGATTTTAATTGAATTGAATATAAGTATAGGCCAAAGAATATCTCAGCTGAATGGTATCTTGGAACATAAAATGTCAGACCTGTAAGATACCTTACAACATAAAATGTCAGAGTGGAGAGAGATCTTAAAAATCTAGTACAATCCTTTCAGTTCACAAATTATGAAACTGAAGCATGGAGAGAGGAACTGAATTGCATAAGGATGCAATATTGGTTATGGGAAAAGGTGGGCTTAGACCCAAGGATTATAAAGTCTCAGTCTGATACTTTCCTTATTGAGCCAGGGGCGTAAGGATAAGAAATATCTTCAACCAGAAGGGGCTGAGGAGGGTAAGATTATTTTAACAGATTAATTATTGTTAACTTAATTACTACCGCCCATGTCTGTTAATTCCCATGGTCAGAGATGATCCTGTCTGATGGAATTTAAAAAACATTCCTAAGGATTATGAAGTCTTGAACAAGAAACTAAAGACTCCAGGGTGAAAGGCAATTTCAAACCTGTTGCCAGATGAAGATCAGAGCTTCGGAAGGGAAAGGCAGTTTCTGGAAGTGAACAGTTGCATCAGAAGGTGGTATCTGAGAACATGATTTGGATTTCTGGACCATGGTTTAAGACACAGGAATGGTAGGCTCCTGGCCAGGGATGAAGTAGCTGCAATGAGACCTAGTACGTGTACATTTTCCTGGAGTGTTGCAAGTCTGACCAAGGGATCATAGATGTAGCAATGAAAGAATCCACAGAACTGAGACCCAGAGAGTTGTTGAGTGACTTCTCCATGGGTTGGAAAGTAAGTAGCAAAGGTGTGATTTGAACTGAGATCCTCAGGCTTCAAATCCAATGATTTCTCCACTCTTCCTTTAAACATTCCTGTTGCTTGTCTCCTCCATTAGATTGTTGGCTTCTTGAAGGTAGGAACTCTCTTTGGCCTCCTTTTGTTTCCCCCGCTAAGCACAGTGCCTGGCACATAGTAGGTACTTAGTAAATTTTTATTGATAGAAACCTAAGAGGAGAGAGGAAAGAGAAGGCTACTTACATAAATCAATGCAATGAGACTCAACTTCCTCTTCTAAATCAGGTTGGTTCCCTCTACCCCCTCCCTGCAACCATCGCCATGTGGGTTGGCAGCAGGTAGAGTCCTTTGTCCATTATTCAGAACTAGGCTATCCCCTCTCCCCACTCTCCTTCCCTTTCATCTCTAAAGAGAGTGACTACAAAGTAGAAATAAACTTTGGCAGGAGGGATGCCCAGAAATTCAAAGGAGATAAAAAAATCCAAGAAAGAAGCCAAATAATTCATAGCTTCAGATATCTAATACTCACATATATGACGTATGGGTAATAGGCAAAATGAGCCAGAGAGATTAATTAAAGGAGGCAAGTTCAACCTCAAAGCTTCTGAGGCTTAACGAGATAAGACTCATAACTTCAATATGACTATGGAAGCCTGTACCTAATTCAAAAAACAGAATGATTAAAAATGAAAAACCCAGATTTCTTTGTATAACCAGTAGAGGGAAACTTGGCAGATGGAATCTGGGTGGAAATCCATGGAAGCAGAAATGGGGATGTATTTTTCACTTAGGTATACTACACACCACATGGCCAGAAAGAGCAAATAGATGAGGTGTTCAGGAAATAAATGACAGTCCTGGCAAGGAGGCAAGGCATAATAGTGATGGGAGATTTTAATGATCAAGAAAATAATAATAATGATGATAGCTAGCATTGATGTAGCATTTTAAGATTTGCAGAGTGTTTTACAAATCTTATTTCATCCCATACCCATAATAACCCTCAAAGGTGGATGCTATTATTATCCCCACTTTACAGATGAGCAAACAGAGGCAGGCTGATAATATTTTTAACGTGCTTTGCAGGCATTAAAACACTATGTAAAGGCAAGCTGTTCTCAACGGGTGGTCCCTTCACTCCCCTTGTGTCCTCCCTTCCCTTCTTTCTCCCCTTTATTACCTTTCCTTCTACCCTGCCCTCCCTCCTATCTTCTCCCCTTCACAGATTCCCTCCCTTCCACATAACATTTCTGGGACATAAATGTTAAAGGCATAACTCGAACTCCTGTCTTCCCAACTTCAAGTTCAGCACTTAATCTACAGAGCTGGCTTGATGTTCTAGCTCAAAACTTTGCTTCCGGATTTCTCTATGGGAGGACCCTTGAGGCAGACAGACCCACCAACGTCTATTGCAATTAGGCAAGGCTGAGATAATGAGAGTCCGCACTAGGATGAGGGTGGGGTCCGAGGAGAGATCTCCTATCTGAGAGATGCTGCAGAGGGGGAATCCACAGAGATTAGCAACAGATTGGACAGATTGGGGGTGAGAGACAGTGAGGAATCCAGGATGACTCCTGGGTTGTGAGCCCAAAGGTCCGGCAGGATGGTGGTACCCTGAGAAGGCTGGCACCATGGCCCAGGGAGAGGTGACAGGGACCTGAGTCAAGATGGCTACTAGATGAGTAGAGAGAAGTTGTTGCATTCCAGAAAGGTGTTGTGGATGTAGAAACTGCAAACCATCTTCAAGTATGTAAAGAGTTGTCAGGTTCTAGAATGGGTGCATTTCTGCTTGGCCAGAGAAGGCAGAGCTGGGAGCGATACTGGGCTGTAGACTTGATGTTTGTGGAAGGAAAACACTACCTACCATTTAGAGCCGGCAGAAGAGTGAATCTCTGGTCACTGCAGGTATTCAAGCCCAGCAAACTGACACTTATTGGGTACAACTTAGAGAGGATTCCGGAATCCATTGGACTAGGTGGTCATGGAGGTCCCTTCTGGCTGCATTATTCTGTGGCCTTAATGATGATGAGGAGGAGAATGTGAATGCTGTTACTGACGACTGGACTTCATCTTCACATCAGAACTCTGCAGAGCCCGGCCACAGGATCAGCCTGTTGGTCATGTCCAAGTGATACATTACTGCCGTTTTCTTCCTTGGCTTCCGGAAATAACACTCAGAAAATGGAGGCCGGGACCCCAGGAATTTTTCCTTTGGGATGCCAGGATCTAAAAGCCTGTGCTAATAAATCTATGCAGGGTGGGAATCGCTTAATGCCTGTTCAGCTGGGAGTGCTTTCTAAATGCATTATCACTCCTGAGAACGTCTGGGTGATGGGGGCGGGGTGGGTATGCCAGGCCAGGCTTGGGACAGTCTCCAAATGTATGCATTTGGGCACATTAATGCAATCAGATGCTTAAACTCTCCTTGCCTCTGATGAGCTGGTTTGCTGGCACATAGTGGTAATAATTTTATGCATTTATCAATTACATTTTAAGTGACTGCTACATGTTTTTTGCTTGGGCAGGCAGTACACCCATTCTCAAATGTATTTCATCTAAATTAGATTTGGTGTATAGTCTTTTCGGGAAGCAGCAAGTCCCAACTGATTGGATGCATGCAAAAGGCTACTTTCTGACTAATAGGGTGCTGTGGATAGGAAGCAGGGTACCATCCTGGGCAAAGGTTGGGCATGGTACCAAGGACCCTGGAACACTGCGTCCTAGAGAGAGCAGAATCCAGGTAAAAATTCCCTTTGGGGAGAGGGAATTCTGCAAAACCACACGATTTTTATTTAGAGCATCTCTCCAAGTGGATTTCACATCACGCCTCCTCTCACACTCGACACTGTAGCCAGACTGGCCTATTTGCTATTCCTGGCCTTGGACCTTCCCATCTCCCTTCTCCATGGCTTTGCACAAAGTGTCTCCCAGACAGTGAATACTTGTCCTCTTCTCATTTTCCTTGAATGCGGATAGTCTTAAGCTCATTATTTCTTCTCTCCCATTAGAATGTAATCTTCTTGAGGGCAGGGGTTGCTTTCTTCTTCTTCTTCTTCTTCTTCTTCTTCTTCTTCTTCTTCTTCTTCTTCTTCTTCTTCTTCTTCTTCTTCTTCTTCTTCTTCTTCTTCTTCATATCCTCATCAACCATTAAAAAGCCCAGAACATGATAGGTGCTTGATCATTGCTTGCTTAATTAGGATCATTTACATAATCCAACTTTACCACCCCAATTGTAGGGTGGGGAGAAGAGGGTCTCTGGAAAGCCAGAGAACAAATTAAAAGCATTGGAACCCTGAGTATATCTTGAGTTATTGGTTCTATAGATAATGACCTTTAAATAGACAACGAGAAAGAAAAACCATACCTAAACAGAAGGTGCAATTTAGAAAAGTGCTTTGGAGCTCATCTTCTTTAAATGTCTTATTTTACAGTTAAAGAACTTGAGGAAACACAGGGAGGAGTGACTTGAATCAAGTTGCAGAAAGAGCAAGTTGTAGAGCCAGTAGTGGGAACTTTGGCCACAGTTCTATATGATGGAATTAATAAAAATAAACATTGCAATATTGCGTGTAGAACAAGTTCAGCTTCACTACCATATATGGCACATGTCTATATAGGTATATACACATACATATACACACATGTACATTCATGCACACCTACATGTACATATATGCACAGAAATATATTTTTATAAATTCAGAATTCTATATAAGCTATCATTTGATATTCAAAACACTCTTATTGGCTGCATTTATTATTATCCTCAATTTATAGATGAGAAAAATAAGTCTGAGAGGGCCTTAGTTCACCCTCAAAATTTGCTAGAGCATTACACTTGGCTTTCTCTTGCCTTGTTACATTCTACTTTGACCCACATTTATTTGGGCATGTCATCCCCACTATTCAATTGTACAACTTGATGGTAGAGACAGAATCTTTTAAAATATATGTATATAACATACAATTAATATAATGTAAAATATGTATATATAATACATACAAAGTATAAAATATACTTACATGAACTATATGCAATATACAGTTCATATATTTATGCATACATATAATATAAAATAGGCAGAAAAATAAAAATATATACATAATATATAATATATGATAAATATACATATAAAATCTATATGATATACAAAATATACTTACATAAAATATATACAATATATAAACACACATGTCTATGCATATGTATAATATGAAACACAGAAATATATATACAATACATGATATAATAGATAATAAACACACATAAGACATCAAATATACATATTTTATTTTTGCATTTTCATGTTCTCAGGGTAGTGCCTTACATAAAATAAACACCCCAAGTGTTAAATTGAATTAAATCGAATAAATGCACATTGATTAAATGATTGACTTTTCAGACTCCCACACTTGATTGAACGATTTTTTAGGCTATCGGAGTTAGAAGGGAGCACAGATACAATCTCCTTTTGTCGGCATCTGATCAAGATGTGAACACTGAGGCTTGAAGAAACAGTGACTTTCCTGAGGCCCCACGCGTTGTCTCTGGCCAAGGCAGGATTTGAAACCAGATTTCCTGAAATCAAAATTCGGTGCTCTTTTCATGAAATGATGTTACAGGAGATTTAGATTCAGATGCCAGTTCTGACTCACTGACTGTGTGATTGGGACAAGTCTTCCACCATGATGTTACTTCCTATACATTTACTCTTTACTTATCTATATACATGTCTTCCCCCATAGAATATAAGCTCCTTGAAGGAAGGGACTGTTTCATTTCGCCAGTGAATTTGTAGCATCACACACAGTTGTTGGCATTAAAAAAGATTCTTAATAATTGCTTGTTTCAGGAATGAATGAAAGAAAACTATACCATATGTATAGTTGGCTTGAAGACAATATTCCACATACTCCAAAGTATAACTGCATGAGCTTTCGTTATGCTATTTTGAACTGAATTGAAAGGTATAGATCTGAGTGAGTCGTCCAAGGCCATGTTCCTGGTAGATTGTAGAGCTTCTATGTCCCTGCTCAGCAGACTTCATGGCTAACGGTTTAGGAGGAAACTGAGAGGTCCATGCAATCATTGGACATTTTCCTTCCTGGCTATGTGACTACAATGATTCATCGTCAATATGAACCGAAGTTGATGGCTGCTAAGATCTTTTCCAACTTAAAACTTTGTGATGCTGGGAACCAGCATGGTCACATCTGACCAAGAACCTGGAAAGGAGCTTAGAAAGTCACAACCAATGGCCATGGAGAGTTTTGAATTATAAAATAGGTTTTCAGCTTGTACTTTTGTCCATCAAACTAACTGATGAGCATCATGTTGATATCCTCTGAAAGTGACCGTGGAAATTGAAAGGTGCTTCATGGATGGAAATATTTCCATTTCTCCTGAGGAAGCTGGATGGAATTTCCTGCATTTGTTTTCATTCAATTAATGGAAAGAATCAAGAAGCAAGGGAGAGCCCCAAGTACCTCTCTATGGACTACTGGGAATCCAGCCCAAATACCAAGGTTCCTCCAGCAAGGACTCTTGAACTGTGGAGAAACGGCACTTGGAGAGAAACCCAAACTCTTAAGAGCTGAAGGGATCATTGAGGTCCTCTACTAGATGTCTCCCTTGAAGTAGGCATCTCCTCTGTAACGTTTCCAATAAAAGTTTAGCTGAGTCCTACTTGAAGCTCAGACACCATGTCTGGTCTGAGGACTTTCCTGCTTTCTCTCAGCTGCTAGTACATTATTCTGTATGTGTAGTCGTTGTTCAATCATTTAAGTCATTTCTGACTCTCCATTTGGGCTTTTCTTGGCAAAGATACTGGAATAATTTGCCATTTCCTCCTCCAGCTCATTTTCCAGATGAGGAACTAAGTAAGGCAAATGAGGTTAAGGGACTTGCCCAGGATCACACAGCTAGGAAGCATTTGAGTCCAGATTTGAAATCAGGAAGATGAGTCAACTTGATTTCAGGTCCTATCCACTCTATCCACAAGGCCACCTAGCCACCTGCTCATTTGAATACTTTGCATTCATGTAAATATGTGGATGTTATGATCTTCTGGCAGCCTATAAGCTCCTTGAGGGCAGGGACCGTTTGCATCCCCAGCACATAGCACAGTGCCAGACACATTTGGACCCTACGTGTGAAATCTTGGGACAAAGCAGGTGCTTAGTAAATATTCATTTGAATTTAATTGAATTTCACATTCAATGAATGGAGTCTGTCCACGAGGTCCCCGACTGGTGGTCATTTGTTTTCTGCTTGAACACTTCCAGTGACAGGAAGAGCACTCCCTCATGAGTCACTGAGATCTGTCACTTCACAGAATCATGGACTGTTTGAGTGTGAAGGGAACAGAGTGTCCATTTGATCCAAGGGTGAGCAAAAGTAGAACCCCAAGGATAACACAACCCCCCAAAAGGGATCAGCCAGCCTTTTCTTGAATGTCTCTAGTGAGAGGGACTCTACTAGCCTTAATGGCCACTTATTCTAGTTTTTGAACAGCTTGGTTCCTTTTTTGGAAAGTAGGTCCCCCCACCCCCTAACATTGAGCTTAAACCTACCTTTTACAACTTCTGCCCTCTGCTCCTAATTTTCCCCTCTGGGGCTGAGCAGAACACATTCTACCCCACTTCATCGTGGTGTCCTCTCAGGTGCTGAAGACAGTAATCACAGCTCCAGAGAGAGCTTCTCAAATGATATGTTTGTAAAGTGCTTAGCATAGAGCCTGGAACATAGTAGGCACTTATAAGAATAAGTACTCATTCTCTTTCTTATTCTCCTCCTCCAAGCTACTCATCATCCTTAGGTCCTTCACTCCCACCCCTACTCCCTTCCTATGTTAAGGAACTAGAGACCCTTCCAATCCCAGTTCTGACCCCATGCACTCTAGCTCCCTTCCTCTGAAAACTCTTTATCTTATCCACATCTTTCTAAAATGGGCCTCAGAAGTGCACAGTGTTCCCTAGATCAGGTCTGATCAGAGCCTAGCACAGTAAGACTATTATCTCCTTCACCCCAAAAATGATGCTTCTCAATGAAGCCCAAGAAGATTTAACATTTTTGGCTTTTATATCACACCATCGACTGATATTACAATCTACTAAAACCCTTATCTTCTTCAGACAAACTGTTTTCTAACCATATCTTTTCTACTCATACCTCCCAACAACAGATAGGATTTGTCATTAATCTTTTTAACTACTCTATCAGGAAATAAGAAATCTCACTTTCCACTCATGATTTCTCTTCCCCTTCTTTTGCCTTAGCCTGAAGGGTATACTGTCCTGTCCCAGGAAGCTGAACTCCCATGTGGTCTGACTCAGTCCCACTACACCTACGTGGGTATTGGATGGTGGGGGAATTTGAACTCCAGGCAAAAAAGTTTAGATTTTTTTTTTGTCAGCAGTAAGGTATCCTTAGTGACTCAAGTGGAAGAAAAACATGGTCCCAGTGATGAATGAGAGGCAGAGAGTGCATTCTGGACTTTCTTAAATTACACACAAAATGATCAGTCACCTTCTTGGCTTATGCATAAGGCTAGGCTTTCCTGGACTCTGAAAGTTCCCAAGAATAGTGAGTCAGGACCCAGTGTTCTTCAGCACCACTTTGGTTGGGTGATGTTCAACTCTTTTTGCGAGCAGGTTTAAGGTTCCTGCCAGGGCCAGGCAAGTAGGTGGGTGGTGGTTGCTAGGT
The DNA here is from genome assembly GCF_028372415.1 of Notamacropus eugenii. NCBI lineage: Eukaryota > Metazoa > Chordata > Mammalia > Diprotodontia > Macropodidae > Notamacropus > Notamacropus eugenii. The sequence goes on from NC_092873.1 coordinate 519,213,547, forward strand.
GACAAGCCAGCAAGAATCTCACCAAAATGTCTCCTGCCATGGTTGGAAATGGGAGAAACTATTTATGGGACAGGGGGACATATGGGAGACTGAAAGAAGAAGAATGAAGCCGTCAGCACTGGGGAGTTGTGGGGATGATTTAAACAGAGTTGAGTTGAATTGAAAAAAGTATTTATTAGATACCTATTAGGGACAAGAATTACCTTGGGGATTTGGGCCATAAATGGCATTATTGGAGGAAAAACATCGGTGAGATTGCAGATTCACTGGGGGTACTGGGGTAAGGACTGACATGGGAAAATACTTCCCAAAGAGAAATGAGCTATCTCAGGGGCACTGAGTTTTTCAGTCTCTTTTTCAGTCTGAAGTCTGGGACCCTTTCATCTTTGTATACCAAGCCCTTGATACAGTACTATGCATGTAATCGACATTTAATAAATGTTAATTGAATTAAATTAAACTGAATTAATACCATCAAGGGGTTACCAATCAGGTATGGGTTTACCTCTATGGCCTCTAAAATTCTAGTGAAATATAAGATTCTGTGAGAAACATGAGCAGTAAAAAATTCTTGCCCTCAGAGAGGTCATAGTTATAAAGGACATAGAAATGCAGAATTGAAAAGGGCCAATGGATTTAACTTAGATAGGACCAGAATTCTGTTTCATAATGTAACCAAAAAGTGACCTTTTAGCGTCTGCATGAAGCCCTGGGTGAGAGGGAATTCGCTGCCTTCCAATATTGTGATCCATTGTGAATTACATGGGCTCAAACAAGGATTATAAAATAAATCAGTGGATCAAACATTCAACAAGCACTCAATCCATCAATCATAATTTATTAATTACCTCCTATGTGCCAGACTCTAGGAATTCAAAGCCCATGAAGGTTAGACCCTCCTGGGGGAGATAATGTATACACACAGAACAATGTACAAAATAAACTAAAGGCAATTTTGTGAGGGGGTCCCTAGGAGCTGGGAGGATGTAGAGACTGGTGTTTGAGTTAATCTTTGAAGGAAGCTGGGAATGTTAAGGAGCAGGGGTAAGGACAGAATATTCTATTCATGGGATATAGTTTGAGCCGAGGCATGGAGATAGGAAATGGAATGTCACTTGTGAGGAAAAACCAGAAAGGCAATTTGACTGTAATATAGCATGCCTGAAGAGGAAAAAAGGGATAAAAAACCTGGAAAGATAAATTAGGATCAAGTAGTGAAGGGTTTTAAAAGAAAAGAAGAATTTGAATGGGTAATATGGAACCATTGGAGGTGAGTGAGCAGGGTCAGTCCTGTACTTCAGGAAAATCCCTTTGGCAGTCAAGCAGCCTTCTCTTTACCACTAACTGACTTTGTGAGACTTCAATCATAATAATCAATCAGTCCCGTTTACATAGTGACCATCGTTTACCGCCATTTTGTAGACGCAGAAGCAGTTGGTTAAGTGACCACCTATAAGAGGCAATGTAAGAGGTAGCAGGCAGAGTTGAAGGAACCCCCTTTATCCGTATCAGAGGGAGCATTTGATCTCACGTCTCATGCTCTGCTGTACCAACTAGCTGTTCTAAGTAGGTCATTCCATCTCTGGGAAAGGTTCCACATCTCTAAAAGATCCTTCCAACTCTAGAGGGATGATCTTTTTAACTAATTCTCCAAGTCTTAGTTATGCCACACATAAAATGAGGGACCCCCCACCTGCCCTCGTGTGCTGCCGTTAGAAGTTGGAAAACCAGAGACCCGAGCAGCCTTCAGGGACGGGATCTCCAGCAGCTGCACAAGTCCCTCCGCCCACAGGTGACGGGGGTCGGTGAGAGAGTCTCTTTGGCGGGTCGAGAGGGGAGTGGGGTGTCCCCATGATTCGGGCCCCCCTGGGAGGTAGAAGCTGAGAAGCGGCTGCAGACAGGGGCTCCCCAAGCGGGCGGGAGCCTGGATCCATTGTGGAAGGTCTGTGCATAAACCCCCTGAGGGAACTGAGCCTGAGAGGTGGCCCTGCCCCGACCTGACCACCTGAACTTAATTCTCACACTGAATAGCAGCCCTGCCCCCGCCAAAAGCCCTAAGGCAGGAAGCAGCATTTGAATCTCAGTCCCCAAACGCTGGCTGGGAGGACCAGGAGGTGAGGTGGGTGTGAGGAGAATATTCAGAGGTCAAGTCACTGGCTGGGGAAAATGCCCAGAAAAGGGAAAAGAAATAAGACTATTGAAGGCTACTTTCTTGGAGAACAGACATTTCCTCCCTTCCTTTCTGATGAGGAAGAACAATGCTTACTATCAGGAAAAGACACAGAAATCAAGGCTTCTGTGTCCCAGCCCACCCAATGGGCTCAGGCCATGGAAGAGCTCAAAAAGAATTTTGAAAATCAAGTTAGAGAGGTGGAGGAAAAACTGGGAAGAGAAATGAGAGAGATGAAAGAAAAGCATGAAAAGCAGATCAGCTCCCTGCTAAAGGAGAACCAAAAAAATGTTGAAGAAATTAACACCTTGAAAACTAGCCTAACTCAATTGGCAAAAGAGGTTCAAAAAGCCAATGAGGAGAAGAATGCTTTCAAAAGCAGAATTAGCCAAATGGAAAAGGAGATTCAAAAGCTCACTGAAGAAAATAGTTCTTTCAAAACTAGAATGGCACAGATGGACGCTAAGGACTTTGTGAGAAAGCAAGATATCACAGAACATAGCGAGAAGATTGGAAAAATGGAAGATAATGTGAAATATCTCATTGGAAAAACAACTGACCTGGAAAATAGATTCAGGAGAGACAATGTAAAAATTTTGGGACTACCTGAAAACCATGATCAAAAGAAGAGCCTAGACATCATCTTTCATGAAATTATCAAGGAAAACTGCCCTGAGATTCTAGAACCAGAGGGCAAAATAAATATTCAAGGAATCCGCAGAACACCGCATGAAAGAGATCCAAAAAGAGAAACTCCTAGGAACATTGTGGCCAAATTCCAGAATTCCCAGGTGAAGGAGAAAATATTGCAAGCAGCTAGAAAGAAACAATTCAAGTATTGTGGAAATACAATCAGGATAGCACAAGATCTAGCAGCCTCTACATTAAGGGATCGAAGGGCATGGAATAGGATATTCCAGAAGTCAAAGGAACTAGGACTAAAACCAAGAATCACCTACCCAGCAAAACTGAGTATAATATTTCAGGAGAAAAAATGGTCTTTCAACAAAATAGAGGATTTTCAAATTTTCTTGATGAAAAGACCAGAGCTGAAAAGAAAATTTGACTTTCAAACACAAGAATGAAGAGAACCATGAAAAGGTGAACAGCAAAGAGAAGTCATAAGGGACTTACTAAAGTTGAACTGTTTACATTCCTACATGGGAAGACAATATTTGTAACTCTTGAAACATTTCAGTATCTGGGTACTGGGTGGGAGTACACACACACACATGCACACACGCACACATACATAGAGACAGAGTGCACAGAGTGAATTGAAGAGGATGGGATCATATCTTAAAAAAAAAATAATGAAATCAAGCAGTGAGAGAGAAATATTGGGAGGAGAAAGGGAGAAATTGAATGGGGCAAATTATCTCTCATAAAAGAGGCAAACAAAAGACTCATTAGTGGAGGGATAAAGAGAGGAGGTGAGAGAAAAACATGAGGTCTACTCTCATCACATTCCACTAAAGGAAAGAATAAAATACACACTCATTTTGATAGGAAAACCTATCTCACAATACAGGAGAGTGGGGGACAAGGGCACAAGCAGGGTGGGGGGGGATGATAGAGGGGAGGGCATGGGGAGGAGAATGCAATCTGAGGTCGACACTCATGGGGAGGGAAAGGATCATAAGAGAATAGAAGTAATGGGGGACAGGATAGGATGGAGGGAAATATAGTTAGTCCTATACAACACAACTATTATGGAAATCATTTGCAAAACTACACAGATTTGGCCTATATTGAATTGCTTGCTTTCCAAAGGAAAGGGGTGGAGAGGGAGGGAGCTAAAGAAGTTGGAACTCAAAGTGTTAGGATCAACTGTAATGTTCTTACCACTAGGAAATAAGAAATACAGGTTAAGGGGTAAAGAAAGCTATCTGGCCCTACAGGACAAAAGAGAAGACGGAGACAAGGGCAGAGAGGGATGATAGAAGAGAGAGCAGATTGGTCACAGGGGCAATTAGAATGCTTGGGTCTGGGGAGGGGAGGGGATAAAAGGGGAGAAAATTTGTAACCCAAAATGTTGTGAAAATAAATGTTAAAAGTTAAATAAAAAAAAAAAAAGAAGAAGTTGGAAAACCATTTCTCCAAAGGACCAATATTTCTTTAATGGCAAATGGGCCGTGATGCCCCCTGGATCCTGTGACCCATTGCTGAGGAGGCCCTTTCTAGTTCAGGGGATTCTATGGTTCTAGGGGAAAGAAATGGGAGGCGATGGAATGGCATGATCAGAATTCTATCTTGGGAATTCTTGCCCTGTGACATTTTCTGTTCTGTCTCTGGGTCTTGAATGGCCTGGTCATTTTAGAGCAGAACAGCCAAGAGCTTCTCTGAACTCCCCAGAGAATTCTTGTGTTTAGGTCCCTCGTCTTGCCTCCTCTTTGGATGGAGGCCAGAGATCTGTGCCATAGGGCCTTAGAGCCGGAGGTGGATTTGATTTACTGTGCTCCCAGCTAAATGAGAAAGGAGAGAAAGCCCCCAGGCTGAGCCAGACCTCTCTAATGCTCAGCAGAGCAGGGAGCAGGAGAGGCCTGCGGTCTGCCCTTGCCTGGGCTTCCTGTAGTTACCAGAATGGGGAGGGGACCATGCAAACGACTTACAGAAAAGGGAGCAGAAGCAGGAACTGTGGTTGCCCGTTCTGGTAAACCATTTACACTTGATTCAGAGCAAAGCAGACGCTGGTGTTTAAAAGTCAGAGCACCACCTTCTCCTTTCGCCACAGAGGAAAAACATTGAGGGGGTGGTGAGATAAAGAGAGACAGAGAGAGAGACAGAGAGAGAGACAGAGAGAGAGATAGAGAGACAGAGAGACGAGAGAGAGAGACAGAGAGAGAGAGAGAGAGAGAGAGAGAAAAGAGACAGAGAGACAGAGATAGAGAGAGACAGAGACAGAGACAGAGAGACAGAGAGAGACAGGACAAGATACATGCAGCGAGACAGAAACACATACACAGAGACATAACAACAAAGAGAAACAGTGAGAGGCATATGCATATATATGTGACAATATACATTTATCTCACATATTTTGAACTTGGGGCACTTAAACATTAAAAAAATTGTTAATTGTATTTTTATAAGAAGTTTCCTTTATAACTCTGTGTATTTCACATTATGTATGCCTTTACAAACATTCTGAGATAGGGTCCCCAGACTTCACCAGACTGCTAACACAAAGAAATTAAGAACTTCTGATTTCCACCCACACAAATGTGTAATAGATGTAATTCACACACAAAACACAGATTTTCAATGAACTTCATAGTCAGTTGTGACTTGCAAATATATTTGTATATAGTACACATATATGAATGCACATGTGTACACACATGCATATACACATGGGCATGAAAATGTGTGTACACATACAATATGTGTATATGCAAACATATATACATTATGGTCAAACATGCATATGCTACAGGACATGTGACTGTAAGAGACACTGGCTCTTAATATTTTCAGCTAACATCTAAGCAGTTCTCTGAGATTTGTAAAGGGTATTAGCTCATTTGGGCCATTGTCCCAATTGGAGTTCATCATGTTCCCCACAAAAGAGCCATTCCAGGTATGTGCCTACTGTTGGCACCAGCTTCACTCCATCCCCCCAGGTTGGCAATGTCAGCTATCCATTGGACATTTCCCCAGTGCTTAGCATGTAGGTAATTTACAAATAATTGTTTATTGATTGACCATCGATTGTGATCTCCTAATAGCCCTTACTCTCTCCCTCTCTCTCACCACCAGCTCTTTCCATCACTCCATTCAAATGGTCCTCCAAATTCCGTCTCTGCCATATCTCATGCGTCAATCACCTTCTGCTTCCACAATGAATATCCCAGTTCAGGGCCTTCTTCCCTCTCCCCAGGACTATTACAATAGCCTTCTGGTTGTCTTCCTGCCTCAACTCTCCCCATTCTAATTCTGCCCTTAGATGCCCATGTGATCTGCTTAAATGTGCAGATCTGACCTCATTGTTCCTCTTTCAAGAAGTTTAAATAGTTGTAGAATAATAAATTATATACATATGTATATATTCACTCATATACACATAAACACATACATATGCAGTTTTATACACACATGCGCGCACACACACACACACACACACACACATTCCTCTGTCTGCATTCCAGCCTCTCTCTCCCCCTACCTTTCCATATTTCTTTCACATTATTCCCCTTCACATACTTTCCCCTCTAAGCCAAACCAGACAAGTTCTTCTCTATTCTCAGCAGGCGATCTCTGTTCTCCATATATTCACCCAAATTGTTCATTCCCAGCTAGAACACATAATATCTTCACCTCTCAGAATCTCTCTCTTCTTTGGAGGCTCAGCTCAGGTGCAATGTTTCACTGCTCTCCCCTAGATCTCTTTGTCTAGACCTCTTTTCTATCCTGGCTATCTCCTTGGTAGTCCCTTTCCACCCACACTTAAGACCATGTCCTGTAGGTTTGAATCCTTTCATGTCCAGTCGTTCTGAGTTGGGATCCCACTGTCTGCATGGATTTCTGCTTCTGGTTCACTATTTCAGGAATCCCTAACTATGCTTCACTTTACCCCTTACTTTTGGGAATTTCCTGGATAGTCTTGCCAACCACTTTAATGTGTTTTGTGTCAATTTTTCTCCAACTTTGTTCCTTCACCTCCACCACTAGTTCTGGAACCACAGTCCAACCATCTCTGTCATTGCTCCTGGATGAGGTGCATCAGTCCATTCTCCTATGGCCCCATATATCATCCCTGTAACTTTCAGATCTAAAGTGCATGTCTCTGGCCACCCCTCCCTTGTGTGTTGTCCCCTCATTGGGTTGAGGCTGCTTTTGTATCTGGATCTACTGAACTTAGCACAGTGTAAGAGCTTAATAGACTGTTTTAAAAAATTATTTATTCATTCAAATCTTTCTTGTCCCCATCATATCTGATCTGATCTATGTCTTTGTCCTGCTTCCTCTCTAAGAGGGGAATTCCTCTGTGAGGAACGTGAGATATCATAGATATTTGTTGAAATGAATCTCACAATGAGTTTGTGAAGGATGAAATACAATTATTTTTATGCCAAATTTGTAGATGAGGAGACTGAGACTGAGACTGATGACTTTTCCAAGATCGTCCAGCCTTTATGTGTTAGAGTCAGGCACTGAATCTGAGTTTCTCCTTCTTCGTGTTCAGGGTAATAGACAGACTGACTCGCCACGAGAGAGACCTTCAAGCAGGCATACTATGCTCTGCTAGCCGCAGAGGGGCTGGAGCAAAGCACCTCGAGGTCATTGAAGGTCAAGGACGTCTCCCCCTAAATGATCAGATTCACAATAATTCTGCCATTCTGCGTCAATTTGGTGAAAAGATGAAGCAGCCCCATTGCAACATTTCACTATCTCATCCCCCATGCTTAGATCATAGGGCCAAACCCCTCTTCTGATGCAGCTCCCAGAGATTCTCACTGTCACTGTCTTACCCCTCATCCATGATAACAAGTTTCCAAACTGAGGCTCGCCACCTCCCTGGTGCCCACAGAAGTGGAGAGATAACTTTGAATAGTGAATAGGGTCCTGGACCTGGCATCAGGAAGTCTCAGGGGCATATCCTGCCTCAGATATTTGCCAGCTGTGTGACCCTGGGCAAGTCACTGGACATCTCTGTGCCTCAGTTTCCCCATCTGTAAAATGAGGAGTTAGACTTGGCTTCTCAGGTCTATACATTCTAAAACTATGCTCCTGTGCCTGATTACTAGTGGGGCTGCTATTTCATGGGACGGAGATATGCCTATGAATCTGACTTGGTGTTAAGGGAGCTTCTGATTAATTAGATCTAGGATTATGTACAATATTTGGACAGACTAACACATTCAGGATACTTCAAGATATTGGTCCTGAACTGGCAAGTTATGAAGATGCTTCATTAAGTTACTTCTGTGCTTTGGGAAAACTTGGATGAACTGACAGAGAGGGAAGAGAACAGAAGCAGAGAGAACAGTGAATATAATCACAACACCATGAGAAAGATGTACAACTCTCAAGGACTTCGGAACCCTGATCCTCCCAAGGACCAAGCATGGCTCCCACCTCCAGACTGAGAGGTGGGGGACTCGGAATGTATATCAAGGCAGTATTCCTGCTGTTGCTGTTACATTTGTAGACATGTCTAATGTGGGAATTTGTTTTCCTTGACCACACATGTTTGTAATGGATTTTGTTTTTCTTGGTTTCTCAACGGAAGGAGTAGGAGGTTGAGAATGAAAAAATGTAGATCCGAAAATAAAATACAATTTGACTTAAAAACATTAAATTACCTCTATAATTATTAGGATCATAGTATTTAGAGTTGAAAAGTAATTTAGTCCATCCCCATTTTTTCAAAGGTTAAGAAACTGAGTCTCTGAGATGGGAAGTGACTTGATTCAAGCCACACTGTCAGTGAGTAATGCAGGGAGAATTTGAACGCAGGTTCTTTGACTCTTTATGGGAAGATAGGTGGTCCACTGGGTGGAGCAACTGGTCTGGAGTTAGGAAGATTCATTTTCATGAGTTCAAATCTTGCCTTGGACTCTTCTTAGCTGTGTGACCTTGGCAAGTCACTTAATCCTGTTTGCCTCAGTTTTCTTATCTGCAAAATGAGCTGGAGAAGGAAATGGCAAACCACTTCAGTATCTTTTTCAAGAAAACTCCAAACGACTGAACAAGAAATCTGGTCCGTGGTGGTGGGGAGCTGGGGATACATTGGTAGCAATCTTATTCGGATGCTATGCTGAAAGAAAGAGTCAAAAGATGATGGAATCTCGATGTATGAGTCATCTGATCCAAACACCTCATTTACAGATGAGGGAACTGAGGCAAAAGAAGTCACACATCTTACTCTGATTCAGAGCTAGATATCCTCTGGTTCCACAGGCAGGGTTGCACCAACCTTGCAGAGGTCTGAGAGACTAAAAGGAAGAAACTTAGGCACAGGCTGACTCAAGTTGAAAAATCATTTAGTGACCATAATAAACCAACTGAAAGGCAAAGTTATTTTAAAAGAAGATTCTGACTATGCAAATGTAAAGTGCATTAAACTTGACCTAAACTCAATAAACAAAACAATGAAATCTACTTTATTTGCTTAGCAAATACCCGGGAAGGTAGGATGGCATCACAAAATCAGAGAAACACAGAATGAAGGGACCTTACTTAGTCCAAGCTTACTTACGCAAAGAATTCCTTCTACCAACATATCAATGCATGATCTTCCAACTTTCATTCAAAGGCTTCCAAAGAGGAGGAGCCTCTTATGCACAGAGGTCACTTTGTGGTGGTTGTAATGTTAATATTTAATTAATATTACTAATATTTGGAGCAGTTAGATGGTACGGTAGATAGAGTGCCAGACCAGGAGTCAGGAAGACCCAAGGTCAAATCTGGCTTCAGCTGTGTGACCCTGGGTAAGTCACCTCACCTTATTTGCCTCAGTGTCTCCATCTGTAAAATGAGCTGGAGAAGGAAATAGCAAACTGCTCCAGTATCTTTGCCAAAAAAAGCCCAAATGGGGTCACAGGTGTTGATGGAAATGACTGAACATTAACAACATTAGGACATTTTTCCTGACATCAAGCCCAAATCTACTTTGTAATTTCCCTTAATTGCTTCTGATTCTCCCCTTGAGGCTGGACAGACCACGACCAATCTCAGCCCTCATGTGTGCCTTTGGTCTTGTCTTTAATAAATATCCCAGCTTCCTTCAATTGCTCCTGCAGGCTCTTTGCCTCCAGATTGATCTCTTGCTTATCTATGCCATTCTAAAACTGAGGCACCTGGAACTACCCATGATACTCTACACGTTGTATGATCAGGAAAGTATCCAGAAGGAATGGTTGTCTCTTTACTCCGCAGATCTATGCCTCTCTTAATGCAACCCAAGATGGTGTTGACATTTTTTTTAAATTTCCCTCATCATCAGGCTGACTTATAATGGACTTCAAGTCCACTTAAAACCGAAGATCTTTTTCAGAGGTTTCCTAAAATTATATAAGGGACTTTAGGAGTCATCCAGCCCCAAACCCTCATTTTACAGATGAGGAAATGGTGTCCCAAAGAGGGGAAGTCAATTACTAAAGATCATATGGTGAGCTAGTGATACTTCAAAATTGAGAACCTAGAATTTCTTACTGTCAATCTTATGCCCTTTCCACCAAGTTATACTGCCTCCTAGATTTCTCTTACCACAGTTTTCTTTGTCTTGTTTATATGACCTTCTGGCTAGTGTTTTCTCTAAGTAAAGTATGTCAGCTGCTACCCACAATTGTTTCTAGAAAACTTTTGGGCACATCTTCTCTTTGCCATGTACGGTAAATCACATCTCCTTTCCCTCTTCAAACCTCTCTGTCTTCTCACTTTACCTTGGAACCAGATGTTTAGCTCAAGCATTGGGAGTGGGATAAAGGGGAGTTAAGCAGGAAAAGTGTGAAGGGGATGGTGGAACCAGGGGCTTTACACTATAGGACAGTGTAGAGAGCACTGCCTGAAGAATCAGCAGACTTGGGTTTGGGTTCTGGCTGTAATTAGTGCCATGTGACCTCAGGGAAGTAGCTTCTGCTCTCTGGATCTCACTTTTCTCACTTGTAAGACTTATGACTTGGCCTAGATGAGGACTAGAGTCTTCTTACAACTCTGCAACATTACAACTCTTTAATCTTTTTGGCCCATCAATTTTTCACTTGTGAAATTAAGATATAAGAGGAGGAGGAGATTTTTTTAAAGGCTCTTCTTACTTTAGCATTCTATAGTCTATGTTCTGACACTATGTACTGAGGTCCTTGCAGCTGTGCCATTTTGGGTTCTAAATTCCCACCCAGCTATGACCATCTATGCTTTAAGATCCATCCTAAGTTATTATATTCTACACTCTAAGGCTTCCTCCTCTTCTGATATTCTACATTTTCGGGTTCTTTGCAGCTCTGACATTCTAATGTTCTAAGGTTCCTTTTAGATCTGACACTATCTCTGAAGGGCCTTGCCCCATCTCTAACATTCTACATTCTAACAGTCTTTGTTCTAGGGACCTTTTCCAGATTTTACATTCCATGATCATTGCTTAGCTCACTGCTTGGCATGCTTGTCTATAAAGAACAATTCTCAGAAACTCTGGAAATAAATGCCTTTCAGTCAGATATTAGCTTGAGAATTAGGACATTGGAATTTGACTGCAGGGCTCTGCTTGAGTCACTGCTGTATACTTGGATCAACTGTTTAAAACTTTTCTTTGCCTCACTTCCTTCACCTTATCTCCTCCTCTTCTTCACCTCCAGGATTGGTGGTGAAGATAGATATGTAGATGTTAGATAGGTAGCTAGATGATAGATAGCTAGATGATAGATAGATAGATGATAGATAAATAGATGATAGATATACAGATAGATGATAAATATATAGATGATGATAGATGAATAAAACTGGTAGAGATAGAAATGGAAATAACAGAGAAGGGTTAATTATAGAGATTAGTAGCAAGATGGAGAGATAGATGCTAATTAAATGTCTAATGTGTCAGGTACAATACTAAGAACTGGGAATATAAGCATAAGCTAAAAATGAAAGACAGTTCCTACACTCAAGGAACTTACATTCTAATGAGGGATCACTCAAGGATTGAAGAGAAAAAAAATGAAAATGCATCAGAAGCTTTCCAGTTAGCTAATCAGGGTGTTTTATTAGGACTCTTGTATTAGGTGTTGGAGAGAAGGGGGACGGGGACACTAAGTATCTAGTAAGCTCCTACTATGTGCGAGATAGTGCCCTAAGTGCTTTCCAATACTATGTTGGTTGATCCTCACAACAATCCTGGTAGGTTGGTGCTATTATTATCCTGATTTTACAGTTGGGGAAATTGAGATAGGCAGAGGTAAGTGACTCGCCCAGGGTCCCACAGCTAATAAAAGTCTGAGGCCATATTTGAACTCAGGTCTTTCTGACTCCAGGCCCAGTGCTGCATCCACTAGGTGACAACTGCCTAGTGGAGTCTATATATCCCCTAAATTCCCTTCCAACTTTAAAATTGTCTATAAAACATAATTCTCATCCTCAGAAAGTGTGAAAATAACTGCCTTTCAGTCAGATATTAGCTTGAGAATTAGGACTTTGGTATTGGGACTGGGGAGCCCTGCTTCACTCACTGCTGTATGATTGGTAGATTCTATAAGTCTCCAGTTTTACCCCAAACTAGGTCAGGGTGCCTTTGGGATATTCACCCTGTTCAAATTCTTCTCTTATATAATGGCAAACCAAGCAACACAAGGCCCAAACTTGACTTGCATTTCCAGATGTGGCTCTGGTCTACCTTGGAGAGTATGTCTGAGCGCATGAGCAGGCCGAGGTCAAGATGAGATCATGTTGTCTGGAGGGTTGTTTTGGAACACGGTTTCTTTCTGGGTGGAGGGAGTTTCTGAGAGGACTCAAGGAGGATGCCAAGGCTACAGAAAAAGAAGGGGAAGGGGCATCCCTCAATCCCAACAAGAAGGAAGGAATGGGGGTGAGAATGAGGAGGGAAGCAGAGGAAGTTGGGAGATAAGTTCTCATGTCGGGGTATAGAAGCTCCTTGAAGGGATGTTGGATGCTCCTTAGCTCTGCCGTTTTGGGGTCTCACATGCCCAAAGGAAGAGATAGAAGCAGACCCCCAGAAAGTACCAGGAATTATGGAGACACATGGGTGGAGCACTCTTGACACTTGGCTGCTGGTGCCAAAGTACCTAAGGGATTGAGGAGAGGGGAGGATCACTCAGTGGGATTGGGAGGATCAAAAAAATGAAAGATTCTGGAGAAATGAGAGTCCTCTAAGTGCCAAGAAGCTACAAGAACAGGCCACAGAACAAACTTGGTGGAGAAATCTGCCTGTATTAACCCTATGTCACAGCTGAGTGATATTGAAGTGAAGATCTTTGGAGCACAGGACCACACAGGGCATGTAGTGTATACTGCATTCACAGTTCACACAAATGTAAACTGAGGCCCAGAAAGGGGAAGGGTCAGTATCTTAGAATCAAAGAGCTGGAGCTGGGAGGGACCTCAGAGCTTTTGTGGCCCAAATTTTCATTTTGATGGCAGATGAAGAAACTGAGGCCCAAAGCTGGAAGACACATCAGAGGCCATTGACTCCAAGCCCCTCATTTTACATGTGAAGGAATTAAAGCTAAAGGACATGAAATGACTTATTGTTATCTGATCATACCACCAGAGCATGAAGGAGCCTTACATACCATCTAACCCAACCTTCTACTTTATAGAGGGGGAAACTGAGCCCTGGGAAGTAGAGCATCCCCAAGGCCACAAAGGGATTGCTTGGGGAGAAGCAATTCAAACCCTAGTTCTCTGTCTTCAAATCTCCTTCCTTCCTTCCTTCCTTCCTTCCTTCCTTCCTTCCTTCCTTCCTTCCTTCCTCCCTTCCTCCCTTCCTCCCTTCCTCCCTTCCTCCTTTCTTCCTTTTCCCTAGACCTTAAACCCAGTGCCCTCTGAAGCCCACAGGCTGGACAACAATAGGTCCCTGCCCAAGCTCCACTTAATGGCATCTTAAAGTGATTATCAATAGTAACAGTTTCTGCTTCCCTCTCAGCTTGATTTAGTTATTTTTCTTTTGTTCATTAAAAGGGTCATTCCCTGACCACTTCTTAAAGAGACCTATTCACTCAATGGGCATTATCTCCCTTCTAAGTGAGTACCTGAAAAGGCCAAGGCCTCCCATTGCATCTTGGGCCATCTCCAGTCCTCCTGATGAATATCTGGTCACTGGACCCAAAAGGCTCAGGAGGAGAAGTGAGGCTGGTGACCTGCACAGCCCTCCCTCACTCAAAACAAAGTCAAGTGCAAGTCATGTCATCATTTCTCTGATGTCATTGTCTTCTTTGAAAATGAAGGACGAACACAACAACATGCTCTTTCCACTATACCATTCTGAGTTTCCAACGAGTATCTCAAGAATTGATTTCTTTCCTGAAATTGAATTATAATGAATCCTCAATCCACCACAATTAGATAGGCTGTAGGAAAAAGACTTCTTGGTCTCCACCATTAGATTGTAAGCTTCTTGAGGGAAGATACTGTTTTTACCTTTCCTTGCATCCCCAGTACTTTCTACAGTGTCTGCTACATAGAAGGAGGTTACTACATTCCTATTGATTTGTTGTATGGTGGATGGTTTGGGAAGGGAAGAGACTGGATGGAAAGGGACCAATTAGAATGAAAATGAAGTGAACGTGAGTGACTGGGAGTTTGGTTATGATCTTCTCAACACCAAAAGGAAATTTGGGAGGAGGGATAGATTTACTGATATGATAACAACTTTGGTTTGGGTCATTCTGAGATACCCATAGGACCTTCAAGTGGAGTGGTTCTGTAGGCAACGGGAGTTCTGGAGCCAGGGTAAGTCTGGACAGAGATCTAGGAGTCATCATCATAGGGATGGTCTTTGAATCTATAGAAGCTGGTCAAATATATGGGAAATTGCAGGCAAAAAAGAGCAGAGGACTGAGGAAAGAAGCCTGGAGGATATGTATGCATGTGGAGTTAAAGCTTGGATGATGATCTCACAAAGGACACTGAGGAGGAACAGTCAGAGGTGGGAAGAGATCCAGTAAAGAGGGTGTTATGGAAACTCAAGGCAGAGAAAGAAAGCATCCAGAGGAAACCTTGTCTGCATAGTTTGACACTTTTCAAAGGTCAGGGAAGAATGAGATGGATGAAAGCTCTTTGGAATTCTCAATGAAGAAGTCAGTTAGCTGGGAAATGATAGAGAGAGGATTCGCACCCTGGTCACTTGACTCCAAGAGTCATCCCACACTCTGCCCAAGCGCGTTCACCTTTTGATATGTTAAAATGTCTTTGCAGAGTGGAGCAAGGAAGAGAGCACCGCAAGGCTTGCGTTCTATTCCTGGCTGCATCTGATTGGCCATGTGATCTGCTGGGGCATTGGGAATTTCTTCTTTGTAAAATCTGGGATTCCATGAAGACACCTTCAATTCAGAACTGAGGCATTTCCCTGTCATGAATATGTCTGATCAACTGTAGAAGAGATAAATGTGTCTCCTGGGCGTAGGATGTGATAGTCACAATCAAATTACATAATCGTTTTGAGAACATATTTAAAGAGTTGGAGGGAAACTTGGAGGTCATCTGAGGTCCTCCAGGTGCCCTCAGTTTACAAATGAGGAGACTGAGATCCAATGTCATTGAAACAGCAAAAGTGGCAGATGACCATGGAGGTTGAAACTAGTTCCTCTGATTTCAAAATCCAATATTTTTTTCATTGCCACATACTGCATTCGCCACTTACTGCATGCATGTATGTGTGTATGTATGTTGTATGCATACATATAGTGTATATGAGGGTTTATACATATATATATATATTATATATGTATTGATACTATGAATGGAGCCTGAATAGTAGATCAAGATCAAAATAAGTTAAGGTCCCTTGTAACCCTAAACATATCATCTCATGATACTGCTTCAAATCCCAGCTTTCCTCCTCACTGGCTTGATTCTTTGGTCAAATCGTTTCTCTGAGATCCTGTTTCCCCACCTGAAAAATGAGAGGGTTATGCCAGGCCTAGAGGCCTGTGGGCTACCCGAGTCTTACCTTACCTCTATCGGAGGTCTTCGGCTGGCCAAACCGGATGCTCGTATGAGAGAAAGGACATTCCAGAGTCGAACAAAGGTTGAGTTTTATTTCAGGGTCTCGGTTACAAGTGCAGGGGGAATTCTTCCTTAGGAGGGAGAGAGAAAGATCTCCCAAGGAGGCAAAGATCTTACAATAAGAGATTGGAAGTAGAAGTACAAGTGTGGAGAGAGGGGGAGGAGAGAGAAGAAAGAGGAAATGTGGAGCCTTCTGTCCACACACGTGGCCCCTCCATCCAAGAGAGCTTTCAGGCTTTCCTGATCCTACTTAAGCTCTCCAGCCGCATAGTTTGCATCTGAATACCGTGCTGTTAGATAACAATAGTGTGCCCAGATCCGGGACAATCTCGAGGGCGGGGAGAGCTCTCTCCCATCACGTTTCTCACGGGAAGAGGCGGAAATACACGAGATAGCTCGGTTCACCTCGATTCCCAGTCGTTTCCTGGGGGGCCTCATGAGAACTCTAAGATTTAGAAGTTCCCACCTTTACCCGCCCGAGACTGTCCACATGGAATTGAGCTTCCATCCCCAGCAGGGTTAGATGTGATGACTCCTAAAGTTCTTTCTAGCTCCAAGACTAGGGTTCTCCTCTAAAACCTTCCTCAGATGCTTTGGATTCTCACATGAAGATGACCTTGGACTCTTCAGGATTCTACCAGAAGAATTCAAGTTCTGTCAGGTCCAGCCAAGCTAGAGGGGCTTCAGATGGGGCCCCGGAAACAGATCCTCTGGCGTCTAAGGACCAGCTGGACAAAATTCAGAGTCTGGCCCACAAGATTGGTCTTTACTTGGATCATGCCAGTTTGTAGCTATAGTGACTCCTCTCAAGAGGTTGATAGTTATCATAAATTAGAACATGGAATGTTTTAATGGATGTGGAGAATCTTCATTTGATTAAAACATTAAAATAAGTAGATATACTTAAATAAATTCAACAAACAAATGTAAAGACCTTTGTCAGCACAGTGTGCTCTGCTAGGAACTGTCAGACATACAAACATAATTATTGTGACATGTAAGACATGGACCTTGACTTCAAAAGGCTTAAAGTCTAGTAGAAGGCTGAGGCACCATTACAGAAGCTGTCCCACATTGTCACAGGATACAGGTCTTAGAGGTATGAGCATTTGAGGAAAGATATGGATAAACTGGAGAAAGTCTAGAGGAGGACCACCAGGAGGAAGGCAGTAGACCAGAGTGGACATGGCACTTACCCTGTGACTTTGGATGAATTTCTTAACCTGCCTCAGTTTCCTCATCTGCAAAATGGAGATACTAATTATAACTCTTTCTTCACAAAGTTGTGAAGGTCAGATGAGATAAAGTCTGCAAAGTGCTTTGAAAAACTTGAAGTGCTAACTATGATGGTGATAGCGATGATGAAGGATCTAGAGTCCAAGCCATATTAAGCATCTATCGAAGCAACTGAAATATTTAGCCTGGAGAAGAGAAAATTTAAGTGGTGGGGAGGGGAATCATAGGACCATAGAACTCAGAGGGTCCTTAGATGCTGTCTAGTTTAACCCTGTCATTTTATGAGTGAGGTAGCTTTGGCCTAGAATATTGAACCAACTTGACCAAGGTCACAGAGGTAAGGATTCTCAACCCAATGCATTCTTTCCAGTGGACCTTACTGTTACACTCAACTATCCCCCATTCATGACCATAGGGTCTGAGGTAGGAACAATGGGGGGAAATTGCAAAGAGGAAAATTTAGCCTTGATGTTATGAAACACATCCCCATTATTAGAGCTAACCAGAGAGAGAATGCACTGCTTCAGAGAGCTTTCCCCTCACTGAAACTCTCTAAGCAGAGGCTGGACAACCATTTGTCTGGCATATCCAGGATCTGGTGTCTGGTACAGAGGAAATTCTGATTTAGGGTTGGATTGTATTAGATGCCCTGATGTCCCTTCCCACTGTAGTTCTCTGAAACCACATGCTCAGAACAGGGTCAGATCCTTGACCTCATGGCCACTGGGGAAAGCTTTGATCATGCACATATGTGGGATGTGAACTCCGTGCTTTTGCTGGTAGTTGGAGGGGCCTTATCAGAATGTACTAAAGTAAACTTGGGAGATGAAAGGCATCCAGGTAGGAAGAGCTAATATTTGCATCCCAGGTCTGCAGGCCCAGGTGCCAGATGAAGCCCTTCTGTCCTTCAGGTGCCAGTGGATATACAAACCTGGGAGTGGGTCACAGAATCTGTCTCACATAGTTTTCATGCTTGGAAGGGACAGGATCTGAATTCTGAAGAATGTGGAGAACTTTGAAGGAAAGCCCAAGGTCCAGCTCAGTTCAGGAGACTTTCTTCATCCTCCCCTCTGAAGCCCACCCACTTCCAACAAAAATCTAATAACATAAATATAATACATAAAACATAGAAGTAAATAAACATAGCATAATAATAATAACTAGCATGTATGTAATGCGTGAAGATTTGCCGAAACTTTACAAGATAAAGTTTACAAGATTGATGCTGGTATGACAAACAGTTAATTCCTTTACTTGAAGAGCAGAGTGGCTTCTCATAATATTTACTTTTTATGCTCATTACATGAGAAAGTAGCTCATTAGCTACTTTCCCATAGGGCCTTGACCATAGCAATGGCACCTAAGATAGGAATCCAACTTTTAATTCCATTAATATAGAGAACCCTCTGGGTGAGGAAACTCTTTGGTCAGGCCCTTCCCTGTAATTTATTATTAGCATTAAAAAGTTGCTTAGAGAAATGAGAGGTTAAATGGTTTGTCCTGGGTCAATGTGTCAAAGGTGAGATTTGAACTCAGGTCTTCCTGACCGTTCTCCGAGGCTAGTGCTTCATCTATTATGCAGCAACTCCTCTTCCTTCATCGTAGGAACTGTAATGATAAAGACTGATCATGGTTCTCATGACTTTGATCATCTTGTGGAATCTTGTGATTTTGGGGAACTCCCAGTGTGGAAACTCTTGCAACCAGTGTAGACTGACCACTCATCTTTAATTTCTAGTTTTATTATTATTACTTGGTGGCAAGGAAAGGTTAAGTGATCAATGAGATGATAGGGTAGAATCCTAAATGCCGGAACTGGGTGCAGAGGCAAAATGAAAATGGCGACACCAAAGCAAGATCTCAGTGGAAAGAGCTCTATTTGAAGTCACAGAGCCTGGGTTCCATTCTGGCTCTGCTATTAGCTACCTGTGCAATCTTGGACAAACTGCTTAGCATTTTTGGACCTCAGTCTCTTTTTCTCCTCTAAAAGGAAGAGGTGGGGGTAGATGACTTTTAAGACCCTTCTAGCACCAAGCTTCTAATCCTATGGAGAAGGCATCTGGAATGGCTATCCTAGTTAAGAGGCATGAGGAGGCATTTGGCAGAGATGTGGAGAAAAAACAGAGGACCATGAGGGAGGCAAGGGCAGAATCCTGGGGAAGAGTTGGACTATGCTAGCAAGAAGTATGAGCTTGCTACTATTGATAGCGAGATGATGCATGTGGCCATCAGAGTCAAGTCTGGGAATTCTGATGCCTCAGGCAAGTGTGGAGGAGGAAAAAGGAGGTGAAACCTTGAGAAGAGAATTCAAGGCAAGAGTCCAGACTCTGGGATTCTTCCTCATAGTATGGAGATGTGAAGGAGATGTAAAAAGGGTCAGGGACACTTCAAGGCTTCTACTGGGGTGGGCTGATCAGGGAAAGATTATCAGGGATGTAAGGAGACATCAAGATGAGCTTTGTGTGACTCATTTAAGGTCAAACAGTCACACTGGGGAAGGGGCATCTGGTCCCATGGAAAGTCTAGTCTATGAACCTGCAGTGTGAAGTTCTAAGGCACCCAATCCTTAAATCTCTGGGAAGAGACAGAAAGGATGTCAGAGGAGGGTGGGGGGGGGGGGGCAGAAGATGAGAGTACAGGAAGTGGAACAGCTGTTATTTCCCTCAAGCTCAGGTTGTACTTAGACTGTCCATCTGGTTCAGCTGGCAGGTTCTAAGAGAGGGACACAATGGTAATGGGGTGATAGCCTGGGACTGGGTGAGGGAACAGAGGGGGACAAACTGAGGGTGAAAAAGGCTACCCCACCAGAGGAAGGAAGCAAGCCAACTAAATATTAGGTACCTTGGCTTCATGCCCCATTTGTTCCTCCCTAGTTTAAGCTCTACTAAGCATACTTGCTGTTTGCAACTTAAAGGGATTGGATCATTGGAAATCAAGACCAAGGCAGTCAGTCAAGAAGCATTTACAATATGCCAGGCATTATGCTATGGACTGGGGATACAAAGACAGGCAAAAACTTGACCTGACCTTCAAGGAGCTCCCTCCCTCCTTCCCTCCCTCCCTCCCTTCCTTCCTTCCTTCCTTCCTTCCTTCCTTCCTTCCTTCCTTCCTTCCTTCCTTCCTTCCTTCCTTCCTTCCTTCCTTCCTTCCCTTCCTCCCTCCTTCTTTCCTTCCTTTTATTTCCCTTTTCTTTTTCCTGAGTTTGGGTCTCTCTATCTCACTCAGGTTGAAAGTACAGCAACCGCCCATTAGCCCAGTCCCAATACTGATTGGCACAAAGCTTTATCTTGTTTTATTTCTTCTAACCTTGATCAGTTTTCCTTTCCTTATGGAATCTGGGCATTTTTCTCCCTCCCCAAGAAGCTCTCACCTTTGCCCTTGGACTTTGTGCAGACCCCAGATTCTCTTTTGCCCTCCTGTAGCTCAGAACTCCCAACCTCAAGCTGCTCCTCATCCTCAGCCTCCCCAGCAGCAGGGACTTCAGGCATGTGACACCACACCCAGCAGAGGTCACCTGCTAATGGGGGAGACCACATGCAAATCATTGTGTACATGCCGGATATATACAGTGTAAGTCACCATGCATCCCTTTCCAAAAAGTTTAGATAAGCTCTTGACAAAGAAATCTGCCACAAGTTGTTAAGAAAAAGTGGAATGTTTTTGGAATTCCTTTTGTCATTTGAGGTTTATGTCAGCGGAATCACAATGAGTAGAGCTAGAAGGGAGCTTAATTGTCACATAGTCTAGCCTGCCATGTTTAGAGATGGGTGGGAGCTGTCCAGGGTTGGTCATTCAGGGAGAAAAGAGCTAGTTCAGTCCTCTCACCCAAGTGCTCACCTCCAAAGCCTGTTTGTTAGAGCGCCGTCTTCTTTTCCATACCTCATTCAGAACATCCCTTGATACCTCAACAAAGGCAGAACCCTGGTCTGGGCTATAATGATGAGAACAGCAGTAATATCAGTTTATAGATGTGGCCCCATTAAATTTGACTTTGGAGTCAAAAGCCCTGGGTTCAAGTCCTGTGTGGTTTTAGACAAGTAATTTCATTACCATGGACTTCATTCCATTGTCTGAAAATGAGGGGTTTAGAATAGGAATCTGGATCCTTTACAGCTCTAAACCTATGATTTTAATATTGCTGAACCTCAGTTTACCCCTTTGAAAAATGAGAATGTTAGACTAGGTAACCTCTGAGGTCCCTTTCAATTTTAAGTCTATGATTTTCAATCATTTAACATCTGTGGGGCTCAGTTTCCTCCTCTGTAAAATGTGGGATTTGATCTAAATGACTGGCCTCTGAGGGAAGGATGTGCTGGTAAATATTTAACAATCACCTCCCTGAAAAAACTAGATGTAAGCATGACACACTTTAAACTTCACTCTTAATTATTCACATTTTCACCACCACTTTCTTAAGTCCAGACAATCAACAAATAATAAATCAATCCTTGCTTTGTAGTCTTTGCCAAGGACTATTAACAGGTATAAATGCTCTTGGTGAAAATTTAACAATTGGATCTCCCCAGTTATCAGCACGCTCCTTCCAGATCTGGAGTCAGGATCCAGAGTTCCTTAGGTCAATTTTTCACAGTGACTCATGGGTTAGTGAATTTATTCTCAACCTTATTTGACAGATAAAGAGCCTGGGGTTCTGAGAGGGGAGGAGACACATCCATTCTTGTGCTCTGGGCTGCTTTTTGGAGGCAGGGATTGTCAGCAGGCTGGGGAAACCAGGTTTGTCCTTCTCCAGGAGTTACAGGAATAAACATCATCACTGCCAAGAGAAGAGTGTGTGGGGTAACTCCTGGCATGTTGACGATGCTCCATGTCAAGGGCATGGGGAAAGGCGGCCCTGGCCACCTCTGGTGCCTTCCCTGAACTAATCCTCTTCCCCTCCCTCGTTCTTCCCCAGGGTGGATGAGATGCTGCTGCTGAGTCTCTCCTAATTCTATACAGAAGGAAATTGGAGTAGAGGAAAATGTCTTGCCTACAGGCCACTTAGGCACATGGTAGAAACGGGATACCAAGGATACCCAACTGATGACAACTCAGTCAGGGTGATGGAGCCTGGAGCCAGTTGATTGAGTGCTAAGAACAGCTGTAGAGGAGAGGAGCTATGGAATTTCTTCCTAATAGAGCTGGAATCATGGACACTGTTAGGGCTGAAAAGGGCATGAAGAGGTCAAGTCCAGCTCTTTCTATGTCTACAGAGAGGAGACCTGGCCAGGAGGGTAAGGCAGCTTCTTCAGTGTTATATGCTATTAAGTGGCTGAGTTAGGACACAAGCCTGATCTTCTGGCTCCGAGTTCCATAGTCTGGGATGCTGTGGTCTTTTCACTACATTACAAAATAACTGGACCCTTTAGTGCCAGAGCTTTCCTTCTCTGATTATCTCCAATTTATCCCGTCTGTATTTTGTTCATCCATACTTATTTGCATACTATCTCTTCTACTAGATTGCGAGTTCTTTGAGAGAGGGGGCTGTTTTTTGACTTTGTTTGTACCCACGGTGCCTAGCACATAATAATTATTTGTTAAGTTGATTTGTTAACTCGATCCATTCCCTACATTCATAACAGCAATAAAATAATAAACAACAGCAAATCCTTAAATATCTAAAATGAAATACCCATTACAGTGGATCTTGCATGCAGCCATTCAGCCTTTGCTTTATGGCTTCCACTCAGGCACCCGTTGATACAGGGCTCAAATATGTAGCAAACACATATAATAGTTAGGTTTTTCAAAGTCCTTCACATATATTATCTCATTTGAACTTCACAATAACCCTGTGAGGGAGGGGCTATTATTATCCCAATTATACAAAAGAGGAAACCAAGGACTGCAGAGGTTAGCCAGTGTCGCACCTTTATCCCCTCTAAGTCATTTCTTGAATAGGCTTTAAATCCTGGTAGGATTTGAAGATTCCTGAGACTGAATTTTAGTCCAGACCTTCCAAACTGCCTGGTTTTTAGAGTCATGAGGAAACTCATTGACTGTCTGGGGCAACCCAGAGCCAAAAACAAATCCCCATTACTATGGATCTCACAAATGGTCATTTGACATTTGCTTGAGGATTTCCAAGCACGCACTGATCAATATCAGGCTCAGATACATTGAGAGAATCATCCATTGTTTGGTATGGTTCATTGTGGTTAGTAACATTTGTGTCCTGAGAGCTCTGATAAGATAGAACTGTGTGCCGCAATGAGGCTGAGCTCCAAAGGAATGTGGTTGTGGGAGCAGAGATCTCATGCCCTAGAAGAAGTCATTCCTTCACAGACTCTTAGAAATTGAAGAGAACTCAGAGATGGTCTGACCCAAGCCATTCCTGCTAGAGCACCTTCTATGATATCCTATGATATCTATGATATCCTTCTCCTGAAGACCTTCTCCTGAAGAGGGAATTTA
This sequence comes from Notamacropus eugenii, assembly GCF_028372415.1. Lineage (NCBI taxonomy): Eukaryota > Metazoa > Chordata > Mammalia > Diprotodontia > Macropodidae > Notamacropus > Notamacropus eugenii. The sequence goes on from NC_092873.1 coordinate 519,237,038, forward strand.
CTACATCTCGTGGCAGCCTATTTTACTTTTGGAAAAGTCTTTCACCCCCCTTTCCTCTCACTCAGTCTCACTTTACCAAGTCTAAATTTGCTTACCTGAAACTTATACCCATTGCTCATTTTTTTTTCCTTCTGTGGCCAAGGAGGGCAAGTCCATCCGCTTGTTTATGATAACCAGGCTAAGCAATCGTGTTTCGTGAACTTATCCCCATGTGACAGAATATCAGTGCTCCAACATTCAAAGACAACAGTGTTAGCAGTGAGAAGGGTACACACACACACACACACACACACACACACACACACACATACACGCATACACACAGAGATGTATTTATCTATATCTGGATATATATCCTCACTGCAGTAAAATTACATATATGTATATTTATATATGTGTAATTATATATATTTATATATAAATAAGATATATGTGTGTACATAAGTATATCTATCTATCTATAACTATATCTATATATAAATATCATTACTGCAGTAAATATTCAGGGAATTGGAATACAGATCTCCACTTATCTATGGCTTTTCCAGGAATCTCAGAGCTGGAAAGCATGCTGATGCCAGCTAGTCCTTACCTGAACAAGAATATCCTTGAAAACATCTGCAAAAAGTGACCATTCAGCTTTACCTTGAGACCTGATAGAATGTAAGATCCTTGAGAGCAAACTGGATTTTTGTATTTTTAACACCTGATAGGTGCTTTATAAATACTTAGCGATTGCCTGACCTCCACTCATGGGGAACCTCGCTATCTCTAAACACAACTAATTTCATTTTTTAATATACTTAGCTTTTCGGTAGTTTTTCTTTGCTTTCTTTTGAAGTCTTCCTCTCTGTAACTTACATCGCTATGATCCTTTGAAGTGAAGACAGAATGGTATTCTCTCTTTCCTGAGACAATCCTTCCAATACCTGAAGACAATTACCGTGCCTTTTCTTTGACATTCCTTTAAAAAAATTTGAGTTCCAAAGTCTCTACTTCCCCCTTTCTTCACTGAGAAGGCAAACATGTTCATATAAATTGTACATGTACAGTCATTTAAAGCATAGCCATGTTGCAAAAGAGTACACACACACCAAAACAAGAAAAAGAAAGTAAAAAAATGCTTCGATTTGCATTCAGATTCCATCAGTTCTTTCTATGGAAGTGGATGATATTTTTCATGAGTTCTTTGGAATTGTATCATTGTATTGCTGAGAATAGCTGCCATTCACAGTTGACTGTTGTACGATATTGCTGTTACTGTGTACAATAATCTCTTGGCTCTTCTCATTTCATTTTGTATCAGTTCGTATAAGACTTCTCAGGCTTTTCTGAAATCATCCTGTTCATCGTGTCTTAAACACAATAGCATTCCATCACAATTGCATGCCACAACTTTTTCATCCATTCCCCAATTGATGGGCATCTCTTCAATGTCTAACTTTTTGGCCATCACAAAAAGAGCTGCTACATATATTTTTGTGCAAATAGGTCTTTTTGTTTTTTTAAAAATCTTTTGGGGATATAGACCTAGTAGTGATATTGTCGGATGAAAGGGTATGCACAGTTTTATAACACTTTGGGTATAGTTCCAAATTGTTGTCTAGAATGGCTGGACCAGCTCACAACTCTGTCAACAGTGCATTAGTGTCCCAGTTTTCCCACATCCCCTCCAAAATATGTCATTTTCCTTTTCTGTCATATTAGTCAATTTAATTTACATTTCTACCTTGCCACTTTAAGTCATTTCTTCTTCAGGGTATCATTCTGAAGTCCTTTAATAAAATTTCGAATGGCATCATCTCCAATCCCCTGGGTAGCCCGGCTTCCTTCTTCTGGATACCCTCTAAGTTGTCACTGACTTTTCTAAAAAGTGATTCTGAAGGAATTCATTCATTCATTCAATAAACATGAAGTGCCTACTCTGTGTAAGGTGCAGTCCTAAGTGCTAAGTGCTATACAAATATAACTGAGGGCTCCTGACTACAGGCCCCTTCATACCTAGAACTTCCTCTTTCACTTTCTCTCTTCATGTCTTGCTCCTTAATTCCCGGGATTCCTGAAAGTCCTTCTGCAAGAAGCTTCTCCTCATTCTCCTTAAATCCAGTGCCTTCCCTCAACTGATAATATCCAGTTGCCCCTGAATACATCCCTTTTGCCCAGAGTTGTTTGCATGTGATCTGCCCCATTACACTGTGAGCTTCTTGCGGGCAGGGGCTGTCTTTTGCCTTTCTTGGTACAGTACATAACCCATAGGATCTTAATACTTGTTGACTGACTGACTTGAAGTAGCTCATTTTTAGTGGGGAGCATAAAACACACACACACACACACACACACACACACACAAACAAACAACCTCCCCTAACTATAATACAAAATGGAACAGAGTATATGAAGAAGTTAAGTACTTAAAGTCTCGATTATCTCATTTGTAAAATAGAGTTGACAACAGCCAGGAGTCATAAATGTGATATCCTGGGTAGCGCTGGAATTGAGTTCTACACATTGACTACTCATTGATAATTCCTTGATCTCACCATGTGAACGAGTGAATAAATGAAGCAATAATTACGTGTCTACTGTATACTGGACCTGGGTTAGGTTCTGAGAATACAAAAAGGAAAGTGAAATAGTACCTTCCTTCAAGGAGCTTTCATGGAGAGACAAAACATACAAGGAATTGGTGGCTAAGGAAGGGAATATTGGTATGTGGAGTTGCAGGCATGACAAGTGCAGCCATTGGAGGATCAGTTGTCACCACCTTTTCAGAAGCAATGGGAATATTGATTTGATTACTAGTGGAGGAGGATTTGAAAGTAAGGGGTAGGAGTCATAGTCTGGGTAGCATGGATGATGTCTTTATTGCCCAAGATGTAGAATCTAGATAGATGTGAAACATACAGTAAGGTATAAGGTCATTCAAAACTGCATTAGAAAGACAATATGGCCCAATCTCTTTCTTCTGTTCGATTCTGGGACATGGTCATTATCATTTGCAGGATTTTTGCAAGGTATGTGTAGATATAGATTGATAGAGGAGTTCTACAGTTTGTCCACCCAACTACATATCATAGTTTGAACGATACACATTCTTCATGTACTTAGCTTGTCCTGTTTGAAGAGTTAGACCAAAATCTTTTGCTTGGTTATGGATTTCACTTAGAAGGCTCTGCAGTGTTCGTGTAGTCAGCACACTGCCATCCACGATAAGAATCTTCTGAAAGAGCTCTTCATCTGTAAGGAATCCTTCTTCTCCTTGAATTCTGCATTGGGGAACCTTCCATGACAATGAGACGTGTCTTTGTCATGCACACTCTGCTTTATGGTTTGCTCAATATGGATGATCAGTAGCTCAGCAGAGTTATTTCTTCTGTTCCCTTTCTCAGTGAATCTTTGTTTAGGAGATACCTTGATACCTTGTTGGAAGAGACTCTTCAAGACAATCCTTTGCTTTATAACATCATATTATTTTTATAGCTGGAAAGGATGTTAGAGATGATTGAGTTTAGCCTTCTCATTTTACAGATAAGAGAACAGAGCAAAGAGTGCCTGAGAGACTTGCCTAAGGTCACATCACTACTAAGTGTCGGAGAGAGCATCTGAACCCAGACCTTCCTAACTTTAAAATGCTATTGTTTTAAGAATGACTTTGAGTGAACAAGTAATTTTGTTTATTAAAAATATCCACATTAACTATAAAGGACATAGGAAAAAAGACACTATATATATTCAGAGAAAGAACCAATAAATAGAAGTATGTGTAGAAGAATTTTACATATACATACACACATATATACATATATAGTATATACACACACATATATATACATACATACATACATACATATGTGTGTGTGTATACTCATTTGTTTCTAATGGTAGCCACCTCTAGGGCAGAGGGGGAGGGAAAGAATAAAAGAAATTTATGTGATAACTTTATTATATATTTCAAAGGAATAGTAAGTTGTACATAATAGATTTATAGTTTCATGTGCAATCATCTTTTGTGTTATACTGTATGATGTAACTGGTTGTTTTATTCCACAAATTAAGAAGTAAATAAATAAAAATTAATATACTGTAATTATAACAGCACATATTTATATAACATGGTTGGGTACAATTGATAGTCTCTAGGAGAGCTGAAAAGTAGGTAGTAAAAGTATTTCATTCCATTGGATGCATTCATCTTGGAAAGTTTCTAACCTAAGGTCAGTGGGCATTTTTTTTTATATATTTTGAAAATTGTATTTCAATGTAATTTGTTTTCTTTGTAATCCTAGGTACTTTATTTTAAACATTTAAAAACTTTATTCTGAGAAAAGGTGCCAGGCTCCCAAAAGGATCCATGACACAATGAAGGTGAAGAAGCCCTGAGCTACAGGAAGCCTTGGCAGGAAAATTCACCCAACTCTTCTGGGTCTCAGTTTCCTCCTGTGTAAGATGAGAGGGTTGGATGTGATGACCTCTATGAACTCTTCCAGCCGTAAATCAATGCTCCCTTCTCCAATGTTAGTGTGCTTCCCTATCCTCTTTTTTACCTTGGATTATATCCATGTTCTCTCCCCCTGTAGAACTGAAGTTCCTTGGGGACAGGTACTGTTTCCTTTTTTGTCACTGTGTGCCAGCACTGGGTGGGGTGCCTAGCACATGGTAGGTGCTTACTATATGTTGGTGGACCAAGTGTTGGATTTTTCTTCATTCCCCTAGCCAGTCAACGTCAGACAGGTGTGAACACAAGGTTCAGTGGCAGACTCACAGCTGGCATTGGGCAAGGAACAACAAGTACAATCACCATGGGGACAGTAACTGACACTTATCTTGCATTTTAAGGTTTGTAAAGGGTTTTTCACAAGTTATCTCATTGGAACCTCACAGGAACCCTGTGTGGGAGGTGCTATTATCTCTATTCTATAGATGAGGATACTGAGGCAAAAGAGAACGAGTGACTTGTCCGTGGTTTGTTGCTAAGTTATTTCAGTCGGGTCCGACTCTCCATGACCCCATTTGAGATTTTCTTGGCAACGTATTGGAGTGGTTTGCCATTTCCTTCTTCATCTCATTTTACAGATGAGGAAACTGAGGCAAATAGAGTGAAATGACTTGCTCAGGGTCACATCATTTGTAGGAGTCTGAGGCCAGATCTGAACTCACAAAGATGAGTCTTCCTGACTCCAGCCCCAGTGCTCTGTGCATCATAGCGCCCCCTCACCACCCCTAACCATTCTTTAAGCACCTACTATGTGCCAGGTGCTATGCTAAAGGGGTACTAAGAAGGACAAAATCACAGTTTCTGCCCACAAGGAGCTAATAGTCTTTAGGGTAGAAAACATTAAGGCAACTGTACATAAAAGCTGGTGCAAATGGGAGGAAATCTTGGCAAGAAGGCATTTTTAGTGGGCATGGGGGGAGACAGGCACAGGCAGGCGGTCTTCTGGTACTTGGCATTTTACTGATTCTTGAAGGAGACCGGGGCAATGAAGTATGCCCTGTCCTCCTGGATCTTCCATTCTGTTGGGGGATACAACATGGGGTAATATACGTGAGAGCGTTTTCACAAACTTCAGGCTTTAAAGGGCTCTCTATATGTGCATTATCAGGATTGTGATGATCGTCATTATTATATCATTGGGAATTTTAACTGAGAAAATAGCCCTCTCTCCCCAGAAAACTCTACACAGGTAAGGTGGTCTTGGGGTATTATTCAAGCAGCTCCCCATTTCCCTGACTTAGACAGGGGAGAAATGGGTGAGCCAGGGCCCAAAGGACTTCCTTAGGCTGGGCAGAGAGCCCGATGTTGGGGCTGGACTGATGGAGCGGCCGGGGTGGCAGGGATGCCAAGGTGGTCCAGGCTGTGGTACATCCTCCTCGTGCCAGGCAGCAAAAGCCATCCCCGCTCTGCAGAGGGGCGGGGTGGGAGAGGGCGTGCTGAAGCCCCAAATCCAAACCAGATGTGCATTGAAAATGCGACGGCTTTTAGCGAGGGTTGTGAAATCGCCCAAGAGACGCAAATCAGCAAAAAAAACAATCCCGTCGCCTGGCAACGGGCACAACAAAACAAGCCCCAGCTCAGCCAGCCTCCCATCGAGCAGGTTTCGCTTCTAATTATTTATTTATTTTTTACAAGTGGAAAAAAAAAAAAGATTAGTGGATGGGGCTGGTTCCGAACGATGCAGATGTCAGTCCAGAGGAGTGTCCTCTCTGAGTCTACCAGGGCTCCTCAGCCAGTTAGGAGCCTGGCTTCTTCTGCAGCGGCAGGGCTACTACAGGAACACGAGGCAGGATTTGAGGGAAGGAGCCATGAGGTGGCAACATCACTGGCCCTTGAGGAAAGGGGGCCTGCCTTCCTTTCACGTCTTAGCCACTCATTTGCTGTGTGACCTTGGATAGGTCACTTACCCACTCTGTCCATAAGAACTAAATGTAAAATGTGAGATCCGTATCAAATGACTTCAAAGGTTCCTTCCACTCATAACCACAGCAGCGTTTATTTAATGTTTAAGGTTTGCAAAGCACTTAACAAGTATTTAACAAGCATTATCTCATTTGTGCCTCCTGACTATCCTGGAAGGTAGGTGCCTGTATTATCCCCATTTAACAGATAAGGAAACTGTGGCTGAGAGAGGTTAAGGAACTTGACCACGAGCTTGTGTTTTAAGGTCCCTTCCAACTCAAGTATTCTATGTTCTAAGATCTCCTCTGGCTCTGTAATTCTGTATTCTAAGTCCCCACCCATCACTAGATTCTATATTCTAACATTCTGTGTTCTAATGAATTTTTCAGTTCTGATTTTAAGTTCTAACATTCTGTATTTTAAGGCCTCTTCCATATCTGGCTTTGGATGCTCTAACATTCCCTATTCTAAGGTCATTGGCAGCTCTGATAGTGTATGATTCTGAAAATGTGCATTTTGATATGGCATTAATCCTGTCACTGAATAAAAAAACCACATAAGTAAGTCAAGCTTCTAAAAAATCCATATACATTAATGAGACAGAGAAAGAGAGACAGATCTACAGAGACAGATAGAGATAGAAAGACAGAGAAACAGAGAGAGACAAAAAGAGACAGGCATACAGAGAGATAGACTGTAAAGAGACAGAAAGAGAAAAAGAAGAGTGAGATACAGAGATATAGAGACAGACTGAGATAGACATTAAAAGAAAAGCAAGAGAGAAACTGACAGAAACACACAGAGACAGAGAAAAGGAGAGACACAGAGAAACAGAATTAGAGACAAAAATATAGGGAGGTAGACTGAATGAAAGATCAAGGGATAGACAAAAAGACAAAGAGGAACAGAGAGAGAAACACACACACACACACACACACACACACACACACACACACACACAGGGAGGGAGAGAAACTAAGAGCCATTGAAACTGAGCAACAAACAACATTCTACGCACTATGCAAATTCCCTTTTGCCTCTCTCCCCACCTTGCGGTTATGGTTTCAGGATCCTTCAGGGGCTAATGAAATAATTAGCATGTTCCAGGAGAGTGCAGCTCTGACAGGAGAGACTGCCCCCTCCCCCATTTCTCCCCTCAGGGGCTATGTACCTTTTCCACATCTGGACCCAACTAAGGAGAGGAAAGTCCAGGGCACCAGGGTTTTTATTTGTGGTACTGCCCTACTCTGTGATCTTGGCTAAGAAATACCTTTAATGGACCAGGTCAGCCCTGTACAAACCCTGCCTTACAGCCATCTTGGAGAGCCTCCAGTCAGAGTAAGGACCAAGGATATTGGGTTCTAGTCCCTCTTGTGCCCCTCACCTTGGGCACAAGGCGTCCCTTTATGTCTGTTCTTCAGTTTTCTCACAATGCAGTATGTAAATCAATCCCAGGCAGGGAGAGGACCAGCCTTCAGAGTCAGACTACAATGGCCTCCAAGATTTATTCCTTTCTTTACTTATAAAATAGCCTAAACCCCAGAGCTTCTGGGACAATATGGCCTTTGGTCATCAATGGTTTGGCCAACTACAAGACAAGAAGCCACTTAAAGCTGGAAGGTGTCTCCCTCCTACAAGCCTATTCTCACCTGAGGATGTACTCTCCACATCATCAGATGAGTCTCCAATAGCTTTGGGGTATTAGTGGAGTCAAGATGAGCAGGAGGCCAGGTGGCCAAGCTACCATGGGACAGCAATTTGGTTGCACAAGAGCCACTTTTAATATCATTTCCTAATGGACAATCAGATAAAAAAATTCTTCATAAGTTGAAAGGGATTTCACTCATACAAGGGAGTTTCCAGTGGCTCATCAGTATTTTTACATAACAGAATTCTAGATGATTAGAGCTAGAGGGGATCACAATGTTACAAAATAAACTATTGATGTGAACATAGAACATAGAACATAGGGCTTAAAGTCTCCGTATTTGGAATATGAAATGTTAGAAATGGGAAGAACTTTAGAAGCTAGAATTAGTAGGGACTTTAGTACACAGAATATTTGGACTAGAAAGGATCATGTACCTAGAATGCTGGAGTTGGGAGGAACCTCAAAGCTCATTTAGTTAAATTTGACAAACATTTATTAACGGGTTGAGCAGGCTCTTTGGATACATGCACATAAGGCATCCTTCAAGTCAAAGGAAACTAGAATGTTGGACCAGGAAGACCTCAGTTCAAATTCAACCTCAGACACTAAGTGGCTGTGTGACCCCAGACAAATCACTTAACTCTGTTTGCCTCAGTTTCTTCTAAAATGAGCTGGAGAAGGAAATACCAAACGATTCCAGTCGTATCTCTGCCAAGAAAACCTCAAATGGGGTCACATAAGGTCGGACACAACTAAAACAACAGAAAAACAATAGCATTTCCCTCAAAGCATTGTTGTGACCATCAAATGCCATATGTAAGAAAAGGGTTTTGCAAACCTCAAAGCACGACACCAATCTTTGTTGTTATGAGAGCTTGTGTCCCACATCCAAACCTGCTCATCTTACAAAGGAAGGGGCAGGTCCAGAAGGGTCTTGGGGTCATGGCCCCAGGTAGCAGCACAGTAAAGATGATAAATCAGGTCTCCTGCCTCCACGTCACCTCTTCCACTCCAGCACATTGCCACAGAGTCCTCATTTCCTCCTTTTCTCCAGTACAGCCAGACCTGTCACAGGTGTATCCTGTCATTCCCAGAACTAGAGTTTGCATAAGTCTGGGCCTTTCTCTTGCAGAGGCTCACAACAGCCTGGAAGCTCAAAGCCTCCAGGGACTGGAAATTCCATTTAAGGAGAATAGGGCACATCATGGCATGACCTGGCGGAGGGGCTCAGGGCACTTTTTTCATAGGCCAAAGGCCCCTCAATGATAGCTTTCTGAAAGTCATAGAATGAGGGGGCTGGGAGGCTCATTGCTTCAATTTCCTGGTGACTAAATCTCAAAATGACAATGAGGCCTGGGTTGGCATTCACACTAGATTTTCATCTAGTCCAACCTGTAGCGGAAAAGGGAAGTCCTCTACGGGGTTCCCACCCAGGGGTTATTAGTAAATATTTCTTCCCTCCTCCCCCAGACGCTGGTGCCCACACCCCCAAATTGTCTCATATAACAGAGTTTGACCAATAGGACCCTTGCTAACTTGTTATATATTATGTATGTTATGTATAATAAATACACAGGATTACAACAGAAACTAATGACTTATATAATGTAATAAATATGATGCGTTTCATATGTGTATTCTAGATAATATGCTATATGTCATATATAGCATATATGTTATATATACGATGTGTCTATTTAAAGATGCATATGATATGTTATATACTATATCTGTTTTATAATATGTATATTACGTAATATGTTATATTATTATATTATATATGGTCATCTTTATTTAAAGGTGCATATTATATATATTATGTACAATGTAAATGTTTTATAAATGTGTATAATATATGATCTGGTATAAGCATCATATCTATTATATAATGAGTATCTTTAAAGATGCATATCACATATTACATACAATATATGATAGATAATTTATAATAAGCATTATATTATGCTATATATGATATAATAGGTAATATATAATATGAGGATACATTTTAATTTAAAGGGCTACTTTACCTGTGTTATATATGATATATGTTATAGAATGATTATCAAATATAATATGTTATATAAAATACACATTTACCTTTATTAAAAGATACATATTATGTTGTTACATGTAATATATATGATATATAAATGTATAACATGCATTATATTATGTGTTGTATATGTGTTAATATATAATATGTATCTTTATTTAAATTTAATTTCTTTCCTTTGTAATCTTATGTGTATTTTTTAAAAAATTATATGCAAATATGAAGACTTGTGTATGTATTCCCATCCAAGTTGAGGGAAATCCTAAAATCTCTACCAGACTCCAGACCCTTGATTTAAATGGTGGGTAGGAAAGAGCATTTGTTGGTTGCCTCTGAATGCTCCCAGGATCCCGTTCTGAAGTTGGCAGTGAGTCTGAACTCAGAGTCAAGATTATAGCTTGGAGAGCTCAGGGTTCCTCCCATCTCCTCAGGGCCTCAGAGCCTGTCCTGCTGGGGGATGGTAATGACTTCACATGGGATAGGTCTCTAAGCTCCAGTCCTGGAGAGGAGGACTCAGGGCTTGCCCAGAACTGATGTCTGGAGGCACCAGGAGGTTGAAAACTTCCTCAGGTCTCTGAAGATGACCTCAAGGCTTCCTTCCTGAAGACAGACTTCACTGGCAGGAGCCAAGGATCATGGATTGGGAGTTTCCCAGCTACAGACACCTCCACATTCATCTAGAGACACCTCCACATTCATCTAGCCACTAGAGAAATCAAGATGATTTGCATTTGGGAACAATTCAATTTAGCTGATAGGGCTCTCTAGTCCAATCTTTTCAATTCACAGATGAGGAAATTAAGACTTTGAGAAGATAGGATCTGCCCACGGTCATACAGGGTTAGAATTGGAACCAAGGTCCTTTCATGATACCCCCCTTTAGGTACATCATACAAGGCCAGATTGAGAAAGCAAATTGAATTTGCACCATCACAGAAAAAGTAAATAGTTGAGCTGCAATTCTAGCTGTAATCTTGCAAACAGGTAGAACAAGAATTAACCAGGTAGCACCAGGGTTATAATTGATGTCTCAACTTGATTTAGCTGACTGGCTAGTTGATGTCTTAACTTAAGTAAACACTAAAAATTTCCCTGGATTCTTAAAGGAGTCACACCTGCCATTCACCAATCTCTCTATCTCTTTGCTGAGAGTGTACCCACTCCTCATCTTCCACCCTTATTACTCTCTATCACAAGCCCCGGGGAGCCAACTTCCAACCATCCCTATTCAATCTGTTACCAGCATCAGGAGACCCCACTGATGCTCTTGGAGATCCGGAGCTCTCTCCAAGTCAGCACAGATCTTCATTTGAGGGAGTGGTTCCAACGTTGTTTGAACCAAGAACCTGTTCCAGTAACAAAGCAACAGTGGTACCAAAGTCTGTGAACCCGCAGGGTTATATGATATACCACACATGGAGGCAACTCGGGGTAAAGTGGATGGAGTGTTGGGCTTAGAGTCAGGAAGAAGGACATTCCAGTTGTGCCCCAGACACTCAGTAGCAATTCAGCTAACTCCAGGCAAGTCACTTACTAACCTCTGCTTGCCTCAGTTTCCTTAACTGTATCATAGGGATAGTAATAGTACCCACCTTGCAGGAGGGTCATGAGGATCAGATGAAAAAATAGTTGTAAAACATTCTTAGCACAGTGCCCGGCAGGCAGTAGGTGCTAGATATAAATGCTTATTCCCTCCCAATTATTTATCAACCTCTATTATTTAATTAAGTTATTATTGAATTATTTAAAGTATCATTAGAAAATTTGTAGCTGGAACCAGTAGATTGGTGCCTATTTTTGTTACTAGTGGGGCAGCTAGGTGGCAATCCATAGGTGGACTGAGTGCTGGGTCTGAAGTCAGGAAGCCTCATCTTCCCAAGTGGTTGTATGACCTTGGGCAAGTCACTTCACTCTGTTTACCTCAGTTTCCTCATCTGTCAAATGAGCTGGAGAAGAAAATGGCAAACCACTGCAGTATCTTTGCCAAGAAATCTCGAACGGGGTCATGAAGTGTTGGACACGACTGAACTGTTGCTAGTTCCTTTTGGGAGGAACAATGTGTTGGAGGATTTTGCTTTGTTTCTTCCAAATGCCCTGATCCTTCTACATTTGCTAAATGCATGTTTATTTAGCTGCTAACAGCAACAGTGGCAATACAATAAATTCTATCTGAAGACATTTTCTTGGGGATCTAGAATTTAAACTCACATCCAGTCAGTGAATTGGACCCAGAAGCCTGAAAAAGCAATTTTCTGTCCCTTCAGAAGCTGACAAGGGTAAGAGGAGTCTTCCTGAAAACCGTGGCATGTTGGCCTGGGAGCATACCTCCAAGGTCAGTTAGACCAACTCCTCATTTTGAAGAAAAGGAAACTGAGGGCCACAGATCATGTGGAACTGGGGCTGGAACCCAAGTCTGCTGAGTCCCAGGCAAGTGCACTCTGCAGTCCACCACAAATGTTTGCTCGGGGGTCCTGAATGTAAACTTATACCACTGAGAGTAAGATAATTGAACCCAGAGGCTTGCTATAGTCCTCAGCTCAAATTCCCTTCTAGTAATAGCTGACCTGGGGGAGATTTCTGTAAGTGGTGGCAAAGAGCCAGAAATCACAGGTTTCCTCTCTCTTTCAAAACTGCTCTATATGGGAGAGAAAAAAATGCTCTGGCGTCCTGCCGTTAGAACCACTGCTATTAATGAGAGTAGTTTTAAAAGTCCCTTTTCCATCGTCTCCCCCACTCCAAAGACTCAAGGAAGGTGTGTGTGTGTGTGTGTGTGTGTGTGTGTGTTTGCTGACAGAGGGATGGTGGAAATGCATGGCTTTGACTGGGGGAGACAAACTATAGTAAGTTCCCCAAATCTGGTACAGAGTTGAAGATACTCAACTGAATTGAAGCATTATGAGACGTACTCTGAGATGCCTTTCCTTAGCCTCTCTTTGCCCCAAGATTATTCCATCTCTGGCAAATCAGTGTGGTGTGGTACAGTGGAAGGAGCTCAGTATTTGGAGTCGGAGGCCCTCAGTTTGAATCCTGACTCTTTCAATGATTACCCAGGCAACCTTGGAAAAATGGAAAGGTTGACCAAGATGACCTCCGAGACTCCCTTGGCCCAGACAAAAGGTACAGCAGCAGCAATAGACAGCTCTCCCCACCTTTTAGAAATTGTTAGGAAAACTAGCCATGAGTTGATGTTTAAAACACAACAAAACAAAAATCTGGCTTAGACACCATGGAGGAAGATGAAGGAGGGAAAGACTTGATTGGTCTATTCCCTTCCAACATTCACCCTTAATGGTGATTGATGCAGGATTGTGGGGGAGGGGATAATGCATGGCCTCACCCTGGGGAAGGGAGAAGGCAAACCATTTTTATTCACCATAATCATGTGTGGAGATGGATACTCAAAGGAAAATATTGTGATGGTGTCCTGTGAGACCTTTGGCATGGACCATATGGTTAGGGACCATTGGACAAAGGTAATCAGAAGGATGATTTTCAAAGGAATAGAAACATTCTCATTCTGAAGTGTTTTGGGGGCTGTAAATGTAGCTGGGGAAGCTCTAGGGTATTGACTCCATATGGTCTGAAAGCCAGAGGATTGGTTCATTAGAGAAAGGTGATCAGAGTCATTTATTTGTTGGAGAGCAGAATCTGGGAAATCATCTGAGGAGCTAAGCTCCAGGAGTCAGAGCTGAGCATTGATAGAGATAGGACCACAGGAGGGAGAGTGGAGAATGTTGGATGCAATGTCCAGGGAGGCCACCAGAGGTGGGGAGAATGACCCAGGGGCTGGAGAGGAAATGTCATGCTGGAGGAGCCGATCCAAGCTTTTATCATTGCTGAAGTTCCATCTACAGCACTACTACAGGTCACTGAAACCATGCACATCGTGTCTGAACCAGCAGTTACCTTCAGAAACATAGGCTTCTCCATTCTCTGTTGATGCAGATGGCAATGCTTTCTGTGTTCATTAATTTCTAAATATGGAGGCGTGTGAGCCTGAGTGCTTGCAAGGGTATGGCAGTAGCTTTTCTTGGTACAGAATTTGATATCGACATTATCAGGTTTTATGGGCTTGAGGTCAATGTACCAGAGAAGTGAGAGGTCCCCAAAGGTTTATCCAGGTCATTTTTGTTCAGAGGGAGCCTTTGACATGAAAGTTACACTTCTACATCTTCAAAGGGCTATTGTGAAAAGTAGTGTTTTGTAAACTTGAAAGCATTGATATATGACTTCAAACATGTGTAATGTTAACGATAATTACAACCCTTCCTACTTGGGAAATCAGATGAGTCTATGAAACCGTATAAGGCAACACAATGATGACATCAGCACAGCATTTGATAAACTTATTTTCTCTAATCATTTAGGAATTTAAGGCATTTAGTAAGCTGTAGCTGTCTATTCAAAATGCAGTTAGATGCCTAGTATATGTACAATCCATAGATACATTCATAAATTCAATTCTGTACTTGGGTCTAACTAGAATCATAAAGATGAGGGCACATATCCATCAACCACCATCTGGAGAACCAAGAAAGGCAGAATATCTACCAGATGACCTGTGCTTTGAAGGACAGGTAGGATAATTACATGTGGTAATGGCGGTGAGAGAAGACTTCCTGAGGATATGGAGTGATGGGGGCAAAATGGATCACAAAATTTGGAAGTGGAAGGAAATCTTAGAAATTACTTAAAGTTCTCACTTTACAGGGGAGGAAACTGAGGTCCAGAAAGGCAAATTAATTTGTCCAAAGACACACAGGAATTATGTAGCATGCAAAGTTTGGACCCAAGGCTTTTGGCTCCAAATCCAGTGATCTTTCCACTAGATCACGGTGATTTGTTTCTTTTCTTGGCAGTCTCTTTATGGAAAAAACTTGGAGTGGATCTAGAGAACAGTGAAGATGGGTGGGCCCACCTTAGAGTGAGAAGAATGACTCAAGATTGACTCTAGAATAGTATTCTGGTTCAGGGGAAGTCCTTGTGTATCAGTTCCTACTTGCAAAGTCACTTTAATGAGTCACATAAAGGAAACAGCTACTTCTTTTCCTTCCATGGCACTCCCCCGGTCCCCAAGCACCTCACATCTCACTGACTAGACTGTAGTCACGTAGTCAAAGATTGTGGAATGAATACATAAAATAATGCACAGAAGAGATTATTTCATAGGGAGGATCTATATTTCAAAAACCATAATAAATACTATACATGCATAATAAAAACTATAATACCTAACCTCTAAATATCACTTTTAAGATTTATAGAGTGTTTTATAAAGGTAACATATATTATCTCATTCACTTTTCACAATGTCTTTCTAGGATAGCTTCTATTATCCCCACATAACAGATTATTTCTGAAACAGTAAGTGACTTATCCAGGGTCAAGCAGCTGATAATCATTTGAGGCAAGATTAGAATTCACATCTTCTTGATTCCAAGTACCCTATCCACTATACCATCTAACTGCCTCCATAGTAGAAAGAACTGTGAAACTGGAGGGAGTGCTAGGTTTTAACCCCAATTACTTTACACATCTGTAAAATGGGAAGAAAAATGCTTACATATCTTTTGAAAGTTACAGTTTCTAGGGTGAGACAGGATCTCCAGAGTCATCCAATTCACTGGCTTCATTTTATGAAAAGGAAATTGAGGGATTAATGATTTTCCTGAAATTCTATAGGTATCAAATCCCAGAGCCAAGCATTTAAAACCTGTATCCTCTGACTTAAGAGCCAGGGTCTCTCTACCATCTACTCTGTACCACACAACTGGCATGGAATATTGTGAACAGTCATCTGTGGGAGAGACTGGCCCCCTTTCCAGGCAGGAAGAGCTGAGTTTCAGCCTCACCTCTCATGTGGATTAGTTGTCTGTCTTTTGAAAAGTCACTTCAGTGCTCCATCACACAATTTGACCAGACTGTAAGCTCTGGGTGCCAATCTACATTGCAAGAGGGAGTTTCTTCACTGAGAAATCTCTATCCTTATGACCTCCTTGACCTGGAAAAAAACACAAAAAAAGCTAATCCTGGTAACCCTTCAAAAATGTAGCAGAAGAAAGTGACTAAAATGTTCTTACGATTTGATCCAGAAATTCTTTTGGTAGATGTCTACCCTAAAGACCTCAGTGGCAAAAAGGAAAGTCTCACATACACAAAAATATTTATAGCAAGCAGCATTTTTTTATGGTGGCAAAGAACTAGAATCAAAGTAATGCCCATTAAGGAGGAATGACCAGTCAAGTTGTAGGACATGAATGTGATGGAATATTACTGTCCTGTAAGAAACCACGAACATGATGACTATAGAGAAGCATGGGAAGCCATATGAACTGATGCAAGGGAAGTCAGCAGAACCAGGAAAATAGTATGTGGAATGAAAATAGAAAGAACCACAAAGCAATAGAAATTAAATGCTGTGAAATTATAATGACCCATCATGACCTAACCTCAAACACTAGCTATGTGATCTTTGGCAAATCACAACTTCCACCAATCTCATTTTTCTCAACTAGGGATAAAGATAAATACCTCTCAGAAAAGATGTGAGCATCAAATGATATATTTGTAAAGTGCTAAGCACAGTGTTTGGCACATAGTAGGTGCTATCTAAATGTTTATTCCTTCCCCCGCCTCCTTCTTTCCATTATGACATGGCCTTGTCTGAGCATGTTCTTTCCATCCTATACATTTTTCAAAGACAGAATAGGAAATGTTTCCCAACTAATCTAGCCCTTACTTGATTGCTTCTCACACAATAGTCACTAATTCAGAAATTATCTATCGGTTTATAGCAAAAACTTGGTTTTCACTCTCCCAGCTTCCACTAACACCATTTGTCTGAGACCTAAAATGGCAGCCTTTACTTCTCCCATCAGAGCTCCAGGGGACCCTGAGGGATTTAGTATGGTTATTTAGTACTATAGTTAATAAGCCCCCACTGGTGTACTTTTCTAGCTGATTATGAATTAATATCAGTTAGCCAGCCAGATTTAATTAGCTTTCAGAAAGGAATATTTACTAAAGTGGTATACCACCAGTGGTGATGGCACAAGACATCCCTTTCCCCATCCCCTCAAATCAGGGACATATTCTCCCATAAGTGTATACAAAGTCTAGGGGAAAGTGAGCTCAAACTAAGAGCACACATATCAAAGCAAAGAATTGACAGCTCATTAAAGTCCTTTAGCTGTAAGGAAGACCATTCTTCCCCTTTGGAGGGCCTCCATGGAATTCTTCTTAGGTATAACTTTCTTCAGCGCTTCTTGTAGATTTTTAAAGTTGTCTTTCTTAATTGTGTTTCATTGGTTCTTTGTAGACACTACCACCAGCTGCTGTGGAGACTTTGCCAGGATGCGAGGATGGGGAATCCAAACTCTTCTGGACCTTTTGAAGTTCCAAAGTTCCTCCTCTTCTCAAGGAGGGGGAAATGAAGAAATCTGTTTTCTCCCTCTCTTGCCCCTCCTCCCCATCAATGGGCTCAGTTACTTCCACCTCTGAACTGATCAGGCACACAAATGGCCAGCTTCCATATAACTTGCTCTTTAATACAGAACCCACAAAGTGTAACTCAGTCTCTTCAACCACTCCCAATATATTTCCTGTGTACTGTCATTTGTACTTAGGTTAATGCCATTGATTGATACAGTGGGAATGCCCAGGTCTAGTTCAAGTCTCTGATTGATTCAATGGATAAATCCTCATCTTCTATAATTATTGATGGAAAGATATGGGACATCACTCTTACACATACAACTTTGGGTGTTTTAAGGGCTCCAGTTTCCTCCTTTGAAAATGAAGGCTTGTGTTCTGTTCCATGTGCCTCTTTTTTTCTTTCCTTTTTTTTTTTTTTTTTAATAATAGGCAATAACAAAAACCATAGTTTGTTTTCATGGTTAAATGAAAAATTAAAAAAAATTAAGACACTGATCAATTCATCCATTTGAAAGTGCTGGAATATTTTCCCCTCTAAAAATGATAACTTTCAAATCTTGGTTCCCATTATTTTATTTTTTGCCATACAAATAAATTTGGCTTCTTAGGAAAGTAGACTTCCTTCCAACGTAGGAGTTTTCTCTGGCAGTCATCACATTGTTAAACCAGGCTAGAAGGAGCTCTGAGCTGCAAGTAATTGGGAAATATTTAGTAAAATAAATAAAAAAAATATGATACATCATAGATGATATTAATTTGTGGTTTCCTAAGTCAATACATAGCTCCTTGAGTTTAACTCCACTGCCTAGGAACACAGAATGTCAAAGCTTGGAGGCATCCTAGAACTGAGAGTGTTGGAGCTGGGAGGATCTTTAGTATAGAAAATGTTTTGAGCTGGGAGAGAATGAAGAACGTTGGATTTTAGGGCTAGAGGGAATTTTGTAATAAAAAGAACATGGAATATTTAGCACTGAAAGAGACCTTAGAGACTGTCTGGTCATAAAATCAGAGCTGGATTTAAAGCTGGAAGCCACTTTCCAATTAGGCTTGTCCCACTTGTTCCCATAAAGCAGAACTAGGAACAATGACTTGAAGTTACAAAAGAGGATTTTGGCTCAATAGAAGGAATCATGTTTTAATAAGCAGAATTGCCTCAAGGTGGAATGAATTCTGTTGGCTGGAGGTCTTCAGGCAGAATTTGGATGACCCCATAGGAAAGGGTGGGATTAGACCCCAGAAGTCCCTATCAGCTCTGGATCTCGTGACTCACCCAGGGTGGCTCCCTCTTTCACAGATGAGGCAGCAGAGACCCAAAGAGATTGATTGGCTTACCTGGAACATTAAGGTAGTCTCTAGGAGATCAAAGTCTTTAGCTTCAGGCTAAAATCTTGTCACATCAAAATCTCTTTTTTCACAGGTTCTAATAGAAATCCAAGAGAAGGGAAGTAATTTTCTACAAGTCAAACAGTTCTTTGTTGCCAAAGTTGAGATTAGAAACCAAGCCCAGGCTCTCTCTTCCATGGCTGCATCACCTTGCTTACAGAATCACAGAGCTGAAAGGGATCCCCCGAGGTGCTCCAGTCTAACCATGGTCCTGTGAGTGGCCATATTAACACTGACTGAAGACCTCCAGGGAGCTAGGGGGTGCAGTGGATAGAGTGTTAGATCTAGAACCTGGAATTCCTAGGCTCAGATTCTGTCATAGACACACTTACTGTCTACGTGAACCTGAACAAATAACAACCTCTCCTAATCTCAGGTTTCTTTTCTGTAAAATGGGGATGATAATACTATTCACTTCACAGCTGGGGGTCAGATGAGATAGCAAATTGGAAGTGCCTAGGGAACTTTGAAATATTAAATAGATACTTGATATAATTGTTATTGATGGTGCCCAGGGCATACTTTTTTTTTTCTGCCCAGTAACATGTTATTATTCTTTCTTTGAGACTGGGTCTCCCTATTTCATCCAGGCTAGAAGCAGTGTCCACTCATAGGTCTGATCTCATTGGAAACTTTGACCTGTTCCTTTCCTAACAAGACTGGTTTGCCCCTCCCTAGGTAGTGTCTAGTCCTTCACTCATGGGGGCTTACGATATTGGTGGGAGATTTAGTATGGACCCTCTGATTTTTGTGGGGGAGGGGGTCTTTAGCCCCTCTGCACCTAAAATCCTGAGCTTAAACAATCCCCCAGCTTCAGCAGGGTCTCCAAGTATGTGTGCCACCATGCTGGGGCAACAGCATGCATCCTGCCTCTTTTCTCTGATCAGCCTGAACGACCAGTTGTCCAAAATGCACCCTAAGACCAGAAAGGTGGAGAGAAAGGTAAGGAAAAGACCCTTTTCTTCCCACAGAACATCACTTCTCATTTAAAAGGGACCACTTTTCAGTAAGCACATAGCTCTCTGTCTGTGACCTTTCCAAGTCATCAAGCCCTTTCCCACAAGTCCTGGGTGAACACTGAACTTCATTAGTGTTTGATTAAATGGTAATTAGTGAGGAGAGTGACTGTCATTAACATTTTGATAACTGCCTATTTGTAAATCATCCGTGACTCTTGCAGTAGCACTGGGTGGGCAGGGACCAGCTGTTGTGGGGGATGTTTGAATGGGGAACAAACTCATCAGCTGGCCTGCTGGGGGTGCTCCTACCTCCAAATGGCCCCACTGGGAATTTCTGGGATCAGAAACCCATCTTGTGCTGATTATATCCCTTGGAATAGGTCAGCCTTTTCTCCCTCTTCTTCCCTCTGCCACTCTCAAATTTGATTTTGGTACCTATGCTCTAGGGTACCCGTACAATCCAGAGAAGTGGTCCTGAAATTAAGAAACCAATGTGGTACAGAGGATAGAGCCAGCCTTAGAGTCAGGTAGATGGAGGTTCAGGTCTTACCTATGTCACATAATAGCTAACATTTACGTAGAGGTTTATGGTGTGCCAAAGTATTTTATATAGCTTATTCCAACAGGGTGATTTTATCATCTCATGTCATGGATGTGACCACTGAGGATGACAGCATTTAAAGGACTTGCCCAGAGCCACTTGTCTGGGGCAAGATTTGAGTTCAGTCTGCCTTGTAGAGATTTGGAAGTTTCAATTAGACAGTAATGCAATCAAATGGTACACTGTCAACATGGTAAGAGGTCCTCAGTGTACTACCCCAGGATCTGTACTTGGCCCTAGACTATTTAACATTTTTATCACGATCTGATGGAATGCTCACCAGATTTACAGATAAAGCTGGGAGGCAGAGTTAGTGACTCTATTACAATCCAGGTCCAAAAGGATCTTGACAGAGTAAAACATTGGACCAATTCTAGTAACTTTTGAAAGAAAATGTCCAGGGCAACTATGTTCATTCCTCTTTGGACTCCACTCCTCATGCTTCAGACTTCATTCTCCACCATAATTCAGTAGTTTTCTCAACCTGGAAGATGCCCTTACTCCTTCAACACCTTCTGATGATTCAATTCTTTCTAGAATCTCCATTTAAGAAATGTGACCAGGTTATCCATATTCACTCCTTCATCCCTCCCCCAGGTCTGCTCCTAACTCTGCACACTTATTTCTCCACCATGCTCCACCTCAGTTATCTTGTGTCCCCTACCCACTTGTCAGTTTCCTTTATGTGTTGTTTTACTCCATTAGAATGTAAGCTCCTTAAAGGGAGGTTTTTGTTTGTGTCTGGAGGTTTACTCCAGGGCTTAGTACAGTGCTTGACACAATAAATTCTTGTTGATTTTATGTGAACATGAAATTTAATAAGGATGAATGTAAAATCTTGCACTTGGATACAGAAATATCAGCTCCACAAATATAGAATGGGGGAGTCAGGGAAAGAGATGGTCATTTTTCTGAACATAATGGAGACTTCGGTGACTCCAGATTCTATTGAGTCATCAGTGTGATGGAGCAGACAAGTTACATTAGGAGGGGCATTCCTTTCAGGAATAGAGGTTTGATAGCCCCTCTCTACTCTGCCCTCAGCAGACCTCCTCTGGAGTTTGCACCTGAGCACCACAGGTTAAGTTATCTGGGGAGTGTCCAGAGGAGGTCAACAAAGGTTGTGGGAGACTTTGAGTTTATGGCATGTGAGTATCTGCTGAAGGGACTAGGCATGTTTGGCCTGAAGCAAAGAAACCTCATGCTACTTGTGCTTATAGGCTCTCAAGTGGAAGAGAGGTTATCTTCTCTTTTCCCCTAGAAGATAGAATAAGGAGCAAGATGTGGTAGTGGCAAACTGAGGTTGGATGACAGGGAAAATGTCCTAGCAATGAGATCCATCCCAGAGCGAAATAAATGGCTTCCAGAGGTATTGGGCTCTCCCTCACTGGAGTGTTTCAAGCAGATGATCCTTTATAAGCATGTTACAGTCTGGATGCTTTTTTTTATGGGATGGCTCAGCTGGATGTTAAGATCACATCCAACTGTCAAACCCTTTGATTCTGTGACTCTAAACCCAGTGGTCTCTCCAGTGTTGCATCTGTCTGTGAAATCATGGGCAAGACCCTTGTCTTCTCCTGCCACCAAATAGCTTCCCGAGACTTCAAGCTATAGATAAGTTGTTTGTCTGCATTCATGGAGTGAGAATTCAGATCAGAAGTTCTCTCACTAAGGAAGACATGGATCTATATTGTCCTTTCCTCCCTTTTTAATACTATTGATTCAGTGGAGATACAGATAGTTTTAGGCTCTGCAGCTCATTGACTCTGAATTTGGGCCTTTACCTTATCCCTCAGCTTCCTCCTCTGGGAAACTAAAGATTTGGATTAGATGACAACTGAGATCTTTCCAGGCTAGAATCTGTGCATTGGCAGGTAAACTAGAGCCCCTTAGGGGCTGGCACCCACAGCTGATTTAACTTTCCCCTCTTGGCTTTCTGTCTACCATTCTGTCACCTTCCCCTCTGCAAAATGGCCAAATGGGTGAAAATACTTCAATGGCTCCCAATAAGTTCACACAAAATATATGCAAACACAACCCAGAATACTAGGGTATAGTTTGACTTGGACTTTTCTATCCAGTACTAGTCACTGGGCAGCCCACAGTCAAGAAGGAGGACTCCCAGGTCAAATGGATGGGGCTTCTCTTCCTCTACAGAATCCAAGCATCTCAGAGTTGGAAGGATCCCCAAAAGCCGTCTATTCCAACCTGTACTTGAACAAAAATCCTCTCTACATCATTCTCAACAAGGGAAGGGAGTCATCCAGTCTCTACATGGTAAATTTTAGGGAGAGAGAACTTGCTATCTCCCTAAGGCAGTCTATTGAATAGTCGGAAAACTTGAGCTACTAGGGTCTTTTGTCTTTACCCAAAAGCTAAATCTGTCTTTGTTCAGTATTCATCCATGGCATCCAGTTCCATCTTCTGCCAGAAACTCTGGAAAAGCAAGGATCAGCTATCTTAGGAAAAGTTCAGTGGCATAAACTCACATGTGTTTCCATGGGAGCTCCAAGGAATTCCTGGGGATAGCAAAATACCCCACACTATCTGAACACAGTGAAAGAGCCAGACATTCAAGTCGCCTCAGGTCATCCATTATAACCTGAGCTCATCAGCTTCTGTGAGTTTGATTATTTCTATGGAGATGACTCCCCAAATCCAAATATAATGTAAGAACAGCTAACATTTATATGTGATTTATCTATCACTTTCAGATTTACATAACTTTATACATATCATCCCATTTGATTCTTACAACACTATGAGGTAGATGGTATTATTATCCCTACTTTAGAGATGAGGAAACTGAGGCCAACAGAGGTTGTGACTGACTCAGGGATATAAAGCTAGTGAGTTTCTGAGGTTGGATTTGAACTCAGATCTTCCTGACTCCAGGCCCAGCACTCTATCCACTACAAGATTTTGCTGTTACTGCTGCTGCTACTGCTATTATCTGTCCCACTTTCCTCATCTATATGTGAACCTTGTGCTACACTGGCCTAGCCTTAGAAAACCAATGGTAATCTATTTATCATAATGCAGAATCCAAGTGAGACTTTAGAAGAGCTGAAGGCAATAAAGGAAAAAAAAATGTTGTACTTCCTAAAAGTTACTTTTAAAATTATTAATGAAAATGAAAAACTGCCTTGGCTACTTGCTGACTGTGTGACCTTGGGCAAGTCCCTTAACCTATATCAGCTTCAGTTTACTGATCTTTAAAAGGAGAGTGTTGGATTGATGGTTTCTGAGATCATTACCAGTTCTAATTGTATAATTCTGTTGCCAGAGAGAACCAAATTTCTAAAGATGTTCATATCCAGGAACCATTTTAATCAGCTTTTCTCACACCATTTTTGAGTGATTACAAGCAGACTATTGTCAAAGATGACTCCCCCACTCCCACCCCCATCCCCATCCCCAGAGGGATGCTTGAAGGAGATGATAGTTCAGACAGCAGATGACTGAAAGTTTTAGGGAGCCCTGTTATAGACCCAGGCATTAGCCTGCTCCAGATGGAAGGGTGGGAGGAGGAGAAGAATGTCCAGAGGATGGACAGATCTTGATGGTTCTCTGGCTCCTTGCCCATGGAGAAGGGCAGCCACCGAACATCTCCAGCTCATGATGGGATCTCCACCTGGGCTATTTCTGTGGTTTCTCTAGAGAGAAGTAAAATGTCAGAAAACCTCTCACTCACAGTAGGAGTTCAGCCCCAAATGTCAGGCAGCTCTTTTTAGAAGTCATTTTATACATTCTTTTCATATCAGAGGGAAAGTTTAGATTTAAGAGTATGTTATATAGAATCACAGAATGTTAGAGCTGGGAAAGACCTAAGATCGTAAAATTTCAGATCTGAGAAAGACCTTGGGATACAAAATATCAGAGCTGGGGGAGGGGGACTTAGAACAGAATGTTGGAGATGGAAGGGGCTAGAAATAGAACATGAAGGTTTAAAGGGATTTACTGCAATCCCTTCATTGTACAAAGGAATAAACTACAGGGAGGTCACTTGCCAAAGGTCACACAGTTAGTGATAAAGTTGGATATCCCATACTCTTTTGCTGGCCCCACTCCTGATGCTATCAATATCAACACTGATTTTGCCATTATCCACAAATGTTCTATTTCCATATTCATGAACACTGAAATTCCTTTAACTCATGCTAATCTCTCATCACATGCCTTTTGACCTCACTCCCTTTGCTCATCCTCACTGCAACCTCCCCACCCCTCCTTCATTAATCCTTTCCCAGCCATTCTCTAGATTCTGGCTAACCTCTCCTCCTGTCCCAGTCTCTGTTCTTCAAGCCTCTACCCTTGAATCGGGAATGCTGGTATCCAATATCCCACCTCAGACACTTGGCACTCACTAGCTGTGTGACCTTGAGCAAGTCACTTAACCCCAAGTGCCTCATCCTGGGTCATCTCCAGTCATCCTGATGAATATCTGGTCACTGGATTCAGATGGCTCTGGAGGAGAAGTGAGGCTGGTGACCTGCACAGCCCTCCCTCATTCAAAAACAAAGTCAAGCGCAAGTCATGTCTTGCTTCTCTGATGGCATGATCTTCTTCAGCAATGAAGGATGAACACATCTCTTGCCCCCCTTTCCTATTGCCAATTTTATTTTAGCAAACTCCAACACCGATTATTTCCACAATCTACCTCTTTCATAACTATTCATGAGTTGCTGGAAGGAACTGGTGGAAGTTTTCAAAATGCTGATTGGGGCCACTCAAGTTTTATCTTGTCTGATCTCTACTGGGCCCTAATGACAATAAGGTAACCTTATTCTTCCCTAATTGATTTACTATCCTCTCAACACTACAGAAGTTTCAAGCCTTACTCTCTTTCTAAGCTTCCCTCCTCCCATCATCCACACTTCCCACCAAGAGTTCATCTTCTCCCCTTCTTCTTGTCCCACACCCCTTTGATGTCATACCTCATATCTCCTCTACCACAACAGTGTCAGAGGAAGAGGTGACCCTTGCTTTTGTTAAAGCCAACTCCTTTACATGCAACCTTAGTACTACCCCCTCCCATACTCTCCAGTAGGATCAAGATCATTGACATTTCCTCAAATCTTCCATTTAATCATATCTATTGGTTTCTGGGTGGTGCAGTGGATAGAGTGGTAGACCTGGAGTCATGAAGATCTGAGTTAAAATCTGACCTGATATGAGCTATGTGATCCTGGCTAAGTCATTTAACTCCATTTGCCTCAGTTTCTGTTGAGGGCCAGGGTGGAGTGCGGTTGACAAGATCAGGATAGACCTTAGGGGAAACTGTTCTTTGAGACTGTGCTCATTATCATCCGGAATGGCTCTCCATGCCCCCCAGAAGTTGCTGTCACAGTGAGACAAACAAGAGAATTACAGAAAACAAGGGATATGTAAAATAGATGCCCTTTAGGCTAACAGTCTTTAAAGACAATAAGAATGGCCAAATCACTGGGACAGAAGATGAGCAGAATGTCACGTAGACCTGCAATTTCTGTCTATACATACCCTAACCCTTGGATCAATAAATGGAATTGGTCTATCTTTTCCTGCCTCCTGTGTCCTTCTTCTTCACCACATCACTGAGCCTGTGTGGGGATGCAGGCAGTTTCTTCATCTGTAAAATGAACTGGAAAAGGAAATGGCAAGCCACTTCAATATGTTGGCCAAAAAAACCCCAAATGGGATCTCAAAGGGTCAGACATGACTGAACAACAAAACTGATTTCTTCTCTGCTATGTACACAGACGTGTATGCAGATGGATGGGATGTTTCCCCATCCTCCAAAAATTTTCATTTATTTTACTATCCCATTTGGTTGTCATCCTATAGCTTTTCTTTTTAGATAAGTTCTTTGAGAAAATCATTCAAACCCTGGTGCCGCCATTTTCCCTTCTCTCACTCCTTTACCCTTTGCAATCTGGATTCTAATCTTATTCAACTCAAACCCTTCTCTTCAAAGTTGTCAGTCATCTTATAATTGTGAAATCAAATAGCCTTTTCTCAATTTTCATCCTTCTTGGTCAATTTAACACTGCTTGTCACCTTCTGAATATTCTTTCTCATGAATATGCTAGAGTCAGTTCAAAAGATCTTAGGAGAGACAGTTGTTAAATTTAAATTTTTAAAATTTTAAATTGTTAAATTTTTAGTGTGAGCATTTATACTTTGGAAATTGGCAAATGCTACAAGATGGTTTAATGTATTGCTTTGTTGTTCATGTGGACTTAAGACAGTAATGCAGAAAATGTTTAGATGAAGATTGAGTTTTAAAATGTGTCATGGGTACATTTTTTTCCCCCAGAGACCCAGTTATTACACATTTACCACCACACTCCTCTCTGCATTTTGCAGACAATATTCTCAGTTTTCCTTCTGCCTATTTTACTGCTCCTTTCCTCCTTTGCTGGATTTTTATTTTTGTCCTTCAAGGCTCTGTCCTGGCCTCTCTTCTCTTTTCTCTCTATACGTTTTCTCTCAGTGATTTCATCATCTCCCATTGGTTCAATGGTCATTTCTATACAGATGATTACCAGATCTATAGATTCAGTACTAGTCTTTCTTCTGAGCTCCAACTTCTCTTTTCCAACTGCCTATTGAATATTTCTAACTATGTCTCATAGGCATATCAAACTCAAAATATTCAAAACAGAACTCATTATCTTTCTCTAATAAACTTCCCCTCCCCTCAGCTTCCCCATTAATTTCAAGAGCGCTACAATTCTCCCTGTCACATGAAACCTCAGTTTCATCCTTCATTCCCCTTTCACTCACCTCACACATCCAATCCATTGTCACCTCTTGTGGTTTCTATCTTCACTTCTCTCAGATCTATACTCTTATCTCCATTACTGTAGCCACACTCCTAACTCAAACCCTCTTCACCTCATTCCTGGCCTATTGTAGTAGCCGTTGAGTTGATCTCCCTGCCTCAAGTCTCTTCTTATTCAAATATACTCAACTATACATAGTTGCCAAAGTGATTTTCCTAAATTTTAGGTCTAACCATATGTTTGTGCTCAACAAACTTCAGTGGCTGGTTCCCTATTATTTCCAGGGCAAAACAAAGTTCTCACTTTGGCACTTAAAGTTCTCCACATCCTGTCCAATACTTTTCCTGCATTCTCACATCTTAATGCCCTCCATGTACTCTATCGTCCGTTGGTACCAGCCTCCTTGCTGTTCCTCACATAGGACACCTGTTTCCATGCTTTCACAATGGCTGCTGCCCAAGTTTGGAATGCTCTCCTTCATTATCTATGCTTCTTGACATGCCAAGTTTTTTAAAAGACTCAACTCAAATGCCACCTTTTGCGGGAGATCTTCCTAGCACACTCAGGCACTTGAACCTTTCGCTTTAGAGTTACCTTCCTTCTGTTCTGCATGTATTCTACATATACCCACTCAATTTAAGTGTAGTCTCCCTCATTAGAATGAGAGCTCTTTAAGGGCAAGGATTGTTTTTTTAGGTTTTGCTCTTCTTTCTGTCTGGTAAGTGTTTAATAAATGCTTATTGATGGATCAACTGATCCACATGTTTATGTATATGTTTTATGGATTATGAAGGACAGGAACAGGAAGGAAATACATTCTCATCAGCCAATCATTTATTTTTCAGGTATTTATTTGCTTAGGGACTCATCCTGGTGTGGATGTGTGAAGGAGAAAGTACCAGACTAAGAGTTGGAAGAGCCAGAGTCAACATCTAACTCAGTCACTAATTCACTAGGTTTTCTTGGGTAAATCAGTGAATTTCTCTGAACCTCAGTTTCCTCATTTATAAAGTAAGGGTATTGAACTGGATCATCCATAAGATTCCCTTCAGCTCAAACAATCTATAATTATATTCCTCAAAAAGCATTAGTTGACAAAAGCAGGAGCCAAAAGCATCTGAATTGACTTGAAGAATGAGTCACATCTAATAAAGGGTATTCTAACAAGGATAAATATAACAACCTATATTTGGGTTCAAATATTCATCCAGAATGGAGGAAGTATGGCTAGATAAGTTCAACAGAAAAAGATCTGGGAATTTCAATGGACAGTAAACTCACTAAGATTCAACAGTCAGTTACTGTAGTCAAGAAATCTGTTGCAATATTAGAGTGCATATGAGAGACATAATTTCCAGGGCTAGAGAAATGAGTGGTGCCTCTATTCTCTCCCTTGGTCAGAGAACATATGGAATGTTGTGTTCTGTTGTAGGTGCTACAATTTTGGAAAAATATTGAGAATCCAGAACTTAGTTAGAGGAGGGGGCCATAATGGTGAAAGGTCTGGAAATCCTGCCACATTTAGTTGAAGGAATGTGAGATGTTTTGCTTGAAGAGAAGACTGGAAGAATGGGGAGGGCCGTAAGAACTTGAAGTATTTGAAAGGTTTTTGTGATGATGAGATTAGAATCAATCTAAAAAAGGCAAATCTGGGAGTAAATGGATGGAAGTTACAACAAAGTGGTTTTGATTTGATAAAAGGAAAAACAAATTTCCTAAAATTAAAGCTATCCAGAAAGGAGAGGGGTTCCATTTTACTGGGATTTCTTCAAATAGAGAAGTGATCACTGGGTGACCACTAAGTGGCTATCTTATTTGAGGACATATCTGCTCAGACATGAGTTTGGCTAGAAGATGCCTTCCAATATTCAGATTCATTAATTGTTCAAGCATATCAAAGAAGAAAGGGTCAAGTTGCACTTTATCAATATTGTTAACAGCCTTATCACATACTACTTTACCTGTCTACCTTGATCTATTTTCTGAGTCCTCTTGTCTAGACTTATAATAGCTTCTTGACTCCAGTCTTGAAAACTCTCTAATCCATCATACATTTAGATACCAAATAATCTTACTGCACAACTCTGGCCCTATCACCTCGCTGTTCAAAACCCTTCACTGATGTTCTATTCCCTAATCAATAAAGTCTGATTATCTCCTTAGCATGGCATTCAAGGCTCCTCGTATACTAGCCCCAAGTTATCTTTCCAAACTTATTCTCCTTTACTCCCCTTCACATATTCTGTACATCAACCAAACTACACTAGTCAATGTATCTAAAACTTGGCCCTTGCCTTTTCAAACTCAGTCCTTACTTCAGAGTCACACTCCCCATTTAAATTTGAACTATCCTTCAAAGACCACTTTAAATACCATGACCTCCTTGAAGCCTCACTTGATTTTCAAAGTAAGAAAGGCTATTTCTTCAGTTTTACCTCAAACATAATTTTGTCTGTTTGTTTTTATCATATTCTATTTTATTTTATAGACATATGTATTCACATACACACATATATCTACCTTTTCATTCTCAGCACCTAGGACAGGGCTCTGCACCTAGTAGGTAAATTGAATTGGTGATTTGGAAAAAAAAAAAAGAAAGTTTAGTAGTAATAAGTATTGTTCACATGATGCCTTTAATTTTTTCAAAGCCCTTTAGAGGCATTCATTTGAAGTCTGCACCACTTCTGGGAAGTATTATGGATACTTTTATCCTAGTTTTACAGATGAGGAAACTGAGGTTGAGGAGGATGAAGTAACTAGACCATGGTCACTTTGGTAGTATGTGTCAGAGACAACATTCAGATCCCAGTCTTCTTAATTCCATGTTCAGCATTCTAAGCACATCACCACACTTTATAAATTAAATAAGACTTATGGTAATAATAAGTCCTGACTTAAGCTTCAATGCAGACTCTCTTGTTTTATTCTTCTTTCTCCCTCCCATGGGAGACTTTGGCCTTCCTTCATGACAAAGAACTCACAAAGCAGGCAAAGTCAAAGAGAGTGGTATTAATTACTGTCTATGGATAACTTAACCATTTTAAATTGAATTTTATTTTAAAAAAACATCTCCAAGTATTTATTTTTTCTACCTCCTATCCTTCCCCAGTGGGGCATGGAGAGAGGGGAGGGAGGTTAAGGAAATATAAAACCTGTGTAACAAATAGGCATGCTCATGCAAAACAAATTTCCACATTGGCTACACCCCAAAATGTGTCTCCTTCTGCATATTTGTCCATCAGCACTGTCAGGATGTATAGCCTGATAACTTTTTTAAGTGGTTTGAGCTCCTAGCCGTGCCCTGCCTTTTCAGTCTTCTGGCTTCATGGATTCTGCACTCTGGGCAAACGGTTCTACTCCAATCTCCTGAACGTCTTCCCTATCCTCCCACCTCCAGTACTTGGCACATAGACTGAGCAAAATAAATGCTTATTGATTTGGTCAGTTGCCCAACTCCTTGATTTGGCTCAAGCCATGTCCTGTGAGCCCATCTGCCTCTGGAAATCCTACCCACTCTTTAAGGCACAGGACAAGTGCCACCCCCTGCAGGAAGCCTTCATAGATTGATCCTCCTCTCTCTAGAGCTGTTTCCTTCCTCAGGACTCATGGTGGTTTATTTGTAGTCTTTTCAACACTCTTTAAATACTGTTTGGTGCAGTGGTAAGAATGATGGATTTATAATTGCAAAGTTCTAAGTTCAAATCTGACTTTAGATACTTACTTGTTGTGTGACCCCAGGCAAATTTCTTAACCCCAGTTTCCCCATCTGTAAAATGGTGATCATAATAGTACTTACCCCTCCAGGGCTGTTAGATTAAAATGGTATTTGTGAATCGCTTTTAAATGCTCATTGTTATTAGCTTCTATGTTTCGTTGTGTACTTATTTTGTTTCCTCATTGGAGTTCAAGCTTTCTGAGAGCAGGAGCCTAAAATTAATTATCATTGTTTCTTACCAAAGCCTGTCACAGGATATCGCCTGTAGTATAGTGGTCAATGAATGACTGTTGAGTGAATGATCTGGCAAATGAAAAGGGTGTGGCAAAGAGTTGCTATTGACCCCTGACTGAAATACTAAGCTTAGAGGAAGATGGAATCAGATTTAGGAATTAAATAGGTCTTTATTCATTTCCCAGAAGTTTTGAAAAAAGCTAGACAAAACTCCTCCATGAGGATGAATGTAAGGTTGGGGGATATGAAGGACATTTTGTACAAAAGTACCTAGGTCTGGGTATCTCTTGAAGTTGAGGAGAAGGTATATGAGGGAGAATTGCCCTACCTCTTTAAAAAATACATCATATTCCCCTAAGTCATTACCAACTCCTGGTACTTCATGCAAATGTATATGGGCTTCATGTAAATGAAGGGACTCCTTTCTTCATTTGAGAAATTGGTATTTTCCTGGAAAGGATGTGAAAGTGGGCATTCCCTCTGAGCCTGCCTCTGGGGAAGGCAAGAGCATTCCCCTTTCTCCTCCTGAGGGCTGTGGATAGAGAGAAGCCCTGTTACATTCAATCTAACTCTCAGGTTATCTTCTGTGATGATGCCACTCATTACAAAGTTACCTTGAATACTTCCTGAGTTCCACAGCCGGAGGAGTTAATCTGAATTAGCCTCACTTCAATTCAGGGCAAGCCAGAGTAGGGCATTCAGGAGGCAGAGAGCATGGTTCAGTGGAAAGAATCTTGGTTCTGGACAATGAGAGCCTTGGGTCTAAATCCCATCTCCGTCCCTTATTACCTGTGTGATGTCAGGCAAGTCACTTAGACCCCTCATTTATTAATTGAGCAAATTAATCGAGGAGATAATCTTGAAGCTCTCTTCCAACTGTACATTTATTTTCCTCCAGTTTTAACCAGAAGAATCACTATGTGATGGTGAAAATCTAGATGCTATGGGGCGAGTTTTAGATTAAGAGTCAGAGAATCTAGATTCAAATCCTGCTCTATTGCTTATTACTTCTGTGACCATTGGCAAGTAAGTTCAGTTTTCTTGGACCATAGTTTCCCCACCTGTAAAAATGAGAGGCTCATTCTCATTCATGTTCCTAAAATCAGAGCTTCTGATCCTTACTTCAGAACTTAGTAACATATATTTTTCATTATTCTTAGCACTGCTTAGACAACTTTCCTCAGAAAAATTCAATGCTACTTTGGTATGTTTTCACATTTTTTTCAATACTCATGAGAAGTGGCCACAACAAGCTAGCCTACCCCCTAACAATTTCTTCCCTTCTTTTCTATGAATTTAAAATCAGAAACTTCTAGAAATGGAAGGGACCTCAGAGACCACTGTACCCAACTCATCTGAAGAAGATTCCCCTCAACAATGTATCTAACAAATGTTCATCCAGTCTTTTATTAGAGTACACTTAACAGTGGTGCAAAATCCACCTTCCTCCTAAGGTATTCTATCCTATCTTGGGATAGCCCTAATTGTTAGAAAAGTTCCATTAAATCAACTCAAAATTGTCCTCAAAGAAGCTTAGACCTCTGATTTTAGCTCTATCCTCTGAGGCCAAGGGAGAAAGTCTATTCCCTCTTTCAGGTGATAACTGTTTAAATAGTTAAAGGTAACTATCTTGACCCCCTCTCTCCCACAAGACTTTTCTTCTCCAGGCTAAACATCTCCAATTCCTTCAACAAGCCTTCAAAAGGCTCTTCACCATCCTGGCTGAATTCCGTAGATCCTCTCCAACTAATCAATGTCCTTCCTAAAATGTGGCTTCCTGAGTAGAATAAAATCCTACATATGTGGTCTGACTGGGAAAGATACAACAAGACAGTTACTTATTCCTGGATGCTAAGGAAGAAAATGTAGCATTTATCTAGTGTAATCTCTCTATGTTGGAGGGGGAAAATGTATATGTATATGTATGTGTACGTATGTAAATATAAATGTGAAGTGTCTTGGCCAAGGTCATGTTAGTTTCTCAGTTCTATTTCCTTCTTTCCTTCCCTTTCAATCTCTTTCCCTATCTCTCCTTTCCCTTCCCCTTTTCTATTTTCTTCTCTATTCTCTCCCTTTCTGCCTCATTTTCCCTCTCTTCTCTTTCCTTGTTTTAATTCCCTATATGATCTCCTACTCTCCTACTTTTCTTGAGTTCTCTCTGTCTTTCTGTCTGTCTCTCTGCCTCTGTCTCTCTCTCTCTCTCTCTTCTCCTTCTCAGTTCTGGAGCAGAAAGAGCTGGTAGAAAAAGTTACTCATCATTCCCTGAGATTGTTCTAAGAAAATTTCCCCTTCTGAAGAACAAAGTTCAAAGAAATGGGAAATGCTGACCCACGTCCAGTCCTCCTCAGAGAACTAGGTGGGGGAATAAGCCACTGGTGACAGTGATTCTGCTGAAGACTTTTTCCACCTCTAACACTTGAGAGCCCTTTTCCAGTGGGAGATGTCTATCCGTTGTCTTTCCAAAGTGACTTACGTCCCTTTCACTCCCAAAGTGCCTCTGATATTGGTGAATCAACCATCCGGTGTGGGCTGCCTGATACAACCTTGGGTGACTAGCAAGTGAGTGACGAATTTTTGTTGTCTGGGCTTCCTGCCCGAGTTCCACTGATGGAGCGTTGGTGTAATTACTGCCGATGAGGACTTTTACTTGCTGCAGGGCTCATTAAAGTGTCGGTATTAATATCCACAGGAATACTTTCAACAAAACCTTTTGTTCTTAGAGCAGGGGACTTACAGGAACTGTCTTGGCTTTCAAAATTGAATTGTCTAAATCCAGTGCTGTCTCAGCACTTTAGATCACTTTTTCTTTCAAACTCTCATTGCCAAAAAGCCTTCTTTGGCATACCTTCTTTGGCTGGTGATTAGCTTGTATTTCAGCAAAGACCCAGGGAAAGGGAGGCTTTATCACACAGTGGGGTGAGGAGAGTTGAATTGCTGTCCATTTCAATGGTTGCAACAATTATTGATTGTAGATTAGTCTGGGGCATGGGTTGTGGGAATTTTAGGGGCAGGGGAGCTAATGGTCCATTTTTCTTTGAAGATGGGGATCAGAACTTTGGGTAACAAACAAGGAGGGTTTCAGTCTTCTTTGCTCCAGGAAGAAAATGATTCCTTTGTTCCAGACTCTTCTTAATGAGAGGTCTGGACCTGCTGTAGCCTTCTCTCTCACTTTTCATTTTCATTAACACACACATTTACTAATCGTGGCATCAAAGACAAGGCTGGAGTTAAATAAATATTTATCAAGTGCCCAGTATGTGCCAGGCACTGTGCTAATTAAGCACATTGGGGATGTAAATAGGAAAAAGGAGAAAGCCCCTGCCTTCAAGGAGTTTATAATCTAAGGGGGGGAAGCAACACACCAAAGGAAGCTAAGGGGGAGGGGGAGCACATCAAGGAATACACAGCACTGGGACATGTTCCAAAGTTGGGAGAAAATGTTGACTTACCTGGAAGAGACCTCAGAGGTCATCATTTTAAAGATGAGGAAACTGAGGTGAGCAGGGGTTAAGTGACTTGACTGGGATCACACAAGTAGTAAGTGTCTGACACTGGATTTGAACTCAGGACTTCCTGACTCCAGGCCCAGAAGTCCTGGTTCCTGAAGGCTAGTCAGAAGCTGGATTATGAAGGCTTTAAAGGTTTACACAGGGAAGCTTAGATTCTATACATAAGCAATAGGAAGAGTCAGCTAGGTGGCACAGTGGATAGAGTGCCAAGCCTGGAGTCAGGAAGACTCCTTTTCCTAAGTTCAAATCTGGCCTCAGACACTTACTAGCTGTGTCAACTTGGGCAAGCCACTTAACCTTGTTTGCCTCAGTTTCCTCATCTTTAAAATGAGTTAGAGAAGGAAATGGCAACCCACCCAATATCTTTGCCAAGAATATCACAAATTTGGACACAAATGAACAACAATAGGGACAGGCTGCTTTTTGAGCAGGGCAATTGCGTGGTTAGACCTGTGGATTAGAATGGTTGGCAGCTGTGGAGATGATGGAGTGGGAGGAGATTGGAAGCAGAGACTAACTTAAGAAGCTATAGCAATCACTTAGGCAAAAACTGAGGAGGGTTTGGTCTAGGGTGCTGCTGTGGGATTGTGTGAGCTCCTTGAGTGCAGGAGGTTTGTTTGTTTTTTTGTCTTTCTCTGTATCCCCAATGCTTGGTACACATTAAGTGCTTAATAAATGCTATGACTGCTGGAGAAGAAAACGGATGAGAGAGATGTTATCAAGGTAGAAATATCAAAACAAGGAAGTGGATTGGACATGGGGTAGGGGGAATCATTAAAATGATTTGGATTTTGAGGACCTAGATGGATAGAAGGATGGTGATGCCTTCCAAAAAAGTGGGAGATTAGGAGGAAGTGAGGTTTCAGAGGGAAAGATATGAGTTCTTTTTTGTACATATTGGTTATGAGGCTAGGGGATAGTCGTATGTTAGCAGGCAGCTCCTGAAGCAAGGTGAGAGCTTAATAGAGAGATGAGGGCTATATATACAGATTTAGGGGGAGGGGTAAGTTTGGAGAGAATCATTGAATCCAACAGAAACCCATAAGATCATCCAGACAAGCTTAGGGAGAGAGAGAAAAGCACCCAGGATAGAACCTGGAATGTGGGGTATGGAGGATGATCCAGCAAAGGAGGCCTACAATGGACAATCCCACAGGTTGGGAGAAAACAAGGAGAAAGCTATGTTCTAAACATATGGAGAGGAAATCGTATTTAGGGTCAGCAGCATCCAAGGTATAGAAAGTTAAGAAGAAGAAGGTGTGATAAAAAGGATTTAGTGAAAGCTTGCTAGGGGCAGACTCTTACTGTGAAGAGATGTGATAAAAGAATAATAGTTTTAGGGGATGGTAGCTTCAAGTGAAGTTGTTTTTATTTTTATTCATTTTTGCTATAAAAGTGTTAGGTATTATTGATTTGCTATTAGCTTTTACTATTTTCATTTTTAAAACAACTTTTTAAAAATTATACATGTACAATCATGTTAAACATATTTCCACATTATGCATGTGAAAAAAGAATCAGAACAAAAGGGAAAAACCATAAGAAAAAAGTGAAAATTATCTGCTCCATTCTGTACTCAGACTCCATAGTTCTTTCTCTGGAAGTGGAGAGCATTTTCCATCATGAGTCTTTGATCATCATATTGCTGAGAAGAGGTAAGTCTATCAAAGTGAGTCACTGCACGATATTGCTGTTACTGTGTACAGTGTTCTCCTGGTTCTGCTCACTTCACTCAGGATCAGTTCATGTAAGTCTTTACAGGTTTTTCTGAAATCTGCCTGCTCATCATTTCTAATAGCACAATAGTATTCTATCACAATCATATATCACAACTTATATGGCCATTCCCCAATTGATGGGTATCCCCTGAGTCCAATTATTTGCCACCACAGAAAGAGTTGCTATAAATATTTTTGTACATGTGGATCATTTCCCCCTTTTTTATGATATTTTGGGGACACAGACATAATAGTGGTATTGTTAGATCAAAGGTACACACAATTTTATAGCCTTTTAGATATATCTCCAAATTGCTCTCCATAATGGTTGGATCAGTTCACAACTCCACCAACAATGCATTAGTGTTCCAATTTTCCTCCATCTTCTCCAGAATTTATCATTTTTCTTTTCTGTCATATTAGCCAATCTGATAGTGTGAACTGGTGCCTTAGAGCTGTTTTAATTTGCATTTCTCTAATCAATAGTGATTTAGAGCATCTCTCTGTATGAGTATAGATAGCTTTAATTTCTTCATCTGAAAACTGCCTGTTCATATCCTTTGACCATTTATCAATTGAGGAATGACTTGTATTCTTAAAGATTTGACTCAGTTCTCTATGTATTTGAGAAAGGAGGTCTCTATCAGAAACACTGGCTGTAAAAATTGTTTCCCAGCTTTCAGCTTTCCTTCTAATCTTGGTTGCATTTATTTTGTTTGTACAAAACCTTTTTAATTTAATTCATAATGTTCTTTATCTCTTGTTTGGTCATGAATTCTTTGCTTCTCCATGGATCTGACAGGTAAACTATTTCTTGCTCTCCTAATTTGCTTATGGTATCGTCCCTTATGTCTAAATCAGTACCCATTTTGCCTTTATCTTGGTGTAGGGTGTGAGATATTGGTGTATGCCCAGTTTCTGCCATACTATTTTCAAGTTTTCCTGGCAGTTTTTGTCAAAGAGTGAGCTCTTATCTCAGAAGCTGGAGTCCTTGGGTTTATTAAACAGTAGATTACTATAGCCATTTACTACTGTATCTTGCGTACCTAGCCTATTCCACTGATCCAGCACTCTATTAGCTAGTACCAAGTGGTTTTGATTATTGCCACTTTATAATATAGTTTTAGATCTGGTACATCTAGACCACCTTCCTTTGGATTATTTTTTCATTAATTTCCTCAATATTCTGTTGCTGTTTTTGAAGCATAGGGGCAGATCTTTAGGAAACAGGGAAGGAACCAGTGAACAAAGAGATATTGGAAATTAGAAGAGGAGACATGATGATGGACAGGATGAATTCCTGGCAAAAAGGGCTTGGATAGGAGAGAGAAGCTGATCTTGGCAAGGAGGAGGCCCGCATCTGCCAGTCAGTCACAGAGCCATTGCCTTTTCCAGTTGGAAGAGATCTTAGAGTTCACCCAGTCTAACCCCATTATTTTTAGAGATAAAGAAACTGAGGCCCAGAAAGGGAAAGGAACTTTTTGCTCAAACTCAGGCCCTTGGCTGACTTTTCACTAAGTTTCAGGACTATTTAAATAACAAAGCCACAAATCCCCCTCTGGTACAGCCAATGCTCCCTTAAATGGGAAGGGAAAAGAAAGAAGGAGCTAAATAACATTGATGTTAATGAAAACAGAGCTGGGTCTGGCTTTCCTTTCTGACTGACCAGAATAGACTGGGTCCAATCAAAAATTGGAGGAAAACTGCTCTGAAAGGTCCCCAAACTTGAACAAAATGCCTAATCTTGAGTTTACATTTGGGAAAGGTTTGTCCTTACAGCTGCAAGCTATTTGCCATCAAAGGGCACGAGGTGTAGAGGCACAAGGTTAGGGAAGCTTCCGGTCCTGGCTCTGCCATGTATGATCTATGTGACCTGAGGAAAGTCTCTTAAACATGTTGGGCCTCAGTTTCTTTATCTGTAAAAAGGGGGTGGGTGGGACTAGATGATTTATAGCTAAAAATCCTCTGGCTCCACAGGAGGCATGATCATTTTTGTCATTCCATCTCAGGGTTTGAATTAATTCCAGTATCGGGCTGTGAGCCTCAAACCTGGCTTCCTTTAGCATGTGGCTGCCTGGTCCCTCTGGTCCCATGCTCTCTCATAAGCTTCAGCAGTCATCTCCTTTGTTTTTTTCTCCTTTCTTCTCTCCTTCCTTCACTCCTGGCAAGAATTGTTTTTCTGCTACCCTGGAGACCGAAGGGAAAGACAAGTATAATGTTATTGTTGTTAGCAAGGAAGAAAAATGGGCCCCATTTCTTTGGGGTTCAAGTCATCCTGTGAGAGGAAGGAAAGGAACAATCACGGAAGGCATTGATTCTCTGGATTCCATGAAGTAATGGCATCTTTTCCCACCACTTTCCGGTGGGGGCCTGTTAGCATCTCCAAGGTCCCATTTCCAGAGGTATTGTATGACGATGGGAGGTCATGCTTTGTTCAGTCTCCCAGGTGCTCTTATGGAAAGAGAATTGGAATAGTAGCTGAGAGATCTACTCTTAATCTGGGCAGAGTTGTTGACCGGCTCCATAATTTTGAACAACACATCCATTCTCCCTGAACTTGTTCCCCCATCCATTAAGTCAAGGTCATAGAATGTTGGTAGAAGTGAACATAGAATGTTAAAATACAAAACATACAATATCAGAGCTGACCTTAGCACATAAGATATTGGAATATAATGTGTGGAATGTTAGAAAATAAATAGATAGCAGAATATAGAATATTAGCACTGGAAGAACCCTGGAACATAGAATGTTAAAGCTAAAATAGGTACAAGATATTGGAATAGAGTGTTGGGAGACAGATTTTTATACATTAAAAACAATCAAATAAGATTAGCTAATTAAAAGAAAGCAATTAACTGGGATGCAAAATTAGGTAATCTGATTTCTAAATGGAGGAAAGATTAGAGACTTTCTAAATTGATGGGAGAGGGAGTGCACAGGTATCCCATTCCCCCCAACTGTCTGTGAATAAACAAAGGAACATGAAAACAAGAACTGATAGGTCAGAATCAGACCAGTTTTCAGATAAGAAGTATGGGTTGCTAGAGATTTACAATTGTGAGAAAACTCCTTGCACCAATCTTTGGATCCAACTGGGTTTCTGGTCAGCATAACCTAGTCCTTAGTTAAGCATCTCTAACTAGCGGGTAAAGATTGGTTTCTAGATTTCCAGGCACACAGGACTAGTTTCAAACAATGCAACAAAATCTTCTCACAACTGAATAATTTTTTTTTTTTTCCACAACACAGAAATTGGACTAGATCTACAATTGCTTAGAATGGGAACTGAGCTAATTCCAGAATTGGAGTCAGCGTGGTTTGCTCAATTCCCACCACTTGTTGCTTTAATCCCCTTAATTCCGACAATAGTATAAATACTTTTAGAGTACAGAAAGTACAGAGTAGAATATAGAATGTTGGTTTTAGAATGTAGAAATGTTAGAGCTGAAGTAGAGTTAAGAACACAGAATGTTGGATTATAGAGTATACAATATTAGAACATGGTATATTAGAACATAGAATGTAGGAGTTAGAAGGTACCCTAAGGACATGGAATACGGAATTCAAGGAATTGAAAGGTCCTTCCTTGATCCTAGCTAATCTTTGATTTTCATTGGGAAAAATAGTGATTCATTCCACACACTTCTAATTCCTAGATGATGATGAAGATACTCATGGTAGAGTGCTGTGTCATAGGTTACCATCACCTAACAGTTGTTGTTTTTCAGTCCTGTCTGACTTTTCATGTCCCCATTTAGAGTTTTCTTGGCAAAGATATCGGAGTGGTTTATCATTTCCTTCTCTAGTAGATTAAGGCAAATAGAGGTTAAAGCAACTTACCCAGGGTCACACAGATTGTGAATGTCTGAAGCCAGATTTGAACTGAGGTCTTCCTAACTTCATATTCAGTGCTCTATTTACTAAGCCACTTAGATGCTTCCTACCCAACAGTTACCAATAGCCAAATGGCCCTTTTCTAATGATTCGTTGCACAACTCCCTCTCTAGAAATGCAAAAGAGAACAACAAAATCTCAAAAGTCCTGAAAGTAGAAACCCTAGAAGTAAGTAGGTTAAGAAATATTGGTATTATAAGTGACTGATGAGGCCAAAAAGACCCCATTCAGCTGCAGACTATTCAGAGATCAATGGTTAGATTTTAACACTATTTTTTAAATATTGAAAGGCATCCAATAGGGGGAAACAAACGCCTTCAGAATGATGTTTGAAAAGAAATGATTTATTGTTTGAGGTATAGATGTGAAATTCAAACTCTAAATACCCTTGCCTGATTCTATTGCCCAAAGAGTAACAGGGCGGTGATTTAGGTGACACTAAAGATACCAAAATTAGAATTTTGGTGATGAGAACAGAGAGAGTTTCATTACCAGAAATGGCTTATTTTGAATGTGGGGAGGTTGTGCCTTTGAACTCACTTTTCCATCCCCTTGGTATGTCCTGGAAAAGCACTGATGTGTGACACACTGGAAAGAATTAAAAGCATCAAGATTATGTATTGTGTATTATAAAACTGATTCTTTATTGATACTAGATACTAGATAAAAATAAGTCCAGCTTGATAGGCAAGGGGTGGGGCCACATGTGGTCTCAAGACTGCAGGTTCCCCACTCCTGACTCAGCCAGATGAGCACTAAACCTCAGGTTCTCCAAACTTAAATTATTGAGCAGGTGCAGTAAATCAATGAAGGTGGATTTTTCTCAAGCTCATGGGAGAAGTCTTGACCTGAGATGGAGGTCTGAAAAAATGGGGCAAGGTCTTGATTCTGACTCTGGAGTTCTCCCTCCTTGTAGGACAGATGAAAGAATCTTCCCTGAACCTCAGTTTCCTCCCTATTAAATGAGGATATGGAACTAGAAAGAAACATTCCCTCTCTGAGTCTGTTTCCTTCTCTGTAAAATAAGATTAAATAACTAAACTTTATTTAATCTGCATTAAATAATTAAATTTAATTTAATCTGGATTAAATAGTCTTTACATTTCACTCCTGCTCTAGCATTTTATGATATAACATTTTTTTCTCATCTTTTCCCAGCTCTAATTTTTGATGTTCTATCTCTTCAAGTTTCTTCTGTTTCTGATATAGTTGATGTTCTAATGTCCCTTCTAGATCCTAACATTCGATGTCTCATGTTCTAATATAATGTTTGCACTGTCTGTTTTCCAGCATCCTTCTTGGCTCCAGAATTAGGTGTTCTCTGTTTGAAATCTGGAGCTTGCATTCTTCTATAGGACAACAAGGTCTATGCTTCCTAACAGATCATCTATGTAACTAAGTCACTGTGTTAGCAGGTTACTTTATCTGACGATATAATCTTCAGTTTTCTCATCTTTAGCCTGAAGGGACTGGACTAGATGACTTCTTTGGCCTAAAGATGAGGTAATAAAGGGTTTTAAAGGTCTCACTGAAGCAGTTAAACAACACACAAGGCTAGAATATCAAAAACATTAAGCAATGGTTGCCAGAAGGGCAGCCAGGTGGTGCAGTAGATAGAATACTGGTCTTGGAATCAAGAAGACCTCTCTTCCTGGTTCAAATATAGTCTCAAACACTTACTAGTTGTGTGACCCTGGTCAAGTCACTTGATTCTGCTTTGGTTTTTGCATCTGTAAAATAATCTGGTGAAGGAAATGGCAAATCACTCCAGTGTCTTTGCCAAGAAAACCCCAGTACGGGTCATGAAGAGTCAGACACAACCAAAATGACTTCACAACAATAAATGGTATCCAGGTGAAGTCTGAAATGATTTGAGTTTCTTCTATTTCTGCACAACCAAATGAATACTGTCTGCAGTGAATGTAGGCTGCTTTCCCCTGTTCGGGGAAGGGAAGGGAAGGAATGCCAGGAATATCCCCTTCACCCACTTAGTTATCAATGCTGTGTGTTTCCAACCCCCACCCCGCTTCTAGCAAGGACAACAAAACAAAAACAAACCAAGACAAATTGGCAAACAGACTTCCAAGAAGAAATAATCGGATCCAGAGTGGTAGAGAGGAAACTTGACCTTTGTCAGGAAATTGGAGGAAGAAGGTTCCACTGAGGAGGAAGGGAACGAAAAGTGCAATAATGTACGTGGAGCTCAAACACAGATTGGCAGCCTTTCCTGATGAGGAAGGGGCTAGCTACTCAGGAGGAAGCAGCTGCATGATGTCTCTCCACTGAATGACGGAGGAGAGCTGTGGAAGCAGACAGGTGGGACAACATCCAGGGGGTTCAGAGGAAAAGGAAAAGAGTAGGGATAGCTACGTTCTCCCTCCTTGGGGGTACTGAGGCAGCTGGCTTTGAACATCCTAACAAGAATAGAGAGGTCCATTGTTTTTCCAGAGAGTGTATCTAAGACAAAATGGCCAATTTCTCAAGGCTTTTTAAAATGGTTGTCTATTACCTACTTCTGGTGATTCAGGAGGACATAAATGACATTGCCAGAAGGAACCTAGAAAGCATTACCAAAGATAAACCTCACATGAACAAAATACTGAAGGCTACAGGAGATATTACATAATCTCATCAGGCCCTCGTAGCAGTAAGATCTAGAGTTACGGAGAGTGAAGTTCTAATTCTAGCTCAAAGACTTACTAACTGGAACCCTGGGGATGTTATTTAATCTCTGTCTTCCTCAGTTTCCATAACTATAAAGTTTCCATCACTACTTTCCAGGGTTGTTGTGAGGATCAAATAATGTTGTCAAGGTGTTTTAAAATGTCAGACAGGGGAGAAGGGAGATCTTATTCCAGGTGGCCCCTATTTTCTCTGTCACCTATAAGGCATCATGGTATAGAGAAGAGGACACTGGATTTGAAACCAGGAATGTCCACCTATGTATCCCACACCAAACATTCGTTAGGAATAAGTAACCAGTAACCAGGGAGTAACTAGCAGTGAGTAAATAACCAAACTTCTCTGAATGTCCACCTGTGAATGAGGAAAGAAAAGTGATGGAATTAGACTCAGTGACTTTGAAGGCTCCTTCCGGTTCTGACTCTGTGATCTAATAGCACTGATAAAGAGATGTCTTTGACCCAAAGGAAGAGAGCCAGGGTGGCGTGGCCCACATGCTGAGACATGAGAAAGCCTAGAACAATATTTATGGCCTAGGGAGCACAAGATCAATCAGAGAAAGGCCAAAAAAGTTGACTGTTGATAACAAGGACCTAAATGACGTTAGATTCCTCAGATTGGTGATGGCTTGTCTTGGAGTGCAATTCTGAAGACATAGTGGGAAGAAAGAAAAATGGGAGTTTTCTGATGACACCGTTAGGGATGCACAAAAAAATGTACCAACTTAGATTTTTAAAAATATGGATAGAAAAGTAAACAAGGGCCGATAAAATGAGGTGACTATGAGAATATGATAGTCTTGTAAGAATAGTAGCATGGAGGCTAAGGCTCACAATGGCCTGAGGCAGATGAGGAAAGCTAAAGAATGGATTTTAGCTCTATTGAGATAACAGAATGATCAAAGAAGGGATTGGATCCAGGACTGGGTGAGATAGAATGATGATATCTGAAATCACAGTAAGGGGAGACCTGTTCAGTTTTAATTTTAATTTTATCAGGTAGAATGACTTCTGAATGGAATATCTCAGAACAACAACAATAAAAAACAAAACAAAACTAATGGACTTGATCTCCAGGATAAGTAAGGGGACAGTAAGAGAACAGCTAGCTTCCTAGGTGTTTTCCTAATGAATTCAAGACCAATTCTGGCCCAGATAAACTACATTCTCTGGTCCTGAAAGAACTGACAGACATGATCACTGAGACAGTGTCATTGACATGTGAGAGGTCATGAAAAACAAGTGTCACCCATCCTGTTTTGCTCTAACCTACTTCTACCACTCACACATATTTTTTTTTTTTTGGGGGGGGCATTCCTTAGAAGCAGACATGATAGAGGGGACTTATCCCCTCCA
The DNA here is from genome assembly GCF_028372415.1 of Notamacropus eugenii. Lineage (NCBI taxonomy): Eukaryota > Metazoa > Chordata > Mammalia > Diprotodontia > Macropodidae > Notamacropus > Notamacropus eugenii. Next base: position 519,281,399 of record NC_092873.1, read on the forward strand.
ACTTTAGAGCATGTGCTGTCATTCCCTGACAGGTGGCCACAGTGACTCAGGAGTTCATAATGTGTGGCAATGAAAAGTCTCCTAACTGGCTGATGAGCCAGAACTTCTTGAATATAATAAAGGCGCAATCCCTGTCCATCAGACAGACTCAGACTTCAAAATTCAAGGACAGCTGTCTGAGATGTTCAGAGGGCAAGGTGGGGGAGGGATGCACATGAAGATTTCCCATGACCTCCCTGATTACATGTAAACTTTACCTGGCATTTGAAGCTCTTTACAACCTAGAACGTTTATGTTTTTCATTTTTCTTGCCCATTGCTCTCCTCTATGAACATGGTGGATCATCAAAATTGACCTACTTGTTTGAATGTGATATTTTTTTGTCTTGTCTTTGAGTCTTTATGCTGACTGATTCCTCATATCTGAAATGCTCTGCTTTCTTCCCTCCCCCTCTTAGATTTCCTGAAGGCTTTCTGCAAGATTCAGTTCAGATACCATTTTCTTAAGGAGGTTCTTCCCGTCTTCCTAGCTTCTACTACGTTCCCTGTTCGGATTGCCTTCCTTCTACTCTCTATGTATCTTGTATGTGTAGATGTTATGAATATGTTGCCTCCTCTATTAGATCATGAGTAGGGGACAGCATTTTTTGTTTGTTTGCTTTGTGTTTGTGGTTTCAGAACTGATCACGATTCCTGGTACCCGGTAGGCACTTAATGAATGTCTGTTTCATTGATAGATTGGTATGGTAGGGTGAGATTATGAATCCAGTCAAAAGAAACACAGGAAAGTTTAGATGGTAGGCTATAAGAGACTTCTTTCTTCCTTCTCTTTCTTAGAATCAGCCAGGTGGCTCAGCGGATAGAGTAGTGGACTTGGAGTCAAGCTGGATTTGAGTCCAAATTCTGCCTTACTCCGATAGTAACTGTGTAACCCTAAGTCATAGTTTGGTTTCTTTCTATCTAAAAAGGGGGTTAAAAATTATGCCTACCTTACAATTTTACAATTTTTATCCTCCTCACAAGGGTTATTGTGAGGATCAAATGATCTAATACACGTAAAACACTTTGCAAAAATCTTTAAAAAGTACCATGTAAGTATCAGTTTACTACTACTACTACCACTACCACTACCACTACCACTACTACCACTACTACTACCACTACTACTACCACTACCACTACCACTACTACACTACTACTACTACTACTACTACTACCACTACTACTACCACTACCACTACTACTACTACTACTACTACTACCACTACTACTACTACTACTACTACTACTACTACTACTACTAATCATCTTCTATTCTCTACCCTAGTTCCCTGGTCCCAAACCCCAGTGTTCTGGAATCCTCAGGGTCACGCACAATGAGAAAGGCCTTTCCAAGTCCTAGGAATCCAAGCCCGACACTTTTAGCCAGTGGAGTGGAATCCCAGTCAGCCATCATTCCCATCCAAACAGGGCCAGACTTTTCTCAGCTGCAGCTGAAGCAACAAATAGGATTCATCAGATCCAGGTTAGAGGTTAATTGCTTTTAAACGTTGCCTTTGTAGAGGCCCAAGGCTATATCCTGTATCAGTCCAGCAAAGCCAGAGATGGACAATGGAAGACAAACACACACTCACACAGACACGCCACACACAGACACACACACACACAACAATAATAAAAACAATAACACTGTCCAATTATTACTATTATTATTATTTTTTGCTCTAGATTAGGTGTTTTTGTCAAATTCTTTAAAGCCAGGATTAATAATGGCTGGAACATTAGAGCTTTGAAGGTCTGGCCAAACCTCGAAGAGCTGGAAGTTTGTGGCTTGTCAATCTCTTCCACTGTAGTAGTGAACAGCTGTCTTGGATTTCTTCTCCTTAAACAATTACTCTCACAGAGGACGTAGATGATTTTGTTTCTGACATTAACAGACCAGGCAAGACTTGTGCTAACGCACATTTAGCTCATATTCTTTCATTTTTTTCCTTCGCTATTCTAACAAGATTCAGTCAAAATGGTTGCTCTCTTTTAAGTTATGATAAGCATACCTGAGATATCTGGTCCAAAGTTTTGGGGAAGGTTTTTTGGGGGCTGGCTTCATAAATAAATAAATTGATAGTCAAGAGTTGTGATGCTATTACTAAACCCTAAGGTCAAAACAGTGACACAACTTTAACCTGGAAAGCACAGCCAGGGCTAGGTCTTTAGGAAATCTACTTTAATAAACAGATAAAAATGTAGCATATTAGTGGGTCTAAAAGAGGACAGAATCATCACTTTAGAGCTATTAGGGTACCTGAGGAGTCAAATGGTAGCCAAGTAACAAACTTAAAAGTGGATCATTCTCCAAATCTTCCTTATGATTTTCCTCACATTCTTAAACCCCCAGTCAATCAATCAGCAAGGATATGTTAAGTGCCTACCATGCCGTAGGGTCTGTGAAGAGTGATGGGATAGAAGGGCAAAAGGAAAACACTTCTCCCTCAAAGGAAATTTAGTTCAGACTCCCATTCTAGGCTAGCAGGTACTGCTACTGAGGTTTAGCTCAACGTAGAATTTATTGAATAAGATTTGTGAAATATAGACAATCTTTCAATCAATCCGTGAACAAGTATTGATAAGTGCCTACTATGAGCAAAATACTGTGGTAGATACTGGGGATACAAAGACAAAAGCGAAGACACCCTTGACTTCGAGAAGTCTACTTCCTACTTGGGGAGGGGGAGGGAGATAAAGTGCTTACAGGCGTGTACAATCAGTTCACCAGTAAGCAACTGGAGATGCCATGATAAAAATGAAATCCTTTGCCCTCAAGGAGCTTATATTCTCCAGCAATTAGAAAGAGCACTCACTTTTCCATCATGCTTTAAGACTAACAAGGTGCTTCCCAGTCAATAATCCCTTGAGGCATAGGGTCAGAAGTTATTCCTCTCTATTTATCAGGTGAAGTAATTGAGGATGGGGCAGCTAAGTGGCACGGTGGATAGAGCACTAGGCTTGTCTGTCTGAGTTCAAATTGGGTCTTAGACACTAGTTGTGTGACCCTGGGCAAGTCATTTACCCCTGTTTTCCTTGGTTCCCTCATCTGTAAAATGAGCTGGAGAAAGTAATGGTAAACTACTTAAGTATCTTTGCCTTGAAAACCCCAAATGGAATAACAGAGTTGGACATGACTGAACAACAGTTCAAGATGGGAGATCAAAATGCCTCACCTAAAGTCACAAAGCCAGTAAAGTTTAAAGTCAAGATTCAAGTTCAGGGTTACTGACTGCAAAGCCAAAGTCCTGTTCAATGTGCCACACTGTAGAGATGGAGGAAACCAAATATTTTCCTTGGAAAGCACTCTTAAAAACCTCCCAAAATGCAAAACAGCAAAATACAAAGACCAAAGCCATGGCTTTGGATCCTTCATCCATGTGAGTTTCTACATATTCATTACCAGCGTCAAATACCATCCATCTCCCAGACTCCTCCTCGCCTGGGGCTGTGGGAGCCCAGGATTGAAAAACCTGAGGCTCCAAATCTTTGCCCTTCCTTCCCTCCCCAGCAACCCCCTCAGCCCTGAGCATCTGGAAGAAGGTAAGAGAGGGGGATGGGGAGAAGAGCCTGTGCATCCACTTAGAGACCTCATTTCCTTAGATACTAATGCTGTCTGCATGGGCCAGAAGTCCTCCAGCTGCAGCTAATTTAGAGAAATCTGAAAGGAGGGGCTGACCTCACATGGCCAAATTAAAAAAAAAAAAACAGAATAAAAATAACTCACAGGGGCAGGGAGAAGCCATACAGAGCTCCAGGAGGGGAGACATGTCACCTGCTTGGTCTATGCTCAGGGTCTTCCTCAGTTACTTCTTTCTGTGTGACCCTGAGTAATTCCTTGGACTTTCCTAGTCTTGGTTTCCTCTCTATAACATCTTAAATCTGTTCCTCTCCTGATCCTTCCATTTCCTGGCTCTTGATGAAGTCTGGCTCTCCACTGATGACAAGCCTCCCTGTCCACCCTTTCCAGCACTGACTGACCCTTCATTATCCTTGGTTCACTAAGTGAGGACAGAGTTGGATCACTGCTTGTTCCCCATTGCCACTTCTAGCTTCTCCCCTCTCCTTCACTTAGTAACGTCTCTTTCTTTGAGGTTTGTGCTGTTTATCTCTGCCATCCAATCAAAATCCTGGTAGTGATTGCCTGCAGATCTCCAAGTCATTCCTCTGCCCTCCTCAAGTACTTTGATATCTGACTTGCACCTCCTGCTTAGAGGACTAGGGGATTTCAATATACATATTGACTCTCCTCTGAAAACCGTAACAACTCTGCTTCTGTCTATTCATTTCCCATGAGCTACGCCTCCACACCACCTCAGCCCCACACAAAGATGGGCATGTCCTCAATCTTGCCATCACCCACAAATGTCCTGCCACCATGTTCAAGAATTCTGAAATTCTCTCATCTGACCATAATTGACTGACTTTTCACCCCTTTCTGCCATCCCTTATATAACCCTACTCTTCATTTGCATTGTGACTGCTAATTCCCTGACCCATCAATTCTTATGCAGGTCATCTCTCCTCCACTAGCCACTCTCTCCACTTCTCCCCATCTTGACTCTGTGGGGAACTAGTTCAACTCTACCCTGTCCTCTTCTCTTGAATCCTTAGCCCCCTAAACATATCCCTGACTATGCCCAGCTAAGCCTCAGCCTTGGATCACTCCCACCATTTGCCACCTTCATACCTACATACCTGCTGATGAATGAAAGTGGAGAAAATCATGCGACCATTCTGACTGGATCCACTATAAATTTATGTTACTTATCCTCAACTGGGCCCTCAATGTTGCTAGGCAATCCTACTCCACCTCTCACATCAATTCACTATCCCTCTCTCCATAGTGGCTTTTCCTAACCTTTTCATCCCTCCTCAAGCCTCCCACGACTCCCATTCTCTTCACTTTCAAAGATGAGACCCTTCCTCACATTTTACAGATTAAATTGAGATCATCTACCATAAACACTCTTTTTCCCTCTCTTCCTTAACTCCTATCACTCAGATACCTTCTGCCACTATCTCATCCTTCACCTCTGTCTCACATAATGAAGTGGCCTTATTCTTTACCAAGGTTAACTGTACGTGCTCAAGTGTTCCCATTCCATCCCATTTGCTCAATAGATTCCCCTCTCTGTCTTTCTGATCCTGTCACTTATTTCCACACTCTCTCTCCTCGATTATTTCTTACCACCTACAAATTTTTCCATTTCTTCCCTATCCTGAAAAAAATCCTCTCTTGATCCTGCCATCCTCACCCAATATTATCCTATATCTCTTCTGCTCTTTGTGGCTAACCTCTTTTGAAAGGTTGTTTATAAGTGTCTCCACTTTCTTTCCTCTAACTCTTTTCTTACTCCATTTTGTTCTCGTTTCCAATCTCATCACTGCGCTGAAACTACTCTCTCCAAAGTCACTAATCATCTCTTAGTTGCTAGATGCAATGACCTTTTCTCCATCCTCATTCTCCTTGACTTCTCTGCCTTTGACACTGTTGATCATTTTCTCTTTCTTGATAATTTCTTCTCTCTAGGTTTTCAGGACACCATGCTCTCCTTGTTTTCCTCCTACTTCTGTGACCACTCCTTCTCTGTCTCTTTTGCTGGATTTTCCTCCAGATCGCACTCTCTAACTATAGGTGTCCCACAAGGTTCTGTTCTGGATACTTTTTTCTTCTCCCTCTATGTTACTTCATTGGGTGATCTTATCAGCTCCCATGGATTTAATCTCCATCTTTATGCTGATAATTTTCAAATCTATCTACCCTGTCCCAGTCTCATTGCTGACCTCCAATCTTGCTTCTCCAACTACCTTCAGACATCTTGAACTGGATGTCCAATAGACACTTTAAACTCAATATATCCAAAACAGAATTATCTTTCACCCTAAGCTTTCCCCCCACCTCTTCCCTGTTACTGTAGATGACACCACCAATCAGCCCAGTCTCTCATGCTCACAATAGAGGAGTCATCCTAGATTTCTCCCTATTGCTCACCATCCCCCCCCATATCCAAGCTGTTTCCAAGGTCTGTTAATTCCTCCTTTGCAGCATCTCTCAAATATGCCTTCTTCTCTCCTCTGACACTGTCATCACCTCACACCTGAATTATCCCAGCAGCCTGATGCTGGGTCTGTCTGTCTCAAGTCTGTCGCTACTCAAGCCTATCCTCCATTCAGTTATCAAAAGAATTTTTTTAAAAAGCAGGTCTGACCATGTTGTTTTCCCTATTCAATAAATTCCAGTGGCTTCCTATTGTTTCCAGGAGTAAATATAAAATGCTGTTTGGCTTTCAGAGTCCTTCATAACTTTGCCCCTTCCTACCATTTCAGTCTTTTTATACCATACTCCCTTCCATGTGCACTTTGAGTCAGTGACACTGGCCTCCTGGATGTTCCACAGACCAGAGTCTCCATCTCTCAGCTCTAGGCATTTTTTCTGGTTGTCCCCAAAATGTAGAGTGTTCTACTTCTGCCCTGACTACTGACTTCCCTGACTTCCTTTAAGTCCCAACTAAAATCCTTGAAAGTCATTTCACCCTGTTGGCCTTGGTTTCCTCATGTGTAAAATGATCTGGAGAAGGAAATGGTAAACCATCCAGAATTTCTGCCAAGAAAACCCCAAGTGAAATCACAAAGAGTCAGACATGAATGAAAAATGAAAAAATTCTAACTTTTACAGAAGGCCTTCCCCAACCCTTCATCATTCTAGTGTCTTCTCTCTGTTAATTATTCCCTATTAGTCTTGTATGTAACTTGCCTTCTACACATTTGCTTGATATGTCCTCCATTAGAGTGTAGTATCATGAGGACAGGGACTGTTTTCTGTTTCTATGTGTATCACCAGCATTTAGCATAAAGCATATCACCTACTAGGTGCTTAATAAATGCTTATTGAATGAATGAATGAATGGCTATGTGATTTGGATCAGATACCCTAACCCTAAATTCATACTTTTTCCAGTTTCTGGACCCTCCTGGCTTAAGAGTGTTTATCAGTAGTAACTGTTGCTCTTTCCCTCCCAGCTTGATTTAGTTTTATATATATATATATATTTTTTCTCATTAAAGGGTCCATTCCCTGACTACTTCTTAAAGAGGCCTATTCACGCAGTGGCCGTTACTTCACTCTAAGTGAGTACCCGAAAAAGCCTTAGCCAAAAAAGACCAAGGTCTCCCATTGCATCCTGGGCCATCTCCATTCATCCTGATGAATATCTGGTCACTGGACCCAGATGGCTCAGGAGGAGAAGTGAGGCTGGTGACCTGCACAGCCCTCCCTCACTCAAAACACAGTCAAGTGCAAGTCATGTCATCATTTCTCTGTCCTCTTTGAAAACAAAGGACAAACACAACAACAATTCTCTGTTTTAAGATAATTCTTTAAGGAGCTATTTTCTCCATTTAATTTTTGTACTTCTTTTTCCATTCGACCAATTTTCCCAGTTAGGTTTTGGGTTTCCTTTTCCATCTGATCCATTTTCCCAATTAGGTTTTGGGTTTCCTTTTCCGTTTGATTAACTCTTCCTTTTAGGGAATTATTCTCTCCAGTTAATTTTTGAATTTCCTTTTCCATTTCTTCAATTTTCTTTTTCAGAGTGATGTTCTCATCAGTGAATTCTTTTTTTATAATTTTAAATCATTGGCCAGTTTTTCTTTTATATCCTTCTTCAGATGTTCCAGGTAATCTAGTTGTGCTTGCGAGAAATTCATAGTCCCATCTGAGGTTTCAGATGGAAGTACAGTCTCAGCTCTGACCTCTTTGGTGTTTGTGTTTTGGTCTTTATCCCCATAGAAAGATTCTATGGTTTTTTCACTTTTCGTCTGCTTTTTCCGATTCATGATGTTGGCTGAGTGTTGTAGCTTTTGGTTCTTTCAGTCAGAAGATACAGATCTTTTAAGTTGAGTTGATGTGTGTCTAGGCTAAAAGCAGGCTTTTTTTTGTTGTTGTTGTTTCCCAGATCAACCCTGGGGTTAGCTTGTTAGGTGTGTGGGAGGGGGTGGTCTGGTCTCAGGAGATCTCCTCAGCTGACTTGAGGCAAAGGCAAGGTCAGGGGATGGTGATCCCAGCTTCCCTATTGTCTTCCCTTTTCCCCTGGAGGGCTGGGGCATGCCTAGAAGCTAATGCGTGTTCCCGCCCCTCCTGGGGCTTGTCTCCCGGTGCTGAGGCTTGCCTGGGTCTCAGTGTGAATTTTCTCTGCCCTGGGTCGTCTGTCCCTCCAGATCGCCTCTGCCACAGTAGGAAGAATCCCCCCTTGCCACTTTTCCAGCCTCTGGTGTTATGAGACCACCCGCCCCCTTCTGCTGTTCCCGCTGATCCAGGATTAATCTGGGGAAGAATTTTATGGTTCCCTCACGGTCATCAGGGGGGAGGAGAGAGCACTTACTGATCACTCCACCATCCCAGCTCCTGGAAGTTCAAGTAGTGACCCACCGAAGTCCAGTCTTCAGGCTGAAGGTTTCAAGGGCTGCTGCGCTTATATCTGGTGCTCAGCGGCTCTCATCGGCTCTGCCTGGCTTATCTCCTGCTCCACTGGTCTCGCCCGCCACTCTCGGGCCCCTCAGGTCCCCTCCCGCTTTCCTTTTAAGATAATTCTTAAGAGAATTTAAGAGGTTCCCAGAGGGTGCTAATCACTTTTAAAAAACTGTTTTAAGGTCTTTTTCAACAGTAACAATCTTGGTTCTAAGATTTCTTCTAGCTCTGATAACCTATACTCTAAAGCTGATCTGACATTCTCTGTTCTGATACCTCCATGCACTAAAAATCTGTTCTATTTTCTAATATTAGATGTTTTCAGGTCCTTTTTAGTTTTAACATTCTATGACATAGATTTTAATAAAGAATGTTAGAAAACAATAAAATAAAACACAATCCTAATTTCCCTTTACTCCTTCTATTTAGATTTTCCACTTATCCGAATCCTCAGTTGATTAAATATCCACTGCCCCATCCCTTGCACTTGGTTTTTATTTATTTATTGAGTGACATTCAGAGTGAATGTCCTGGGCTCAGAATAGCTCTACCTTCCTTTGTACAGTGTTCTTTCTTCACTGCCTGTACAGACTTTGGGAAGTCTCTTCCAGCAAACTCTGAGCATCCATTTTAGCCCAAAACATCTCTCTGATTCTTCCATTATCTATGATCTTGATGGAAAAAGCACCAGATGGACAAGAGGCTTGGGAGTGTGGATAGTGCTTAAGTCTGGTACCAACACCAATGAACTATATGTTCCTGGGAATACTCATTCCCTTCTCTCCTTTCATCCCCACTCCCCATTCCCACCAATTAATGTCTCTTTTGTAAATCAGAGAGTTGAACTGCATGGTCTCTAAATATGGTCTCTACTAGCTATAAAATTTCCTTATTTTATCCTCAGTCAAGCTACCTTGAATTCATTTTGTCTCTATTCTGTGTATGTGTATGTGGGCATGTTGTCCCCTCTATTAGAAAGTGAGCTTCTTGATGGAAGGGATTGTTTTTGTTTTTCTTTGTGTTCCTAAAGCTTAGCAAAGTGCAGGTATCATAATTAAGTCCTTAATGTATTCTTGATCAACCAGTCATTTGTAGCAACAGGTTAGAGGGTACTTTTCTCACCTTATTGTACTAGAAGGTTGGATTCCCAGAGGGTGTTGAACCCTTCTACCCTCAGAGTCCTAGGGATAATATTGAGTGGTTGGGGAAGGGGTGGAGACCTGCAGCCTGCAAGCCACATGTGGCCTCTAGGTCCTCAAATGCAGCCCTTTGATGGAATCCAAACTTCACTGTCAAATGGCTGCGCTTGAGGACCTAGAGAGCCACATGTGGCCTCCAGGCTGCAGGTTCCCATACCTGGGCTAGGGTTTTCTACTACTATCACCTACAAGCCCCTATCCAGTGTAATACCAATATCATTAATTAGTTGATATCAATTAGCTAGCCAGAGATATCAATTAGCTAGCTTTGAGAAAAGGTGGTGTAGTAATGTGGTTATAGTGAGAAGAATTTGTACAAAAAAAATCTCCACAGAAATCTTATAATCTAAGTAATGTCATGGACAGCCTCATTTCTGGGGTCAGAATAAAGTCCTAAGTTCTTCACCTCACAGGTAAGTTAAGTAAGGGCAAAGTTCTGAGCATTCCCATCCCTCTAGATGGAAGACTAAGTGGTTAGAGCACTGGCTTTGGAGTCAGGAAGATCTGAATTCAAATCTAGATTCAGATAATTAGAGAAGATAAACAGATTGAATGATACATATATAGAGACAGGGAAAAACAAAGGGTTGGGTTTGAGGTCAAGAAGACATGAGTTCAGATTCTTCCACAGGTGCTAGCTGTGACCCTGGGCAAGTTGCTTAACCAAATAGCAATAGATAGTGTGTGTACACATCTATATATAATCTTCATGTACAGCTATACACACTATCTATCTATCTATCTATCTATCTATCTATCTATCTATCTATCTATCTATCTATCTAGTTATCTTTCAGATTCTTTCTCAGGCACTAGCTATGACCCTGGGCAAGTCATTTAACTTCTGTTTGTCTCAGTTTCCTCATCTATAAAATGGGGATAGTAATAGCGCCTACTTCCAGAATTGTTATGATGATCAAATGCAATGGTATTTGTAAAGTGCTTTGCAAACCTGAAGAATAAATAAAGTGCATAGGTATATATATATATATATATATATATATATATATATATATATATATATGTATGTATGTAATATATGTGTATTTATATACGTATATAAAGATGTATACACACACTCTCTATTTCTATTTTTATTTCTGATCTTCCATTTCTTCCACATTAAATCTTACGACCTGAGTTTTCTTAGAACTTTTAGAATGATAGAATCCTGGTGTCAGAGGGTCTTCCCGTAGCCATCTGATCCAATTTTTAGCTTAGTGAGGATCTTTTCTACCATGCGTCCAACAAATAGTCATCTAGTGTTTGCCTGAAGACCTTTAGGGAAAGAGAAGACATGATCCTCTAGGCCTCCCATTGGATTTTAGAGTCACTTTGAATAGTTGGGAAATTCTTCTTGAAATCAAGACTCTGCAGTTTTGACTCTGCAGTTTCCCTTCAATACTTTTGACCCTCCTGGCCAAGGAGAAAAAGTCTGATTCCTATGATCTTTCCACTTTGCCTCAGTCATTCCATCCCAGCACTTTGTTGACAAATAGATTTATTGTATCTATTACAGACCCTTCTCCTTGTTCTCTTACTAACCAAAAAAGTACCAGATTATAGGGAAGTCAACAGAAAACATTTTTAAGGGCTTGCTAAGGCTAAGTAATGGATATATAAATATAAGAAGGAGGGAAACTCAATCCCTGCCCGCAAGGATCTTACATTCCAATAGGGAAAGACAGGATAGAAAAGGAAGCTGAAAAGCAGGCACATCCTGGTGGGGCCATGGTGGAGGAAGACTAGAGAGTCCTAAGTAAAGTCTGGAGAGGAATGGAGACTCCTGGGAACTAAGAAAACCAGTAGCATGGGAGCTAGCCCTACTGAAGTCTGGAGCTTTATCATCCATAGGGAGCAGTTTCTTTGTGGGACTCCCAACCAGCTTGGGATTCCATAGGGCTGAGATTGAAGCTGCCAAGTTGTGTTCCCTTCATTGGTGATGTCTTCTGGGGATGATTGTGAGCATGCATTGTTTAGTCTATTGTTTGAATCCTGTGGTTCCAAATTGAAAGCCCTTTGCTGAATTGTTTTGACTTAGGAATCCAGAATGAAAGTCCTTCCCCAAGCATTTCTGGTTATGTCTTCTAGGCTTGTTATTTCATCCAAAGCTGGCTTTGCACTTTATCCTTGACCTTGACCCTGACCATTGCAGGCACACACACAAAAAGGTTAATACCAAGATGTGTCAGTTTCCATGAAGGGAGGTTCAGAAGTGCCATGTGTGTCCCAGTAGGTATAGATACAGGCAGGGTAAGATGGGTAAAACACTGGATTTGGAGTCAGGAGACCTGAGTTTCAATTCATTTTCTACCTCAATGACCTTGGAATTCTCACTTCACCCCTCTAAACTTTAGTGTCCTCACCTGTCAAATGGGGATAACAACATTATTCACAGTATTGTTGTGAGAAAAATACTTTTGAAACTTTACAAGATTTTGATATTGTCTTGTTCAATTTTGCATACTTAAAAACACTCAACTTCACGAAGTCATACAATAATCTTCTCTTTTGTTCTTTTAATATCAGAACAAAGTGTCTCCAAGGCTAACAGTCCTAATATCACTTATCTGGATCTGGAGAGATCCCAGAGGTCACACTGGTTCAGTCTCCTCATTTTATATGATAAATAAACTGAAGCACAGGTAGGTTAAATGACTTGAACAGAGTTGGTATGTGAACCCACACACTCTGACTCAGAGCTACTGCTTGACTTTACTGTACCATTTTGTTTATTGATACATGAAAAAGTGAGAGTTAGAAGGCACTTTAGAGACCATCTCCATCATTCCTCTGATCCACTTATTTTTCCACAGTTGAGGAAACTGAGGTTCTGAGAGTTTAAGTGACTTGCCCTTGGTCATGTAGATAGCCAATACCAGAGTTTGTTGTCTTGAGAACCATAATTCCACCCTCTACACCATTAAGGTCATAGGTCATGGGATCATTGAATTAGAGATACAGAGTCAGAAGAGACCTTCAAAGTCATCATTTGTTTTATATGTATAATTAAATATATATTTACATACATGTAACTATTTCAATATAATTAATTTCCTTGGAATTCTATTTATTTTATGCATTTAGAAATATGATTCTGAGAAAGGATCCACAGGCAACAAACTGACAATGATTTATTAAGTGCGTACTGTTTGTTAGACACTGTACTAAATTTTAAAAATTAAATTAAAATTAAATTTTACCAGAGTGACAGTGTGAGGCATATAGTAGGTGCTTAATAAATGATTAATAATTGAATGATTGACAAACAGGTTATTCGACAACACTGAAAACCTTTAAGAATCCCTAATCCAGTCTATACCTTCTTATATCATCATCATCTTCATCATCATCATTACTATTACTAAGGAAAACTGAACTTTAGAGTGGTTAAATGACTTGCCCAGGGTCACACAGCTAGTCATTTTCATTGGGGAGATTTGAACTCAGGTTCTCTGATTCTTGAACCAGTGATCTTTTTAGTACATCCCTGTGCATGTTAGGGACTGTTGAGTTGGAAAAAATCTTAAAGGCCATCTTGTCCAACCATCTCATTTTATAAGGATGCTGTGACAGGTCAATTAACTTCCCCAATTAATTAATAACAATTTATTAAGCTTGAACTATGTACCAGGCACTGTACTAGGCACAGTACAAAGGATACAAAGAAAAAAAACCCCAAAACCCTCTTTCTCATAAGGAGATGATATGCTAATGACAGTGGCAATAAGCATATGCAAAGATATGCATATATGTACCAGTTGTGGTCACAATGCCAGGACTTCAAGTCTCTGTTTGCTTCCACCTTTTTTGGGAGCTGAGCTGTTCCCATCCTTGGCCATAGCATCCCCCTCAGCCCTTCCCCTCATGATTTTTGCTCTAACACCCATGGCTGGTGACTCTTTCACACACAGGCTGGCACCGCTCCCTTCAGGACTTTAAAGGGGGCAAATTCTGGAGACCCAATGGTTATGTTCAATGGTTTGGAGAGCAAACAGCCCAGGGACTTGTGACCAGAGGAGTCAACTTTAAATTCTTGCTCAGTTGGAAAGAAATAGTCCCTACCTTTCAGCAGTTTACCCATTTTCTAAAGAGGGAGACATTTGACCAACTAAGTAAAAGCATAATAATAGAAAAAGTACAAGAGTCAGAAAGTTCTGCTACCTAAGGGAGAAAGAGAAAGACTTCACTGAGGAGGGAACTAAGGAGATGTCATCTGAGGAAAGTTAGAGAAGAAGAGGTGGGATGAATGATGTGGAGATCACTTGTGATGTGGAATGGGATGGGAAATGGAGTGGTCTCCGAGAAGGGACAGACAGACAGAAAGAGACAGAGAAAGGAGATGGAAGAGAGAGAGAGAGGAGAGAGAGAGAGAGAGAGAGAGAGAGAGAGAGAGAGAGAGAGAGAGAGAGAGAGAGAAGAGAGAGAGAGAGAGAGAGAGAGAGAGAGAGAGAGAGAGAGAGAGAGAGAGAGAGAGAGAGAGAGAGAGGAGAAGACAAAGACAAAGACAAAGACAAAGACAAAGACAAAGACAGAGAAGGTTATGATGACTCAACATAGACCCACAGTTAAGTTTAGGAAAGTTTGTCCATGGGTTCACTCTTGTACTTCTGCCTTCTGTGGGTCATTCCTTTAGAGCAAACACTAAGATTATAATTTTTAAAAAAATTCAGCTCATCTTTATCTGAGGACAAAACTATTTATACAAGTACAGATGTCAAATTTTTAAAAAAATATTTTTTTAAATGAATAGGATGTTCCTGAGGATAAACAATGACAATTTTCTAGGAAGGGATAAGGCAAAAGAAAGGAGAAAGTCGATGAAGAGATAAACTTACCAGGCCTAAAGTAGCAGTGACAGTGTGGGGAAAAATATAAAATTTTATGTAAGCAGATTGCTCCTCAAGAAATTCAATGAGCCAGAAAAGGCTTCATCTGTCCATGATTATATGCAGTTCAAGTTAGAAACACCCTCTCTTCCTTGCAATGGTTTGGCTAACCTCCCCATAGGGATCAGAAATCCCAAGGCTTTCTCCATTTCACCATAGTGAGTCTTTGTGTTTTTCAGTGGGAGCGGGTGCCATGTTCAGATTTTTGTATTAGAAATATCAATTTGGCAGGATATTCTGGCTTAGATGGTGCTTTCAGGTGATTTCATTCATCTCCACTCAAGTCCTGGGGTAGACAGGGTAGGTGCTATTACCCTAGTTTTACAGACAAGGGAACTGAGGCTCAGAGAGGTTGTCACTTGGCCAGAGTCAGTATACAGCTTTTGACACAATGCATACTATTGACACAGTGAGGACTCTCATCTGGGTAATTTTATCCCCAGTCTAGGACATTTCCCACTATCTCACTAGAAATCTCAAGATAGTAATCTTGAGAGGTAATGAACTCTCCATCCCTGGGAGTCTTCAAGCTGAAGATGGAGGGCCACTATTAGGTCATGTACAGTGGGAGCCTCCCTTGGGGTCCAGACTGGATGAGATGGTTTCTGAGGTTCTTTCTGTTGTCTTGTGATGATGACAGAGGAAAAAGAGAAGATTGGTATCCTTCATTGATGAAAGTAATATTCAACTGGCTTTCCATGTCAAGGTGTGAACTGTGACATGGTGGTATTCTTTCAGTACTGGGCATGTCCTTGCATTAACTTACCTGTACTCTTTTCCTTCTAGAAATGAAAGGCCTTTCATGGGAGAAAATCAGCTAGGTTTAGAAAGCTGCAAGTTCAGTTGCTTCTTAGTTACATGACCCTGGACAAACCATCTGATCTTCCTGAGCCAGTTTCTATAGCTGCAAAAGGAAGGCAATAATACTTTTGCTCCTAACTTTTCAAAGATGTAACGAGGAGAAAAGCTTTGTAAACCTTAAAGCTCTATAGGTATGTGAAGGCTAATAATACTAATTAATAAAGATCATAAGGGAAGCGAGCTAAGACCTTGGCTTCCAGAGCATCCATACCTCAGCCACTGGCTCACAAGCCTCTCCCCCAGACTATGCCCCTATAGATAAGCGTGTAATCACCATGTCAAGAGATGAAGGGGATTGTGCTTGCGGGGTTTGTGTAAATAGCTCTTTGGGTGGAGGGAGAGCTTTGCAGCAGCTGGCTTGAGTTTTCTAGCAGATTGGAGCCACACGGCCAGGATCTCTCAGCTTCCCAGGTCTTATCCAATTTCCAGAGTTCATTCACAGTTCAGAGGTCAATGTGTTTGGGAGTCTGGGAAGAATCTTGAAGGCTTAGAGGAGAGTCCTAGAAGGCCCCCCAAATTCTTGGAAAGGATCTAACAGTCAATTTTCAATTCAACTTACTAAACATTTATCAGAGTTCCTATTTCGATAGGAGTTTGCTAGATGTTGGGAGGTAAGGGCAGTGGTTACAAAGCTTCAGTAATAACAGTTATTAATGGTAAAAGATGGCATTTGTGTAAACACCTTAAAAATTTGCAATGTGCTTTACGTACACTGTTTCCTTTAATCCTCCCAAGAATCTTGTGAAGCGCATGCTATTATCGTTCCCATTTTACAGATGGGGCTCAGACAAATTCACTGGATTGCTCAGGGTCCCACAGCTAGCTTCAGAGGCAGAATTTGAGCCCAGGTCTTCCTGCCTAGGCTTTGCCTTCACAGAACCTCTTCATTAGGGGGGAGATAAAGCACCAACATAGACTCCTACAATAAACAACAATATGAGTTACATGCTTTAGAGAGATGCAAAATGAATGTAATACAAGTTCCAAGGAAGAAACTCATTTCCAATCAGATAGCCCAGGGAAGGCTCGATGGAAAAGAAGATGCTTGAGTTAAGCTCAAACCCCAAGCTTTGTAAACCTTAAAGCTCTATAGGAATATGAAAGCTAATAATAATTCATAATGAAGAGCACAAAGGAATCAAGCTAAGACCTTGGCTTCCAGAGCATCCCTGACTCAGTCAATGGCTCACCAGCCTCACCCCCAGAGAAGAACCATATCTCATGGATCTCTGTAGCCCTCGCAGTGTTATTTTGCTGGTAGGCTCAGCAAACAGGGATTAGGCTTTGGAATATTATTAAAGTAGCAGACTAAGGGACAGAAGACTGAGTCTGAGTCCCAGACCCAGAATTTACACTCCATGTGCCTTGGGCAAGTCATTTACTTTGGAGGGAGGGGAGTCATTTTCCTTATCTGTAAAATGGAGACAATAATCTCTGGACCACCATGGTGAACTGAATAAGGAAGGCAACTCAAACTATTCCAAAGGTCCTCTTGGCTCTCCTAGTTTATGTTCTGAGCTTGCATGCAGTTCTGACATTCTGTGTTATATGTTGTAACATGTTCAAATTTACCATATTCTAAGACCCCCTTCTAATTCTGATGCTTCCCATTGGCAAATTCCTTCCACACTCCATGTACTAGTGGTCTATATTCTAAGGATTCTGCTAAGTCTAACGTTCTACGTTCTGTGATACTTTCTAGGACTAACATTCCAGGTTTGTAAAGAGCTTAGAAAATTTTAATGCTCTACCTAAAATGTGTTATTCTCATTCTAGGTTCAAAATTCCATATCCCAAGGCCCCTTACTAGCTATAGTGTTCTATGTTCCATGATCCTGTCTAGTACTAAAATTCTGGGTTGCTGTGCAGACAAAGTTAGCCCACACACTATCACATGTAAGGATTGGAAAAAACCTTGGCACATACATTGAAGGAGCTGGATGGATATTCAGAGATAATTGAGTCCAACTGTCTCATTTTTGTTTGTTGCGGAATTGCTTTATCATTCTAAAAATGATCAGATATTTTTATTTCCCTTCCTACTTCCCTACCTACACAATTAGAAAATAAAATAAAAATAAAATTGTTGTACCAAATATTCATATTCAAACACAACAAATTCCCAAGTTGGCCATCTCCAAAAATATGTCTCATGCTACATACTGCGTCCATCACTTCTCTTTTGGGAGGTGGGCAGCATTCTTCATCATAACCCTCCAAAATCATGGTTGATCCTTGTCCAACTCCCTCATTTCAGAGATGAAGAAGCTAAGGCATAGCGGGGAACTTTGGCATCTTCCCTTTTGTCAACATGGTGGTGCTTGACTCAGGTAATGTCCATTGTTGTACCTCATGTTGCCTCCAACTTTCTAAATTTCTACAGGTTGCCACCATTTATATTTTCAGCCTGGATAGGACTTGTCTGTGGGGTGATGCCAAATCACAATTATCATAATATCCTTGTAGAAGTCTGGGTGCTAGCTGGCATCCAGATTCCTTGGAGATCTGCCCAGGTATGTACACTAGGCCATCAGAAGATTACTGGTGACTGCTTGAGCAGCTTTGCCTTGACCAACTTTTATGAGGGAGAAAAAGATCTAAGGAATTGAAAAGAATCCCTTTCTAATTTCTTACCATTGGGAGATGTGAAGGACCTCTGTGGGTGTTGGGTTTCTGATCACTCTCTCTCCTTTGAGAGTTGGTGGCTGTCATAGAGGCTATAGAGTCAGAAGGGACTGTAGGGGCATACTTTATTACTGAGCTCTCTTCACACAAAGCCCCTTGAAATGGAGAACTGGAACCATCCTGTTGGCACCTGGGGCATGCATTTTACCTGGAGCAAATGGCATGAAATTTCCTCCAAATTAACTTTGTGATTCATGATATGCAAATAATTCAAGGTAATTAAGCCAAGTTCAGTTGAGAGGAAAGGAGAATTAGTTATGATTGTAGCCCACGTTTGGACACATCTGATAACTTTCTGTTTAATGGATTATTGCTAGTTGGGTGCACATCTTAGTTCTTATTCTCTGAGTGCATGATGAATGTGTGTGCTCTCTAAACTTTGTGCCTAGAGGCAAAACATGAATTGCTCACTCTGGTTTGATTCGGTCAGGGATTATATATTTTTCCTGCTTCTGTCTTCCACAGAGCCTAGCATGAGGTCCTGGGCACAGTAGCTTAGTAATAGTTTGTTCAATGACTGAATCGTTAAACTTATCTGTCTCTTTTGCACAATGCGAGTGGAAACCCCCTAAAGTCGGGAATTGAGTTCTCGTCATCTTGGTATTTTTCTACATACTTTTCAGTATGTAGTTTACAGTATGAATTGGATTATTTAACCTTTGAGGAGTCTTCCAAATTTGAGATTCTATGATTTGCAAATAGTTACGCTCCCTCCATCCCAGAGCTGTTACAAGCGTATGTATGTGAATGTCGGGTCTGGCAGTCAAGAAGCATTTATCAAAGAACCAGACACTATGCCAAGTGCTAGGGATACAAGAAGAGTGCCAATCCTTGCACTCAAGGAGATCACAGTGTACTGGAGGAGGTGACATATGAACAGCCATGTCTTTCCAAAGATATATGTGCTAACTTAGAGGTAATCTCTGAGAAGATGTGGAAGATGAGGTCTTGCCTAATAATTGAAGGAACCTAGGGAAGTCAGCAGGCAGAGGAAGGGGGGCATGCATGGGGGGCATGAAGGAAAATGCTGGGAGTGCAGAGACAGAGTGTTCTGTATGGACATCAGCAAGAAGGAGGCTTGTCTCAATGGATCAAAGAGTACTGGAGGGGAGTAAGGAGTAGGTGGACAAAGAGGGAGGAAAGTGTTTAAAGGACCTCTCTCTTGACCTCCTTATACTTCCAATTATCTATTAGATATCTTGGTGTCCTGTAGACATCTTAAACTCAATGTGTCCCAAACTGAATTTATTATATTTCCTCCCAACCCTCCCCCTCCAGCTTCTCTATCACTGTTGAAGGTACTGCCATCCTTCCAGGTACCTGGACTTGCCACCTAGGGTCCATCCTCACCCTCACTCTCCCCACATAGCCAATCTCTTGTCAAGTTCTGTCATTTCTACCATCCAAATATCTCTTGAATATGTCTGCTTCTCTTTTCTGACACAGTCACCTATCTGGTGCAGGCTCTCATCACCTCGAGCCTTTACTATTACAAAAGCTGCTGGCAGATCTAGAGTCTCTCCTCACTCCCTTCCATAGGCCAAAGCAATCTTCCTTAAGTGCAGGTCTGATCATTTCTTCTCAGTGACTCCATATAGTTTCCAGGATGAAACATGATACCTTCTGGCTTTTAAAGCCATTCCTAAACTACAACTTTTTTTTAGTTTATGCTCCTTCAAGTATTCTATGATTTTCCAACACTGCCCTTCTTGCTGTCCTACCTACAAGACATCTCCAGACTCTGGGCATTTTCTTTGGCTGTGCCTTATGCCTGGAATGCTTTCCCTCCTCTTCTCTGCCTCCTGGCTTCCTTCAAGTCTCACTTTGAACCCCCACCTTCTTCAAGAGGCCTTTCCTTGTTCTCCTCAATGCTTGTGCCTTCCCTCTGAAACAACCTCCAATGTACCCACTCTCCATCTTGTGTGTCCAAGGTTGTCTGCATGCCATGCCCCCAGTCAGAATGGAAGCTCACCAAATGGGGACTGTGGTTGCCTTGCCTTAGATCCCTAACTCAGCATGGTTCCTGGCTATAGGAAGGAACCATATACTGCTGAACTTGCCTTAGTTCAATCCCCTCATTTTACGAATAAGGAAACCGAGAACCAGAAAAAGGATTTAATTTTACCCTAGGTCACATTCATAGACTTAGATCTGCAAAGCGCTTCAGAGGTCAACTAGTTTAATCCTTCTTTTTACAGATAAGGGAAACTGAATCCCAGAATGGGATGTGGCTTGCCCCAAGTTTCAGGGGAGGTTGTAACTGGCATGCGCCAGTCCCTTGTCATCCACTGAGGCCGGGTGTAACCAGGGAAGAAATTATTGACACTGGGCCACTGAGTTTAAGTCATGCCCATGGGTGGGGTTTCTCAATTATCTCAGCTGTGTATGAGAGCCCTGATTCTTGGTCTGAGCTCCAGAACAGATGTGCTCCCTGGTCTCTGGGCCATGGTTTAACCTCTTGGTCTCTCCATCTCCTCACTAGTTAAATGAGGCTGATTTGCCACATTGCTAAATCATGAGAAACTTCACCTGGAGGCCCGCCGGGTAGCCACAGTGGGATGGGCTCTCCCCCTGGGAGTCTGAAACATCAATAGGCATGAGGAAGGCAAATGAGCCAGAAACCCAAAAGACAAAATGCAAGGGTTGGGGGGTGGTGTTAAAGTGTAGGTAACAGAGCCCTAAACTTAGAGAAAAACTCTATCAGAAGAAAGTCCAGCTCTCATGCTGACTTTGTCACTGGCTAATGGAATGAATCTCTCCAGGTCTTCGATTTCCTCCCTGAGAAATGGGGACAACCATTCATGCTTTCCATAGCCTCTCTGGTTTCCTTGAAAATCAACTGAGAGGACCAATGGGAAAGAACTTTGAAGACCTAGAAGACATGTTATTGTTGTTGTTAACGTTATCATTACTGTTTTAAAGGTGCCTTATCATGTTCCACATCCATAAAATGAAGGTTCTGGATAATCTTGAGAAAATCTCAAGCTAGCTTTCACCTTGTGTGTCAGGGGTTCTTAACTCTTTTTGGATCCTAGATGCCTTGGGTGAAGTCAGGTGAAGCCTGTAGACCCTATCTCAGAAAATGGTTTTTTTTTTTCTTTTTAGGCAATCATGGTGAAGTCACATGCCCAAGTTGTAAGTATCTGAGGGCAGATTTGAACTCAGATCCTCCTGATGCCAGGGCTAGTACTCTATCCACGGTGCCACTTGCATTACTGTCAGGCAGAAAGGAGACAGCTTTATTTCTGTATTTCTCCTGGCCCCAAAAGCCTCTGGTCCCTTCCCCTTTTGTTCTCTCTATTCCTATCCCCTCAGCACAGAGCTGCCTCAGCCCTGGACCCCATTTCTGCCACAGGCTGATCTTGTGGGCTGGGCTGAGGTGGTTCTCTTTCCCTTGAATTCAAGTCCCAGTGAGCAGCTCTGAGACTCTTTAGTTCAGGAGTATGCAAAGACAGAAGGACTCAGGCACACTGGTTATCTCTCTTCTAGGGAGCACCGGGCAAACTCCACTTTGATGGCTTTATTCAACTGCATTTCAGGATCAAGGTCACTGAAAAAATTAACTGGGGATTGCTCAAGTCTCAAAGATGCTTGGACAAAATGACCAGGTGGTACTTAGGGGAAAGACTCTACCTCTTTTATTGGGTATGGTTATTTATATGTAGATATATCTCTGGGTTATATATATATATATATATATATATATATATATATATGTATATATACACACATCACACATACATACATGTTATATATGTATGTATATATGTTATATGTACACATATCACACATGTTATATATGTATGTATATATGTTATTACACACATCACATATACATACATATTATATATGATTTTATATATATATATATACCTATATATGTATAAATTTTTTATGGCTAGTGCACAAAGGAGGCCTACAAAATCCCAGAGTTGAGGAAGATCTCAGAAGCCATCAGATCCACCCAATGGGTAAACAAAAAATTCACTTCAAAATCCCTAACAAGGGATTATTCAGTCTTTGTTGAAGGAGACTGAATCTGGATATTGCTTTGCATTGAACTGAATTGAATGGAGGTGTAAGCCATTCCCTGTGGCTGGGAAGCCTTCCTTCCTGGCCTCTGCCATGGTAGAGTCACTCAATTACTTCTAGGTAGAGGCCAGGCACCAATTTCTATCTGAATCCTTTCTAATGCCCTTCACTGCCAGTGACAAGAGGCAGTCACATAGTAGTTTGGATAGAGTGCTGGGCCTGGAGTAAGAAAGATCAAGGATCTGGCCTCAGATCCTTACTAGCTGTGCGGTTTGGAGCAGGTCACTTCAATCTCTCCCTGCCTCAACTTCCCCAACTGTAAAATGGGGATGATGACAACATCTACCTCTCAGGGTTATTGTGAAGGTGAAATGAGAACACATTTATGTTAGGCTTAGCACCATGCCTGGCACAAAGTAGGTCCTGTCACTGTGTATTGAGTTTATGTTTACTTATATTTGTTTTGCCTGAGAGACTGTAATCTCCTTGAGGGCAGGGGCTGTTTCATTTTTGCCATGGTTTCTGTAGCATCTAACAGGATACTTGGCACCTAGAGGCTTAATAAAGTCTTGCTGAAGATTGAGGTAACTCGTTCAGATGCCTTGTTATGTTTGCACAGTTTTCTTCATTAGGAAATTTCTCTACAAACCCAAACCTTCTATTTTGCAGCATCCTCCCTTCCCTGCCCCCCACAGTCTCCCTGAGTCCTCCTCTCACATCCCAGAGGCTCTTGCCTCTGGAACTAAACAGAGCAAGTCTGCTCTCTCTTCCCCAGGATGGCCTGCCCGATGTTTTAAGATAGCTCTCATACCTTTCCTTGTTTTCTCCAGACCAGATGTCTTCAGTTTCTTTGGGGGATCTGCATAAGGCATCACAGTGGTTGCCCTCCAGTGTACCAAAGCCTTCCCTAAAATGTGGTGCCCAGAGCTAAGACCAATGTCCCAGGTATCTGCTCACCTGGACAGCAGAAGACAGCCTTATTAGCTCTCTGCTCTGAGGATCTAGGCCTCTGGGGATTCAAGCTATCCCAAACCATGTCAATGGTATGTCACACTGATGACTCATCTGTGAGCAAGAGGTTTCTTGGCTTCCTTATGGGAGGCCCTGGCTGCATTTGGGGCCCATCTGCATCTTCCCGACCCCCAGCCTCTCCAGCTCCTGTGTTTGTCATCATAAGGTAGGACCCTGAAGGCGATATCCAAGTCCATGTCAATAAGTGTGTGGTATGTGTGAAAGAGGCAGATAATTTATACCAGGTCCATGCTAAGCCCTTTACAAATATTTTCTCATTTTGCCCTCAAAGAAACCATGGAAGGTAGGTACCATTATTGTTATTGTTATTTTACAGTTGAGAAAACTGAGACAGGCAGAGGTTAAATGATTTGCTCAGGGTAACCCTAAATTCTTAAAGCTGGATTGGAACTCAGGTCTTTTTGAACCTGGGGCTAGCACGTTACCCACTGAGCTCCCCAGCTGTGGAGGATGTGTGGAAGTGTGATGTAGAGGGATGAGACTCAGGAGTACAGAGCCCTGATCTCTCATGTCTCTGTCACTGCCTTGCTTGGAGGAGTAGGACAACTTACATTTCCCTCTGATTCTCAGCATCATTAAGACAAGGAGGCTGGTAAGGGTAAAGTTAGCCCTAAGTTTTCTTTCAGCTGGAAGATATAGGATTTGACTGTCTCCTCTGGGGTCAAAGACTTGGAGTCAGGAAGATCAGTGTTCAGGCCCTGATTCTGACCCTTCCTGGCAAGGGCAGTCAATCAGTCAACATCTGGTTATAAAACCCTTACCATGTGCCAAGCACAATACTATAGGCTGGAGATTCAAAGAAAATCAGCTCCTTCAAGGCTGGAACTCTCTGTGGGGTAGAACTTTGTGCCCATGGGAGTCACTTAATGCCTGAGTATTTCTCAAGGAGTCTTGGATCTCCATGATGGAAGGGTTTCTATGAGGGGCATTTCCTTCAGGGATGAAATCACAGGTCCAGGTTCACTTCCCCCTCCCCTGAAAAAACATTAAAATGATCTTCTTCTTGGATTACAGTAATGACAAAATATCTTATAAGACCTGAGAATCAGAGAGTTAGAGGTAGAATACTCATTAGAACATAGGATGCTAGACCCTAGAGACTGTGAGAGCTGGGAGGGGTCTGAGAAAAGGGATGACAGGGCTGGGAGGGGCCTTAGAGAAGGGGATGTCAGAGAAGGGAAGGAATTCAGAACATAGAATGATAATTCCAGAAGGGACCTTATATGGTAGAATGTGAGGACACAAAAATGTAACTTATTAGTGCTATGAGGCTTTACATATAATCACTTCTAGCCCCTCACTTCTGTCACCTTGTACAAGTTACTTGTCCCTGGCCCTCAGTTGTCTTATCCATAAAATGGGAGAGTTGGGCTGGATGGCTCCCTAGATTCCTTCCAATTCTAGATCAATGGTTTTTCATGTCAGATAAAGAAACTGGAAGCCAGGATGGGGCATGAGCCTGAACAAAATCCTCAATACAGCAACAGAGCCAAGCCTGACCCCTGGGTTTCCTGGACCCCCCTTCTTATACCACAGCCTCTGTCCATCTGGCCCAGGCTCCTGAGCTGGCAGTGCCTTCCTTTTCTCAGCTTTCCTTTCTCTTCCAGCATTCCTTGACATTTGCTTGTCTCCCGGGTTTTCTTCCAACCCTCAGGCCCAGGACATAATATTTACCTCTTAACTGCTCAGGGTCCTGAACACCATTCTGCTCTTGGCAATAGCTTAGCAATTACCTGCTTTTATTCATAGCCCTGGTATTATTTATCAGGTAAATATGTCATTAGGTAATGTTTTAATAATAGGTTCCACATCAGATAAGTGGGTATTACCATCACGTGGAACCAGCCAGGCATGTGCAAGAGAAGCTGTCCTAAAAAAGAAAACTCAGCTCCAGGTGATCTGCAAACAGCTGGCAGAGAAACCTGGGAGTCTCCATCTCTGGATGGCACATTCTGAGTGACTTCTACCCAGCATACTGCCCAAGGCTCTCTGGTTGTCTGAGTAATATTGGGCAAGGTGAGCCCAAATCTGGACTATGGCGCTTCCTGATTGGTTAGGAATGATGTCAGGCTTTTTAATTGGCTACAGCCATAATATTGACTTAGGGGGAAAAAACAGGAGAGGGCTGTGTCTGGGCAATCCAGATATCTGTAAGCAGATTTTATAAAAAGAGGCTGGACAAAGAACATTTTTTTTTTAATGTAGTGTAGTGGATAAAATGTTGAACTTGGAATCAGGAAAACCTGAGAGCAGTTTCTGCCTCCGTCCTTAACCTCCACGGATTTCTTCCTTATTCAGGAACAAAAAAAATAGGTGTTTAGATTCAGTGACCTCTGAGGTACTTCTGGCTCTAATTCTGTGATCCTATGATCCTCATTTGCCTGGGCAACTCCCTGGAGCTGGATGCCAAGTGTTTCCTCTCATTTCAATAACCAAAAGATACTAGAGAGAAAGTCTGGGAGGTTCTACCCAATTGCAGAGATAACTTTGTTTTAAAAAAGAAATTAAAATAAACAAATATTTATGAATTCCTCGGTCAGGAGATAATGAGACAATGCTGGGGAAATAAGGACAAAAATCCCAACAACTCCCGTTCACAAGATGATTATGTTCTATTGGACATGTGAGGAATCAGACAGGTTCTGCTCTGCCCTAGAGGTCGGAAATAGGAGGAATGGGTACAAGTTGAGACATCTTCTGGCTTGAAACCAGGAAAAACTTCGGAATGACTAGAGGTATCCTAAAATAAAGACTATCTGGGGAGGTAATGAGCTTCCCCTCATTGAAGATCTTTGAGGAAAGGTTGGATGGTTGCTGGTCAAATAAGTTGTTAATCAATTCTTATTATGGCATGAATCAGAACGATGGTTCCTGAGGTCTCTTCCCACTCTGAGCTCCTGTATGGTTCTGTAATGGCTAATTCACTACCTCTCAGGGCAGCCCATTATACTTTTAAAGTTGTGATCTTTAGAGACTACTTTCTTTCTATGAGCTAAAATACAAAAGTCATCGCTGAGCAAGGAAATGTCTGCCTAGTCCCTAAAAAGTCATCTAACCCATTGTGGTCAGGTCCAAGGGGCAGAACCAAAGCTGGAGGGAGGATGTTTCATGTTACAAAAAAGTACGGTTTTGCTTAAGGAAAGAATAGACTTCTTGTAACTAGAACTGCTTTATAACACCAGAGGGTCCCCGTTAGGAGAGATATACAACCAGAATGTAGATAACTATGCCGGGGATGCTGGAGCAGGGGTTGGCATTTGGACCTAGATGATCTCCAAGGCTCACCTTAACTCGGAGATGATTGTATTCAGAGTGTGTAAGGGGTGGTAGGTAGGAACACAAAGATGTACCACACATGGACCCTGGTGGGAAGACTTTGTCATCGTCTCTAGTGTGAATAAGTTCCCTATTACTGGAAGTGTTCAATCAATCAAGCAAGCAGCATTTATTAAGCACCTACTATGTGCCAGACAGTCTTCACTCCCAAACTAGAGACCCCCTGTCAGGAATTCTTAGACTGTGGGTCATGACCCCAAAATTAGGCAACAGTAAAAGGTTTCTGAATGCGCAGAGATCAAAAATTAATAAAAAACTAAATGTACAATGGAAACAAGGTGTTTCTGGCTGCCCTTGACTGTGCTGCATGGGCGCAACTTCACTGCAGCCTTGGTTTTAAAGAGAAAACACTTGAGCTTTGAGCTGCATACACTCTCCAGCCACGCAACCCCAATGAACTTGGGAAAACACTCCAAGGGGTTGAGTGTAAAAAGTTTAAGAAGCCCTGCTGGAGCTGCCCAAGAACCCACCTGGACCTACTTAATGAGTCCACCCTCCTACCCTTCCCCTCCAGCTCTGGGAACAATAATTATATTAATATTGCTGTTCCTAATAAGGATTGTCTATCAATAGCAGTCTCTGCTCACTGTTCACCATCCCTGGAACTTCCCAGACCAAAACATCTCTCCCTCATCCTCACTCCCCTAAATATGTTGTCTTCTCCTATTCAAAGGTAAGTGCCTTGATTTTTGTACTTGTATCCTTAGCATTTAGCTCAGGGCCTGAAATATTGTTAATATTAATAACTAGTTTTTAATTGATGGATTAGCTAAATCATTCATTTAACCTTCAGCTTTCTTATCTGTAAAATGGGGAGACCAAAATTGGTATCCCCTACCTTAAAAGATTATATTGAAGATCAATTGAAATTGTAAGGTCCTTGACAGTAGGAACCGAATTCCACCTATCTTTGTATCATACATATGCTATAGAATAATATATGTAAAGGATCTTATAAATGTCAGCTATGATACAGTTGAGAGAACACTGGATTTGAGTTCCAGTTATATTTTTCCTCTAACTAGCCAAGAGCAATTCACTGACCTCTTGGAGTCTTGGTTTCCTCATCGATAAAATGGGAGTGATAAAATCCACCCTACTCACTTCATAGGGATGTTGTAAGGATAAAAAATGAGATAGTAGACATAGTGTTTAATAAATCTAAAAGTGATGCATAAATGGCAGTTTCTATTCCTCCTCCTCCTCCTCCTCCTCCTCCTGTCTCTCCTCCCCCTCTTTCTCTTCCTTCTCTTCCTCCTTCTTTCATGGCTGAGTGGAGAGAGAACCAGGATTGTCAACAGGAAATCCTGCCATAGACACATACTATGTGTGTGACTTTGGGCAAGTCACCACCTTTCAGAGCCCCCCAGGAAAGTCTCTAAGACTCTAAGCTACAAGCCAGTGGCTAATCAGTTTCACTATGGGTGGGGGTCCACCTCAACTGGCTTGCCATTGTCTCTACGTCTCCCCTGGAATAGCTCCTCTGGACCACAGCTCCCTTCTACTTCTCTCTCTGGTCTCAGTAATTAAACAAGTCAATGCTCTCTTAATGCCACTCTTCCTAAAAAGGCCATGCTAATGGATCCTTTGGTCCACCCCACTACTCCAGTGACTTCTCAGATGTATAAACACATATATACCCACGCATGTATCTTTTAAAATGTAGGTGGTGTTTTATTCAGATAGTAATAATAATAACCCCATGTATTTAATTCTGTAGGCTTTACTACACACTTTGCAAATGTTATAAGCAGAATGCAAGTTCTTTGAAGATATATCTTCTCATAGAGTTGTGGTGAAAATCAGATGAGATATTTGAAAAGTGCTTAACAGTGCCTAGAGCACAGTAGGCACTTAAGAAATAATTACTTCCTTCCTTCTTGGAGGTCAAGGCTATTTCATTTTTGCCTTGGTATCCCGGCTCCTTAGCACAGTGCCTGGATGGGAAGCTGGTGCTTAATCAGTGCTTACTGATTGATTGATGAACATAGTTAAATCTGTGACCAATTCTTGAACTCTCTAGAAGAGACGTAGCTTAAAAAGTAAAGGAGAGAACAGAGTGAGGAGATGAGGGCCTTGGGATGGAGGCCGGGGCTTCTCAGGAAGATGGTGATGAATGCCAGCCTTCTGACACTTCAAACAGATGGATTTGAAGGGAAGAGGACTTTTGCCCCTTCTGAAACTCAGAGGGAAAACTTTGGTTCCAAATTAACGGTTCCCCTCCTGCACTTATTCCGAGGATCCATTCATCAGAGACAGGCACAGAGCCGACAAACATTGCTTTATTTTAGTGAGCTTCCAAGAAAAAAAGCCTTCTGATTTATTTTCTCTTCATTCTACCCAAGCCTTTTTATTGCAAGAGCTGAGTGACATGTTATTTGTGGCTGTCTATGAAGAAATATGAAATTTTAAAGTGGTGCATGAAACTTTCCAGAAAGCTCAATTCAGTGGCTGCAATTTGTTAATTAAATAAATTGATGACTGATTGGTTCCCTGAGGACCCTTCAGAAAACGGGGAAAAAAAATATTATGTCCACACAGGCTAACTAGGTGCAGCAAGAAGAAGGACTGTTTTTTTAGGGGGGAGTATCAAAGAATGTTAGTCCTCAAAGGCACCTTAAAATAGATATTTAGAACAAATAATGTAGAACTGTGCCCCATGGGTCCTCACACAACTCTGGGACCCTTTATAACACCCCAGATTGAGTACTCTGTGGTGAGTCACCAAACGTCTAAGTCTTGGCTTAAGCCCCCACCAGTACAATCTCTATGCCACAGTGTACGTGTGACATGTATCTAAAAAGCAAAAAGTCATTTCATTAAGACGCAATTGAAAAGTCCATAACAGCGTAATGGATTAGGTAATAGGCATTCTATGTACCCAAACACAAAATGGATGCTATCTTCTGTATCTGCGGGGGAGGGAGACCAAAATTCTCCCTTGATGTCTCTGCTTCCCCACAACATCAGGGATAAGGGACACAGTTACATGTTATTTGCATAATTGATACTGAAATGAATTGGATTGAATTGAACTGTAAACCGCTTCCGTCTTTTAAATACTGATATTCTCTCGGTGATGTTTTGTGCCTATGAATCATGGAGCATCATGATCTGCGAAGAATCCAAATTGTGGATGATCCAAAGAAGACTGAATTACTGCCCAGGAGTATGAGTACCTTGTTTAGTATCATTAATTATTGCTTGCACAGGGAAAGTAGTAGAGATATTGTCATGGACAAAAATGAAGGGGGAAAAGTAGCCCATTTACAGAGCGTGAGTGAGGGGCAACAGATGGACCCCTAAGGGCTGTGCTGATGCCCACAAAACATTTGGTAGAGAAGCCCTCCAGCCTGAGGGCCAGGCAGTTAACTAGCACTTACGGAACTCTTTCCATGTGTGAGGTACAGGGCTAAGGCAAGCCAATGAGTTGTAGTGGAGAGAGCTAGCCTCTGAGCCAAAAGCTGGTTCAAATCCTTCCTTTTACACCCACTGGCTGAGTAATTCTGGACAAATCACTTAACTTCTCAGTACTCCAAGAAACTCTCTTACTTGCAAATGGGGTGTCAATCCACATGGAAGGAAGGATTTTCCCAAACAGAGATTCCATAAGCACATGAAATCACAAATCTATTTAAAAATATCTCAAGAACTTTGGGTTGATACTGGAGAATTTATGGTAGGGGATGATTAAGAATTATGGAGAATGAGGAGGAATGAATGATTTTTCATCTGCCCTGGTAAAGAAAGTCTGGCCAGTGAGATTATCATCGTTAGCAACAACAATAACATAGGTGAGGAGGAGAATCAAGGAAAAAGAGTGACAAAAAATAAATACAGGAAAGGTGCTTTGGGGAAAAAGATAATCAATAGCATCGAATGTTGTAGACAGGCCAAGAAGAAAAATGATTTTCAGAAAGGCCTTTAGATTTGGCAATTAAAGAATCAGTTTTAACTTTGGAAACAGGAAAGCAGTAGCAATCGAACGATAATGTTAAAAGTCAGACTTTGGATATCTTAGAATGAAGGAGACGAGAGAAAGGAGCACTAAGCGTATATGGCTTTTCTGAGGAAGTTTAACTGAGAAAGAAAAGAGATATAGGATGATAGCTGCTGGAATGATGGGATCTAGTGATGGGTCTTCTGGATGCAGGAGATTTAGGTGCATTTGGAGGTAGCAGCAGGCAAAGAACCAGTGGACAGGAAGAGACTGAAGGTTAGAGAGAGAAAATAGGCAGGACGGTAGAGATAATCGGTTGGAGAAGATGAAAGGGGATGGGATGGGGTCAAGGACTGGCCTTAGCAAGGACAAAAACTGCTTACTCCTCAGAGTCTGAGAGAAGTGGGAATTAGCAGGAATATCTGGAAGAGGAGAAACCAATGGAAAGAGATATGATGGAGCTCATTGGTAGTTCAGCTCACTCTCTGGGCTGGCTGCATTGCCCTGATGAGGATGACTTCTCACTGAATCCCACTGTTTGGTTGTTAAGTTCCTGCAATTTCCACTCCCTCTCTGGCCTTATTTACTGCCATCAACTCCCCCCACCCCCTCCTTTTTGAACCTCATTTGTGTTTTATCTTCTATTAGAATGTAAGCTCCTTAAGGCAGAGAATATATTCATTCTCTCTGTCTCTGTCTCTGTCTCTGTCTCTCTCTCTCTCTCATTATCTATCTATGATCCTATGTCATTTTATCACACTGAGCCTTAATTTCCTCATCTGGAAAATGAGAGGTTGGGTGAGATCAGTGATTCGTTGCCTTTTTTGGTCATGCATTTGTGTGACAAAACCTATAGACTCCTTCTCAGAACAATGTTTTTAAATGTTTAAAGTGAAACACATAGAATTAGAAAAGAAACTAATTATGTTGAAATCAGATAGCAAAATGCTCAAAACAAAATGAAGAAATCTACAGATGACAGGTTAAGAAACCCTGGACAGGATAACCTCTAGGATTACTTCCCTTTCTAGGTCTATGATCCTATGGTCCCGAGTCATTCCATCACTGTGGACCTGGGTTTCCTTTTCTGCAAAATCAAAGTTGAACTCAGTAATACTCAAATTCCCTTCCAGCAGAAAATGTCTGATCTGATGATCCTTTATAGAGACTTTGAGCAGGTGAGTTTGCCTCAATGGGCATATCTATAGGTGCAGCCATAGATGATGCTGGATGTGCCAGGGATAACACAAGCGTTGTCAGCAAAGGGAAACAGTGCCCAGCCCTGAAGCCCAGAAGGTGGTTCAAAGAGGCCAGTGGAGGGCTAAGTGCGGGGGGTGACACAGTTCATCTCCTCCTTCACTGACCTTTTCCCTGAGCCCTGGGTGTCTAAATGGGTCACTGCGTCTTCATCCCCAGCCCCACTGGGAGGCCCAGAAGTCTGAGTCACAGGAGACCTATGAAATGTCAAAGTTGAAATCAGTTCCTTTGGCTCCCCCAGCCTGAATGTGACTGGGGCCATCCCTGAGAGGCTTAGTTATCACCACCAGAAAATGTTGGCAGGACAGCAGGCGTGACCCGAGTGGGGGTGGGGAGCGAGGAGTAAACTCATTAAAAAATAAAAAAAAAAACCAGGCTGAAGAATTGTAGTTTGGATCAGGTTTTCAAGGGGTCCCATGGCTAGCCTTCCCCACTGAGCAAATTGAATTACAACTTCAGATAAGAAAGCAATAATGCTTTCCAGGTTGGTGCTTTAAAGAGCATTTACCGCCAAGCTCCTGCAGTAAGCTCGAGCTGCTGTTTTAAGGCTGATCCCCCAACCCTGGAATTTCAGTTTTCAAAGGGATCAAAGAGAACATCAAAAAGAACCCTTTAGCCTAACTGCAACAATCAGTCAATAACCAATCAATACACATGTATTCAGCACCTACTTTGTGACAGGCACTGTGCAAAGGACTGGTGATACAAAAAGAAGCAAAAAATAACCTTTACCCTCAAGGATCTTTTACAGCCTAATAGGGGAACCAGCTTTGATGATCCAAATGAAGACATCTGCTGATGGGAAACCCAATACCTCCAGGGATAGGCCATTCAGTTTTGGACCACTGCAAGTGTTAAAATGCCTTTCTTTACATTCTTCTTTTCTGTGTTTTCTTCTTGGTTATTCCTTCTGTGGCCAAGAAAACAAACCTAATCCTTCTTCCAAACCCTTTATAAACTTGGAGCTAGCCATCATGCCTGCCCTAGGCACTCTCTTTTCCATACTAAGCGGTCGTCAGCTGCTCCCTACTGGATGTGATCTTGAGTCCCTTCACGGCTGATGCTGTTCTCAAGTGGACTTCTGCTAGCTTAGCAGGGGTTCTCCTCAGACAGGGATACTAAGAATTGATCAAAACATTCCAGATTTGATCAGACCAACCAGGTCCAATAGGGCTTTCTTCCCCTTTAATCCGAGTACCGTATTGTCTATCTTTTAAGACGGCCTTAGATCACAGGAAGGTTTAGAGGGTGATTTTTTGGCTACATGTTACATGTTGACTCATCTTGACTTGGGTTTTTAGTAAAACCTATTGATATATTTCATACAAATTGCTATCTAGGAACCCAAAAGTATTGATTTAGTTTAATCATAAAGGTAAAATTTAAAAAAAAAGTGAATCCAGATCTAAAAGGGACCTCAGAGGCCAATGCCCTAATTTTATAGGTAAGGAAACTGAGGCCCAGGAAGGTTCAGTGATTTATCCAGTTGGAATCACCCAGATTCACGTCTTCGGCATGATTTGAATCCAAATTTTCTGATTTCTGAGATGCTATTTTCCTCCCCACTCTGAGGGTTTCTTCCATACTGCGCTCCTATGAATTAAACAGCATTTTGTTCAGTTGTGTTTTGCTCTTTATGGCCCGGTTTTCTTGGCAAAGATCTGGAGTGATCTGTCATTTTCTTCTCCAGATCATTTTATAGATAAGGAAACTGAGGCAAACAAGGTTAAGTGACCCTTGTCCAGGGTCACACAGCTAGTAAGTGTCTGAGGCCAGATTTAAACTCAGCAAGATTTCATCTTCCTGACTTTAGGTCCAGCACTCTACTGTACTACCTAGTAGGGGTGAGGAACCTATGACCTTGAGGCCATTTGTGGTCTTCTAGGTGCTTGTGTGTGGCCTTTTGACTGACTTCAGGTTTCCAGAACGAATCCTTTTATTTAGGGGATTTGTTCTGTGAAGTTTGAATTCAGTCATAAGGCTGCATTTGAGGAGCTAGAGGGCTGCATGAGCCCTTGAGGCTGCAGGCTCCCTACCCCTGAGCTCCTGAACCACGATTAATGGGAATATAATCCGATACTTTTAGACCCTGGATGAATCACTGAAGTCCAGATCAAGAGACAACCTCAGTTGGTGGGAGGGATGGGGATTGGGTTCAGTGCTGGTGACCATGTTTTAGAAAAGACATTCAATGGCATACTGCATTGAGCAGTGTAATAGGTTCTCCAGGTGAAGGCAGCCAGGATGGTGACAAAAGTCAAAACCATGACCATATTAGTCAAAGGAAACAAGGTGGTCTAGTCAGAAGGAGAAGCCTTAGAGGGATATGACAGTTGTGTTTAGGTATAAGCAGAGCTGGTCAGTCTCTGTCACGCCTTACTGGGACTATCCAAGCTGTCCGATTCACTCATCATCCAGCCTTTAAAGTGATCTTACTAATGCGTATTTCAAGACATTGAAAAAGCATCCGCTCCTCAAGGCTCCAGTGTGCCAATAAACGATAAGCTGCTTAGCCTAGCACAGTGAAGTTCAGACCTATTTACAACCTTATTTTGCCCTCTCTCCCTCTGTGCTCTTTGGCCCAGCCAGGGCTCACTGTTCCCTGACCCAAGCCCCCTCCCCCTGCCTCTGTGAATTGGCCTGGATCACCCTTCCTCTCCACCCTCAGTGTTTGCAAAGTATCTTCTTTCCCCCTCCCTTCCTGTTGAAATCCTTGTCTGCTTCAAAGCCAAGGTAGGGTTTTGCCTGCTCCTAAAAGTGATCTTTTTCCCCTCAAATTCTCCTAAGGTCATTTGTCTGGACTCTTTCCTCCCATCAGATGTTGGCACTGGAGTCAGAGGACCTGGGTTCCAATCCTAACTCTGAAACTGTATAACCTTGGACAAGTCATTTTACTCTCACTAGAGGCTTCAGTTTCTTCATCTGTAAAATGAGGCACCAGAAATAGATAGTTTCCAACATTCCTTCCAGTGCAAATTCCTTGAACTGTGAGAGTTGACATGTCCAG
Source organism: Notamacropus eugenii (assembly GCF_028372415.1). Lineage (NCBI taxonomy): Eukaryota > Metazoa > Chordata > Mammalia > Diprotodontia > Macropodidae > Notamacropus > Notamacropus eugenii. The sequence goes on from NC_092873.1 coordinate 519,316,148, forward strand.
CTTAATCTGTAGCTGTGGGGAGGAGGGGAACCATGTCTTATACTTTCATATTATAAAAATGATGATATATAATGAAAATTCACTGAAAACTACTCCATGTCAGGAGCTATGATCATTTCCTCCATGGTCTTTAACTTTCCTTCACCATGGAATATTCCAGACTCAGAGTTTCTAGCTTCCCCCAAAATCAGGCAATATTCCAGCCCTCATCTACATCCCTGAGCAGCCACTTTGGAAGGCAGTGGAATGGCAGTGTGGGACCTTGGGCAGATGTCTCTGGCCTCAGTTTCCCACCTATCTCCCAGGATTGTTGTCTGAATCAAAGGAAATAACATGTGAAGTGCTTCAAGTGCTATGTAAATGCTAATTGTTATGCATGTAGGTAGTGGTACTAGTGTAGTAGTAGTGGTAGCAGCAGCAGGAGTGGTGGTGGTGGTGGTGGTGTTTAAAAATGCATTTTGATAGACTGGTAGTAGTAGCAGTACTGATCATGGTCATATAGTCATGTGGGGGTACAGCATTTAAAAATGTTCATTGATTGATTGAATACTAGTAGAAGCAGCAACAGCAGTAACAATTATCAGTAGTAGTAAGTGTAGTGTGTCTGGCACATAGTAGGTGCTTAATAAATGTTTATAGATTAATGGATATAGATAGTATGAGTAGTGCTAGTGTTGGTGCTAGGGTCCCTGCCTTTATCCCTTCCCTGCCATGGCCATCCATATTTGGAGGCATCAGTCTCTGTCCCTAGGGAGGTGAGTTCTGATTTAGGATCTACCTGGTTCTTTCACACTCCCATCCTTGGAAGGTGTATCAAGTTAAGCTTCGTACTCTCTTGTACGGTATGAAATTGACCCAGTGAAAGTCCGTTGATGTTAGCATCCATCTTTGAGCAGTCGGATTTTTCTGTGAATCTCCCTTTACCTGGGAGGGCAGTTGGAATAGACACCTGACAAAGGGCGCTTGTTGAGTTCTTTAGAGGAAGGCTCACTTAATTGGCACCACTGAGCAACCACTGATTATACTGTGATTTTATACACACATGTATATATGTGCAATTTTATATTGATATATATTGGGATTATCAGTGAAAGGACACAGAATTGGAAAGTGGCCAGTAAGCTGGATGTTGGATCCAGGGGTCCTGACTCATTTTCCAGCCCTCTTTCCATTAAAATACCTTGTGAATAGAGAAAAAATACAGTTCTTTGTGTTTCTCAAGTTCCCTAGGGCCATATCTTTTTTTCATCTCATTGTGCCTATAACAATAGCTAGCATGTATATAGCACTTTAAAGTTTGCAAAACATTTTATTTGTAATATATATGTGTATATATATTCATATATATGTATATATGTAGTGTTTTGCAAACTTTGAAGCGCTATATGAATGCTAGCTATTGGTCCTCACAACTTTGAGAAGTAGGGGCTAAAATTATCCTCATTTTGCAGGTGGAGATACTGAGGCTCCAAGAGGTTGGGTGAGTTGCCAAGGGTCACACAGCTAGGAAGCATCTAAAGCAGGCTACATGTGGAGATCTGCTTGTCCTGAAGTCTAGCACTCTAGGTGCTATGCCTCCTAGTTGCCTAACTCAATATTTGATTCCTTCCCTCTAGGAAATTTCTAGTTGTTGGGACAGTCTTAGTTTCTTATCTGTGTCCCAAACATGCTACAGACAAAAAGGCCAGCATCTCTTCCCCGACCTTCATTTGCTTTATTTCTAACACAAGGAATTTAGATGACATAATTTTTGGCACAACACACATCTGTTATATTCTTTCATCCTAGAAATATACTTAGTTATCAATTGCCATCCTGGCTCTGACATTGAGTATTGGGTGACTATGGATATGTCATCTTACCTTACAGGGTCTTGATTTCCTTAGCTCTAAAATGAAAGGGTTGGAATAGGTTGTGGTCAAAGTCCCACTTATTTGACATCACATTGATCTATGCTGGTGCCTCGGGGGAAGGGGTAGTGGAACTGTTTGTTTATCTCAGTCTTATTGGGTAACAGGTCAGGTTCTGAGACTAAGTTAACTCTTACTCCACAGAGAAAATCCATCATGGGGCATCTAGCCTTTGGACAAAATCCCAGAAGATTTATAATTTCTTAAATCATCCCTGAGAGTGGTACGGGATACCGGGGGACAGGACGATGGATTTGGAAAGGAAAGCTGAGAGGTCAGAAGGACAGGGAGCTTGAGAGAGCTGTTGAAGGAGAGAAGAATGGGAAAAGGTAATCTTTGACATCTCTGACCTTGTGTTTCTGGAAGTAATTTAACTCCAAGGGGATCTGGAGCATGAAATTCCGACAAGCGAGTTCCAGGACTTCTTGTACTATTGAAGAAGGGCCTGTACCTTTCCTTTTCTCCGATGCTGAGTCTATATTGGGGAGTTAAGCTTCCTGAGGGCCCCATGAGGTTCGTCCCATCTCAGATTAATGCAAGCTATCCAAGAATGTGGGTGGCAGCTGAGAAGTGATCCACTGCAATTAAACCCGCTTATGGGCTCCAAAATAGTCAGTGAGGGCACCCTTCTGGGCTCTCCCTCAATAAATGAAGGACCTCAAACTTCTCCCTCATATGGTCAACACAGATTCCTGTTGCCAAGAGAAGTCATCTGATTCTTGAATTCTACTTATCCTCCCGAAATTGCTGTGTAATCTTGGTGAGTCAGATGATTCCTCTAGTCTTCTATTTCTGTATTGATTCTACCAGTTTTGGAGATGGTGACATGAAATTGATTGGTAGTAGAAATAGGAGAGACTGGAAACTATGCCACAGAAAAATAGATCGGAAGAACTGGAAATTTTTCCCCTGGAAGAAAAGAAAATTAAGGGGCATCAGAGGCATCAGAAGGGAATGATGAGTTCAAATCTTATCTCTGGTACTTTCTAGCTGTATGACCCTGGGCAAGACACATTCTCTCAGCCTTAGTTTTCTCATCTGTAAAAAGGGATAATAAGATATACCCCATAGGGTTGTTGTAAGCATCAAATGAGATATATGTAAAGTGCTTTGCAAACATTAAGGGACTTTATCTGAAAAACAGTTCCATACTTATTTTGGGTCACTGAAAGTTCTCCCTGCTCTCCCCTTGTCTTTCATGTTGGGAGCTGACCCAGACATCTGCTGTGGCAAATCAAGCCTGGAGGTTTCTCCCCTACAGAGTCTTCATTGCTTCCCATGCTTTGAGTCATTCAGCCTTTCCTGTCTTTCTTGAACCCTTTACCTTGTTATACCACCTTGTCTTACTCCTGTCCTCTCTCCCTCCCTGACTATCTCTTCTCCTCCATTTTCTTCTCTTCTACTCTTAAGAGCCAAAGTCTTTATTCTGTTTTTCCTCCTTGGGTGGTTGTTCAGCATCTCCTTTTGCACCCCTTCCTCCTCCTCTTGTCCCTCCCTCCCTTCCTCCTTCTTTTGTCACCCTTTTTCTCCTACTCTGACTCTCCCATTTCTTTTCCTTCTTTTCTTATGCCCCCCCCCCCATTTCTCTCCCTAAAATCTTTGATTTCCTTTAGGTCAGGCCCTTTTCCTTCTCCTTGAGGTCTTTGCCTTCTCCCTTTTCTTCTTCTCTCGGCTTTCTACTAAGCTCCTTATGTCTTCTCCTGTTTGGACTCACATTTTCTTTAGTTTTAACTTTGTTCCTCCTTCTGTTTCCATCTCCTTTCTTCTACTGCTCAAGTACTTCCCAGTGTCTCTCCCCAGTTCCAATCTCTGTCACATGCAACAGGGGTAAGATTGCTCTGCTTGGCCCCTGATGTTAGTATTAGAAACAACAGGGAGAAAACATTTTGGCTCAACTTTAGGAAAACCTTCAACTTCAGACCTTTGAAAATGGCAAGGTGTTGAGCTCTCTTTCAGTAGAAATCATCAAATAGATACTGCATTAATATGTGTTGGAAATGATAATTTAGCTTCCATTGAAGGATCCCTGAAATCCCTTCCAGGTCTGAGAACCTGTAGTGCCTACACCTCACTGGTATGTGGGGAGTGGAAAGATGAGCTATCATAATTAAATTCACATCAGTAAATATACAATGTGGGATAGTCGGTAGAGAGTTGCATTCAGAGATTTGAAAAGCTGTCATAGGGAGAAGAGGGGCAACTCCAGTCATCCTGATCTATTCATGTCTTACTACTGGAACCAGGTGGGTCTGGAGGAGAAAGTGAGGCTGGTGACTTTGCATAGCACTTCCTCATTTAAATCCAATTCATTTGCACATCACGGCATCATCTTCTTGATGTCATGGTCCTCTTTGAGAATGAATGACAGATAACAATGGGGAGAAGGTTCTGAGCATCTTCTTTTTGGCCTCAAATGCAGAAACAGGTGGAGAGAGAGAAGGAGAGAGATACATGCACAGAGAGAGAGAGAGAGAGAGAGAGAGAGAGAGAGAGAGAGAGAGAGAGAGAGAGAGAGAGAGAGAGAGTGTCAGAGAAACAAAGACAGAGAAAGAAAAAGAAACAGAGGCACTGAAAGAGACAGAGACAGAGACAGAGAAGAGAGGCAGAGATAGAGAGGAAAGAGAAACAGAAAGGAGATACAAAAAGAGACAAAGAAAGGAGGAGAGAAACAGAGAAACAGAAACAGAAAGCAGAGAAAGACAGAGAGAGAGAGAAGGGAGGAGACAGAGATAGAGGCAGAGAGATTTGTGGTCCTCAGCTGCCAAGATATCTTCTTCCCCTACTCTCCTGACCCCTTTCTCCCTTTCCTTTCCCCCTTCCTCTTCCTTTTCTTTCCTCCTCCCTCCCTTCCTCCTCCTTCTCCCTCTCTGTGTCTCTTTCTCCCTTTCCTCTCACTCTCTTTGTTTCTTTCTGTCTCCCCATCTCTCTGTCTCTGTCAGTTGCTCACTCTCTTTCTGCCTCTCCATTCTTTTATTCCTCTGTCTCCCCATCTCTCTGCCTCTATTTCTCACTCTGTCTGTCTGTCTTTCTGTCTGTCTCTCTTTCTCTCTCTCTGTGCCTCCCTCTCTCTGTCTGTTTCCATCTCTTTCTTACCCTCCCAGGGTCTTTCCCTTTCCTTCCTAGGAGCTGGCCAGCTCCCCCTCCTCTCCACAGTTTCTGCACAGCAGACAAGGGCCCCCAACCGCCTGTCTGTCTGGAAGAGCCAAGTGTAATCTAACCCCGTTCCTCCAAGGCTCCTGCTGCCTGGCCTTCGATTTACACAGGCAGATTATGATGTGTCATGCTGCAGGGGGAGGGGTACGGGATAAGAGGAGGGGGTCAGTGGGGTCATGCACATGCAGGAATAGGCTTAGCCCATTTAGCCCATTTCCATCTCTTTTGGAACTGGAAAGGAAGTCCCTGTTGTCAGGGCTCCCTCAAATCTCCACTTCTGACTAGTAGAAGGTCAAGGCCAATTACTCTGCAGCCCCTGGGGAATCTCCTTGTGAAAAGGGGGCCCTCTCACTTCATGTCTGGAAAAACCTTCTTTTCTAGTGAGCCAGCACATTCTATTGCCATAAACTGGGAGTCTATTTGTCAGCAGCCGGGGCAAAGTCAGCCTCCTGACTCAGGGACTCTGAAAGCCTCTGCCTTGGGGGTGGGGTGTGGGGATTTTTCTTCCCAATCTGAACTTTTTAATTGGCTTTCCTGACTAGACTGTTTGGAGAGTCCCTAATTTCGAGTCTATATATATATATGTATGTATGTATTAGGGGAGGGCTTCCACCAAGACTCAAATCAGTCAAAATATTTTGGAGCCAGAAGGAGCCTTAGAAATTGTACCATCACAGCAGTTTGGGGCTAGAAGGAACCTTGTCATCAGAATATCAGAGAGGGGAGGGACTTCCAGCTTGGACTGCTGGAGCTGGGTGGGTCTTTTGAGATCATAGAAGGAACTTTGTAATGTTAAATATCAGACCCAGAAGAGACCTCAGCACATATAATGTAAGAAAACAAAATATTTGTGCTAGAAGAGACCTTATCCCAAGGACTGTTAGACAGCAAGGCATAAAATTTCAGAACTGGAGAGATGTTACAATATGCACTGTAGGCACTGGAGGGGGGCTTAAAAAGTGAATTATTAGAACAATGTTAGGGTGAGCATAGAATATTAGAGTAGAAGGTACCTCCAAAGAAGAACCCAGAGCATAGAATGTTGGAACAGAACCAGATTCCTCACAGGAAGGGAATTTGTTTGGCTGTTGATTGAGCTTCAATTGGACCTTGTAGGATCCTTTCCCAGGGAAAAAAAGATTTGACTTATGCTCTGCCCTAAAAATCTGCCATTATTGGTTTTTTCTCTTGGTCTCCTCCCCCTGCTATCCCACTGTGAATCACGAAAATCATGTCTGTTGTTCAAAGATTCAGAAGAGGGAAAAGACATCTCAAGGCCATCCTTTGATCAATGATCAGGAGTCTCTTTGGCTGTTTTCTTGACTATTTTAAAGAAAGGATGTTGACAGAAAGATTTAAAGCATCATTGGAGAAGGGGAAATTTGGCCATCCACCATCATAATTGGCTTTCAATGGCTTCTCATGTTTGGAAACCCATTCCAACCCTCTTCTCATTCATTTCCTGCTCTTTCCTCTCCCCCACTCCATTCAGAACCCTGCTCTCTCAGTTGGAAAGCAGTACTCTCCATGGTACTACATTTCTGGCATGACATCCTTATTACTGTTGAATTATCACTGTAAAACCTGGATGACTTTTAGAGGTAATGACCTTCCTATTGCTGGATATCCTAAATCAGAGACAGAGTGACCCCTATGAGGGATGCTCATCATCCCTAATTTACTTGAGAGGATGAGGAGGATGGCAATGACGATGATAGATAAGCAGAAAGATAGAAAGCTAACAGCTAACGTTTCCATGGTACTTTAAGGTTTCCAGAGTTCTTTATATATATTTGCTCATTTGATCCTGGCAACAAACCATGACGTAGGTGCTATTATTATGCCAGTTTTACAGATGAGGAATTTGAGATGCATAGAACTTGTCAGTCAGTCAACAATCATTAAGCACTTACTATGTATCAGGCACTGTGCTAAATTCTGTGGGCACAACTAAAGGTAAAAAAGTTCTTTCTCAGGATCACATAGTAACACATGTGTTAGGCAAGATTCTAATTCAGCTCTTGGTGACTTGAAGTACAGCATTATATTTCCCCTGATTGAAAGTGGTCTTATGGAAATATTTACAGATGAAGAAACTGAGATCTGAAAGAGAAATGGTTTGGCCAAGCAAGTTAGTGACAGAAGAAAGTTGTTATGGAAAGGCTTCTGGCTTTGGTTCAGGGATTGCTCTGATCTAGACCCAGAATTGAGTCACAAGATGGAGTCAGTTTGGGTCACTGAGTTCCTACAGTCCCCACAATGCATTAAATAAGTACGTAGGATTCCAAAGGAAACCAGCTATACTGAAACGCAGTTATCCAGATATTTACAAAGATGCAAGCTTACACACTGCAAGTTAAGAACTCATCCTTGAAATGAGAATCTCTAAGCTCTCTTCCATTTCTAAGATTCTCATTCTATGATTTGAGTAAATGAATATCTAAAGGAAGCATTTCAGGCACATTGATTGGAAGGAGAAGGTGTTTTGTTTTGTTTTTGCTCCATCCTTTTGGAAAGGACTGCCTTATGTTCAAAACAAACCCCTTACAGCTCCTGAAAGTCACTGAGGGAAGAGGTCAATCTGTTGCTGATGAAACTTCATGTCATAATCTGGACAGGAGGCAATCCTCATTCACTTTATTAATTTGGGGGGCTTGGTGGAGCCATAATCTTTTGAGTGGTTATAGATCTCTCTCAGGACAATATAATCTGTGAGTTGGAGCATCAGGGGGATCCACTTGATCCATAGGAAGTCACTTTTCCATTTGAACCACGTGCTAGATGTTTGGGATCATACATTGTTCTTAGGATCTTAGGGGCAGTGACTTGTCCAAGCTCTCCTCTACGAAAATGGAAAACAACTTTTGGGAGCATTTCTAAGGCAAGAAGGGAGATCAGAAATACCTACTGTCACTGAAGGGAGCCATGGACTTTTCTCTTTTCCCAACCAATCCTAATTGTCTAACTACCAACTTTCCACAAGACATAGACCACCCACTGCTGGCTGGTTACTGATTCCTTCTAGTACTAGAGATACACAAAAGTCTCAGTCTACTAATGCCTAATTCCACTTGCCTTTGGTAAGCAATCAATCATCTGCCTTTCTATGACTCACCAAGATCCTCTGGACCTTGCCATCTGCTCTGTTACTTTCTAGCTTAAGAACAACTTGGTTGCTCTGTCTGCCATGAACTAAACATGAGTCTGAAGTCTCCTTTACATGTTGTGTTCCTCAATTAGAATGTGAGCTTCTTGCGATCTGGGAAGGGCTTCATTTTCTATTTTTTTATCTCTAGCACTTAGCACAATGCTTGACACATAGTAAGCACTTAATGATTGCTTTTCCATTCCATTCCATATTAATGGGAAAAAATCATCCATCAAGATCATTTCTGTTACTTCAGTTTTCAAGGAATCTCACAGAATTTTGATGCATTCATGGGAAATAGTTTGTTCAAAGAGAGAATGTAAGGAAATAGTTTGTTCTGCCAAAAAAAAAATTTATAGTCAAATAATAAACACAATGAGATCTTATGTTTACTTCATCTATTATTCGACTATGCAATGGTAAAGATGCAGTCTACTGTGCAATATGACTTATGCAAGCCTACTTGTTCCCTCCTATCACCCTCATTAAGGCTTCTCTTAATGAACAAGTTGATTATTCTTGTAAAGTTTTTATATAAATAAAAAATGGAATGTGGGTTAGTAGTTGTTGATATTCTCTCAAGTGTATCTGTTTGGGTTAATGTTAGATACTTTTAAAATACACACTTGATACCTTCTCCTTTAGATACCTCCTGAACCTATGCCTAGGTGGCATCACAATTGTGTCATCTTTAGCACAGATCTCCTTTGTATACATTCAGTTTAAGACATTAGATTTTCCTCTCTTTGTTTCTTTAGTATCATCTCTACATTGCTAATAAGCATCTCTAGGGCAGCTGGGGTAGTCTCCAGGCTTGATGGGTGAAGAAACTTTGTTGTAACATACTTGGCAGATCTTTTCTACTTTTCTTCTGGTTGTTGTCATCTTTTCCAACCTTAAATTCTCTCAGGATGACTTCTTAGTTGAGTCTCCAAATGTTTTGTTTAACTTAACTTTATTCTCTGTGGCATCTCTGTTTTATGAAGTGATACGGTTCATAATCTTCCACCATTTGTCCACATAAAAATTTTACAAATGAGGTGATTTTCTAAGATGATGTTGCCCTTGGTTACCTCCTCTGTCTGCTTGATAAATAGTTGCAACCCTTGCTGACTGATGGATTCTTGCGCTCTTTTCTCCTAGTTATGGCAACTCATCAATTAAACTTCCCTATGAAATTATTGTAGTCTGTTTCTATGTCCTTTCTTCCATCCATATTCCATTTTCAATGTAAAGAAAAAAACTCATAATTTTTTTCATTCTTTTTCTTTTCCCTAGCTTTGTGCTAATTATGATCTCTTGGCCTAGTAAGTGGGTGGTCTGACTGTACATAGGCAGCTGATTCAGCAATGACTCCCACATCAGTAATGAGTCGTTTCCTGTCTGTTAAAATACAATCAATTTCATTTTTTTTCTTTTTTAGTGATTTAGTGCTTTCCATGTCCATCCTTTTCATACTCTTTCCTCTAAAAAAAAATCCATGATTTGTATGCATGAGGTTTCTTTGTGGTCCACAAGTACTTGGCCTCTTTTATTCCGGATCCAGTTTTCCAATATTTCTCACCATCTTTATGCACAAATCTCCTTTGAAGTTGCTGATGTCAAAGTCTGTGTTAATAGATTTGGAGCTGGGTTTTAACAAGTTTTTTTTTTGTAGAATTTCTCTGCCTTTTCATCCTCTGCAACAGATGCTGATCCCTAAGCTTCAACTGTTGTCATGAAGCTCCTTTTGCAAATACCTATCACGAGCATTACAGCTGGAGAAGATCAAATGCCCCATAAAATGATATCTCTTATCGTTTTGGGGCATACAATGAAATCAAGCTGTTCATTTCTTTTATTTTCCTTTCCAAGGAGAATTTGTAGGTCACTCTCCCACTTAGTTCAGGTTTCATTGTTGCTTCTGGTTTTCTATGTAGCAAGAATATCAAGATTGATATGATTTTATCTCTTTCCTGGAGTGTATAGTTGTGGGCCACTGGACAAGTAATATGCCAATAGTAAAGTCATGCTTCACAGATGTAGTTAGAGACTGTGTTTAGCTAGGTTGTTCCTGTGAAAGTGGACACTGATTATTGCTGAGAATACACTTAAGGATTCATGAACATGATAGGACCTTTCAGGACATGAGCTCCATTGTTATCACCTTTGAGGACCTAGAGGTGCTTCCAAACCGTGATGAAACATCAAAAGAGGATTTTATGGAGACTCCAATAGAAGACTTGTAAGAAAAATAAATACAAATGTATGAGAGAGAATATGGAGTCTCTCCAGGAATCTTTCAGCTGAGAGAATCAAGGAAGATTTCTTGGAAAAGTTATCCTTTGAGCCAGGCCTTGAAAGAAGGGTAAATTTTCAACAATAAACATGAGGCAAGGATGTAAAAAGCAAAGGATATGACTTGAACCAAATCACAGAGGTGGAGATGTGAGGGATGTTTTGAAAGAATGATAAACAGTCAAATGAAAAGCAACAACAACAACAAACATTTCCTGTATCACAGTCACTATGTTACAAAGACAAGGGAAAAAAATCCTTGCCCTCAAGAGGCTCACATTTTAATGGCAGTGACACTATATAAATAACTGTACTTAGGGTATAAATGTCAAGACATCTCAAAGGGAAAGCACTAGAAGCTGGAGGGAGGGGAAGACTGAAAAAGACTTCCTTTGGAAAGTGAGATCTGAGACTTAAAGCAAGCCAGGGGATCCAAGAGTCAGAGTTGAGAGGACAATATTAAAGGTGAAGGACACAAAAATTATAAATGAATGAGGTGTTTGTAGGAGGAAAAGTAAACAGGCCAGTTTAGCTGGATCACAGAGTTCATGGAGGGGAATATAGCATAGAGAGATGGGAAAGACAGGAAGGGCTTAAATGACTAAGGAGAAGATTCTATATTTAATCTTGGAGATAATAGGGAGTCATTGGGATTTTTTTTGGGGAGGAGAAGAGGGTACATTGTTAGACGTGTTTTAGGACAATCACTTTGGGAACCAAGTAAAAGAGAAGTTGGATTGGGAGATGCTAGAGGCAGAAAGACTAGTAAGTGTTAATTGGTGATAAAGGCTCTAGAGGGTGGTGACTGTAACTTGGGAGACTAGGATGCATACAAGAGATGTTGTGAATTTCAAAATGACAAGATTTGAGAACTGATTGGACACAGGAGTTGAGGGTACCCCTCTTACCTTTATTTATAAGCTTCAAGCCCTCTTAGAAATTCCAAGAAAATGTTGAAAGTTTGGGAATGTTCATCTGGTCTGACTAGATGCATGTTTGTGTATGTATGTACCCCAAAGTCTCAGTACAATGCCAAGGAAATGGAATTCCTCAGGGCTGGGGGCTCAGGGAAAGGGGAGGAGAGGGCTCCCTGACCAGGTGCCTCCTGGATCTGAGCCCAGCTCAGCCCTCTGACTCAGCACATCGTCCTGTGACTGCAGGAAGGTCCCGGTTTCAGCAGCTGAGTCATATGAATAACTGGAATAGTTGTTTAGAGCAAAATTAATTCCCAGAATCACTCCAAGCCAACCAGCAAGCACATGTTCTCTACCCTCACCCTTTTCCAGCTTAATGATTTAGCAGAAGGGACCACTTTTAGAATGGGACTTAGGAGGGGGTGGGGGCAGGAGAGGCACAGGCTCTTTCCTGATTCTTGTGCCCTGCCTCCCCACCTCTCTTAGGCTCCTTTAGGTCATTGACTATCTTTTTGTATTTTATCTTTTATTTCTTTCCTACCCATCTTTCTCCAGCACAATGGAATGTAATCTCCTTGAGGGCAGCTCAGAAGACATATTGTCACTTTCTATTACCAGCTCTTAGCAGCACAATGTCTAGTACATGGTGAATGATAAGTAAATGATTATTGGACTGGATTGAATTAGAATTCATTGGGCTACTGTGAGAAGAGCCCCAGACTCAGAAACAAAGATGTCATGCAGCAGCAAGAGGGTTGAGTTTGGGGTTCAAAGAGCTGAGTTCAAATTCTGGTCCTGCTAGTTCTTCTTTGTGTGTGTGACCTGTCCCAGGTCACTTCTCTGAGCCTCAGTTTCCTTGTCTGTCCAATAAGGGCATTGGGTTAGATGATCTCTCCCATCCCTTGCCATTTTAAATTTGATGACCCCTTGTATCTTAGATTGGTCTTCTGTTGTCTGTATGACATTGGCAAAATTACTTTTCTCCTTGAGCCTCAGTTTCTTTCTCTGGAAAGTGAGTGGTATTGCATTTGATAACATCTCAAATTCTTTGCTTCAAATTGTGTTTTGAGTTCAGCTCCTTGGGATTCATGTGACCTTGACCAACTCTCTGCTCCTCAATTTCTTTCTCTGTAAAAAGAGAATACTTGTATTACCAACTCAATAGCATTATTGAAAGGAGAGCACTAGATAAAATAAATTAATGAGTGATTGCTGTGATTACCTTCCTATTTCAGAGAAAATGTGCCTGGGCTGTAAATGGGCCATTAGGGTGAATCCTTCATAGCTGTTATGCCATTTCAGTTCACTTCAACTCAAGTCCATTGAATCTAATCCAATCCAAAACAACCCAACGAGTATTTATTAAGGCTTTTTGCCAGATAGAATGTTTGGGGCTGGGGAAACAAAGTCCCAAAAGGAATTGGCCTGTACCTTCAAAGAGCTTATATTCTATTAGAGGGATATAGTATTTACATAGACTATAAGTAAGGGGAAAGGGAACAGAGGAGAGAAGGCAGACCAGGGAGGGCTTCCCATAGGAGGAGGCACCCTAGCTGAGCTTAGAAAGAGCCAGTACTCTAAGAGCAGGAAAGAAGGAGGGAGGGCTGGTGAGATGACTTCGAAGATTTCTTTCCTCTGTAGAGCTGATTCCTATTCTCCAATCCTGACCCCCTTCTCCAGCTGCTGACCAGCTGATCACTTGTGGAGAAAATTGAGGATTTCTTTCTTAAACTTTTTCACTCCAATACCTTGCCATTGTAGGTAGCCTTTCCAATGGTAGAGACAGCAACCATTTCCATTAAATTGGACTCCACAAGTATTTCTTTGGTACTAACTATTTGCATGGCTCTAGAAAGTAGCCAAGAGGCAACTAGATGACTCAGTGGAAAGAGTGCTGAGCCTGGAGTCAGGAAGACCTGAGTTCAAATCTGACCTCAGATACTTACTAGCTATGTGACCTTGGATAAGTCACTTAACCTCTGTTTCCTTAATTCACTGGAGAAGGAAATGGCAAACCATTCTAGTATCTTTGCCTAGAAAATCTGATGAACAGTTTGATCCATAGAGTCATGAAGAGTTGGACAGGACTGAGCAACAGCAAAAGAGACAGATTGTCACCTGAGAAAGAAAGCACATAAGAAATTATCTACCATCCTCATTGTTTTTTCAAATGATGGTACTCAGAGAGAGAAAGCAGCTTCCTATGGGCCCCACAGATCCTGGGTGGCAGAGCCAGAGCATGGATCTGGGTGTCTTGACTTCCTGCCCAGTGATCTTGTGACCACATCATGGTGACCCCTGTTCTAGAATAAGCATAAGCATAACATACTTTATGGTGACTTAGTGGATTAAGTCAAGAAGACCTGAGTCCAAATCCTATCTTTGAACCATCCTGGCTGTATGACCCTAGGCAAGTAACTTAAACCTTCAGTGCTCTGGCACCTCTCTAAGGCCATCAATGTCAGTGTCAGGGAATAGGCAGGGGAGTCTCCTCACCTAGGAATTTTTATACTTTCTAATCTCTTTCTGTCAGAGTTTTAACCTGGGGTTCACAGGCCCTTTGGAGGGCCACGAACTTGGATGAGGAAAAATTATATCTTTATTCTCACTAACCTTTAACTAATTTCCACTTAAGAATGTAGGCAACTAACAGGAGTCTGAGGAGTACACAGGACTGCCATGAAGAGTGAGAATGCTTGCTGTATCTCCTTGGGCTCCCATGAACCTGTGAGCTGAGCACTAGACATGTTATCTCCTTTTACAGAGAAGGGATAGTGACTTGCCCAGGGTCACAAAGCCAGCAAGTGGAAGAGGCAGGATTTGAACCCATATCTTGTACTCTATCCCCACTGCCATGTCCACCTTGCTAACTCCATGAGTCCACAGCTGTGAGATGGCCTGCCCTCCTTGGGGCAGCATCTGCCCCCTTGAGCTCCAGCAGGCTGTCAGACTGTGTGCTCTGGAGGAAGCTGGGAGCTTATAAGACGGGCCATGAGGGGAAGAAGAAGCAGAGCAAGCAAGGAGGGGCTAAGTAGCCCAGAGCACTTGTGGAATCATGCCAATGGATTAGGCTGTGGCATGAGACTCTAAGCCTCTACTGGTCACCCCGGAGTCCTAAGGGCTAACTTTGGAAACTCTACTGAATCACCTGCCAGGAACTGAGCTCAAACATGCCAAAAAGAGGAGGGCTTGGCTGAGCCCGAGGGCCTGAGGCCTGTCCAATGCCCAGAGGAATGACAGCTGACACTTTCATACCTTGATCCAGTTTACAGAGAACATTTCTTATAAATCCCCCCAGAGCTAGGTGTGGGGAGAGATCAGAAGGCAGGGCTTGAGTTCCGATTCTGACAGGTCTCTGCTGGGCAACAGAGTCTCAGTTTCCTCATTATTCCAGTCTTTCCACAGAAGTTATGGGACTTAAAGGTGTGTGTGAGTGTGTGTGTGTGTGTGTGTGTGTGAGTGTGATAGGGCTCATGAAATACAGAGACTGGGAATGGATAATGTAATGCATTTTTTAAAAAAATTTATTCAATCTCTTTAATAATTGTCAAGTGTTTACTATGTGCCAATCACTGTGCCAGGGATACAATGATAGACGTGAAACAGTCCCTGTGCTGAAGGAGATTACTTTTTATCAGAGGAAAGAATGGGTAGATTGTCAGTTAGAACATTTCTTTAGCACTTTGCTAAGTATTGGACATACAAAGAAAGCAAAAGCCAGTGCTTGCCCTCAAACAACTGCCACTCTAGTGGGGAAGACAACATGCAAATAACTGTACAGGCAAGGTATGAACAGAGCAGGAGACAAGTAACGTCAGAGGGGAAGCAATAGACGGCAGGTGGGCAGGGGAACAGGGGAGGGTCGCTTGGGGCCCCAAGGAAACTGGCATTGGGGTCACAAAATTAGAGGGAAAGGAGGTCAGGGATGGTTCTTTGTAGAAGATTGCCTTTGGGCTTGGAATGCTCAGATGCCCCTATGTTTGCTGGAATAGGAGGCCTCTGGGGCCCTTGTCTTCCCCCACACTGATCTGACCATCCCTCATAGATGTATCAGATATTTGAAAATTCTGAAATCCTTGTGTTTGACCATTAGGTCACCTTGATTTCTTCCCTCCCTTACAAAATCTTATTGTCCACATCATGACCTCTTCTCTTGAATCCCTAGCCCCCTTATGACACCCTGCCAAACCTCAACCTTAATTCACTCCCATGATTTTTTATCCTCTCACCTACACAGATACTGCCAAATAAAGGTGGAGAAAAGCACTTAACTGTTCTGCCTGGGTCCACTACAGATTCATGTTACATAGCCTTGGCTGGGCCCTCACTGCTGCTAGGCAATCCTACCTACCATACCTCCCTTATCCACTCACTCTTCCAGTGTCCACAGCAGCTATTCCAAACTTTCCCACCCCTCTTCTAAGTTCCCATGGTTACCCTACCCTCCGCTGAGATCCTTGCCTAGTATTTTACAGAAAAATTTGAGACCATTCACCATGAGCTCCCTCTTCCTCAACTCCCATCATTCGGATGCCTTTTGCGACTCTCCCCTTTCACCCTTGTTTCACATAATGAGGTAGTCTTACTCCTTACCAAGGCTAACCTCCTACCTGTTCAAATGATCTCATTCCGTCCCATCTCCTCTTTGTCATCCCCACTCTTCCTCTTATCTTTGTCTCTTCCTGTCTCCTGGTTCCTTCCCTACTGCCTACCTCTAGACATATCTATGTCTCCCCCTTCCTGAAAAAGGAAAAAAACACTTCACTTGATCCTTCCACCCCATCCTATATCTCTTCTGCTCTTTGTAGCTAAACTCCTTGACAAGTCTGTCTACCACAGGTGCTTCCACTTTTCTCTTCTCTCACTCTTTGTTAACCCTTTACTCTCCAGATTCCAACCTCATCATTCCACCAAAGCTTCTCTCTCCAAAGTTACCAACAATTTCTTAGTTGCCAAATCCAATGATCTTTTCTCAGCCCTCATTCTTCCTGACCTCTCTGTGACCTTCAACACTGTTGACCACCCTTGATACTTTCTTCTCTCTGGGTGTATGAAAGACACCACTCTCTCCTGGTTTTTCTCTTACCTGTCTGTCTCTTTTGCTGGATCTGCATTCAGAACATTCACTCCCACTGTAGGTTCTGTCCTGGGTCCTTCACTCCCTTTCTACTACTTCACTGGGTGATCTCATCAGCTCCTCTGGATTTACTTACCACCGCTATGCTGATGACTCACAAATCTATGTCTTGTGCTAAATGCTCTGCTAACTTCCAATCTCACAGTTTACATGCCTTTTAGGCATTTTGAAAGGATGTCCATTAGACATCATAGATCCAACATGTTCAAAATAGAACTCATCTTTCCCCCTTAACCTTCCCCTCCTCTTGTCTGGATGGTAGCAACACCATCCTCCCAATCCCCTAGTCTGGGAGTCTTCCTGGACTCATAATTCTCTGTTATTGCCCCTTCCCCATGTTGTAGCTGTTACTATGGCCTGTTGAATTCACATCTGTAGCATATATTGAATATGCTTCCTTCTGTCCTCTAACATTGCCCCCACCCTAGTACAAACCCTCCTAGTGCCCAGATTATTGGGATAGCTACTGGTGAGTCTGCCTGCCTCAAGTCTGTCCCCACTCTGATTCATCCTCCATTCAGCTACCAAAGTGACTTTTCTAAAGCACAGCTCTGATCATGTCACCTCTTTACTCAGTAAACTCCAGTGGCTCCCTATCACCTCCAGGATCAAATACAGAAGACTGTGTTTGATATTCAAAGCCCTTCATAACCTAGCCTCCTCTTATCTTTCCAGTCTCCTCACACCTTCCTCTCCAACATGAGTACTCTTGGATCTGATGACACTGGCCTCCTGACTGTTCCACAAAGAGATAGCCCATCTCTCGGCTCTGAGCATTTTCTCACTGTCCTTCATGCCTGGAATACTCTCCACCATCTTTATCTCTTGCCTTTCCTGGCTCCTGTAAGTCCCAACTAAGATTCTGTCTTCTACAGGAAGGCTTGCCCAATCCCTCTTCATTCTGGCGCCTCCCCTCTTAGTTCTTCTCTATGTGTGGTGTGTAGAGCTTGCTTCCTTCCCCCATTTAGAGTGTAAGCTATTTGAGAGCAGGGACTGTCTTTTTTCCTTTTTTTTTTTATCCCCAGCATTTAGCATTGTGACTAGCACACAGTAGGAGCTAAATAGGTATTTATTGATTATTATTGACTGTATTGGAAATCTTTAAGAGAAGGCTGAATGACCACTTTCATCATAGATTTAGAGCTATGAGACCTGAGATACCATCAAGTCCAATCTCCTCCTTTTATGATCAGAGGAATGGGAACTGATTTGCATCTGTTACACCCCACAACTAGTATAAGGCAGGATTCAAACCCAGGTCTTACTGGCTAGATCATGTATGCTATAGATGTATTAGGATGGAGATTTTTTTCCAGTATGAACTGGGATAGATGCTCTCTGGGGTTCCTTCCAACTCTTTAGTTCTGTGATTTTTGTCAATCCAGGTCAGTGCATGTTTCCTGAGTCAAAATCCCCGTCTTGCTAACATAGCTTCTGAGGGTCATGGACTTCATAGGAAGGGGATGGTCGCTGGTTTAAGCAAAGCTCAATGGTTTCCCATTTCTGGTCTTACAGCTAGAGAGCCATTAAGGTTTGAACAATGTGAAATATAGAGATTACAAATGTGAGATCTGGACATTTCCAGCAAAGAGCAGGGCAGGGATCCAGAGAAGAGGTAGCTTGACAAGGGACAGATTTTTAATTCTCCGAGAAATTCATAGTTGCGCTGACTATCACAATTATCTGTCACTTGGGGATCATGGTACTCACACTAAAATATCAGCTGATGCTTTTCTAATGCTGAAGGCTGGCAAAGTACTTTATAGATGTCATTTCATTTGAGCTTTAATGTCCCTGTGAGATAGTTGCTAATATTTGACAGATGGGGAAACTGAAGCAAATAAAAGTTAAGTGACTTATCCAGGGTTGCACAGCTAGTAAGTATATGAGACAGGACTTGAACCCTTGTCTTCACAACCCGATTTCCTGTACCACCTAACCTCCTAGCACTCTTGGCCTCATATGGTTGTTGGGAAGAAAGGGCTATGAGAATGTGAACTATTTTTAATATTTCATCTCCCAGATGAGAAAACAGACCCTTAGAAAGCATAAAGTCACTTATCCAAGGTTCCACTAGTTATTTCATGTCAGGACTCAAACTCAATCCAGGGGTCATAAGTGACTTGATGACCTAGGCTCTTCCCGACACACTGAAGCAAGCTTCTTTCTTTCTCTCTAGACAGGTAGGTAGGAGGATCTTAAAGGGAAGACCTAGTCTCTGTCTCCAAAGATGGCTCTTCTTTCCCTAGAGGCAGCTAGATAGCCCAATGTATAGAGTCCTAGACTCTGAAGACCTGAGATGAAATCCAAAATCAGATAATTACTTAATCCCAGACCACCTCAGTTTCCTCAACTGTAAAATGATGATAAATAATAGCACTTATATACCAGGGTTGTTGTGAGGATTAAATGAGATACTATTTGTAACGTGCTTAGCACAGTATCTGGTACATAGAAGGCATTTAATAAATGTTTCTTTCCTTTCATTTTTTTCTCACAGAAGGATACATTTGTAGCAATTGCAGAGGAACAGATTTCAACTCAATATAAGGAAGAACTTTCTAACATTTAGAGCTGTCCAAAAATAAAACTATCCACGATACTTTGTCAAGAACTGAGTTCCCCATCACTAGAAATGTTCCTATGATCACTGATATAGAGCTGGAGGAGACATTATAGTCCATCACATTCAACTTCTATCCTGCTTTAATAAATGAGGAATCTGAGGTGGAAAGAGGTGAAGAAATTTACCTAGAGTCATCCAATATTAAGGATCTGAGGGTTTGAATGTAGCCTGTCATGTCAAGTTCACGGCCCTATTCACATGACCTTTGGAGGCTGGATACCCATTGTCAGGGATGTGAAGGAGGGGTTTAATGAATTGGTTGTTAGACTGTACTAGATGACCTCTAATGCCATTTCCAAGATTCCAGCTCAAATATTCTATAACTCTATGTATGAATCATAGGATGAGTCATCGATCAATGAGCCTTACATTAGAGGGTAAGTTATTCATTTAAGTCAAGCAAAACTGTTCTCTTCCCAAACCCTTAAGAGCCATGAGGAAGTCCATTATTGGAATCATGGAGTCATAGATCCTGGAATTATCAGGGACTTCTAGATGTCATTTGGATCACCCTCCTGTCTTCATATAAATGAGGTATTATTATCCCATTTTGAGACAAATGAAGCCCAGAAGGGTTATGTGGTGTGTGGCAGCATCAGAATACTGGTTAGTGGAGAAGTGTGACAAAAAATGAAAATTAAAACAAACAAACAAACTTGGAATCAGAGGGTCTGGCCTCCAGCTCTATGTCTGCTGTTAATGAGCTTGCAGTATGTGCGAAAATTATATATCACTACCTCTGAGTCTCAGTTTCCTTCTCCAGAAAAAAATGGATAAAAATAGTTTCTGTGACTTGAGTCACAGAGAGTCACATGAGATAATGGGTGCTATAGAAATACTTTCTTCCCCAGATCTGGCCTCATTCTAGGGAATCCTCGGAATGGGAAAGTCTTACAGATTGGCAAATCACACATGGCTTATGGTCCTAGAGAACTGTCTGGGGTGTTGAGATCCTCAGTAACTTCTAGGAGTTGATATAGCCTTAAACCTGGAGTCAGAAAGACCTCATCCAAATTCTGCTTCAGACACTTACTAGCTGTGTGACTCTGGGCAAGTCATGGAACCTCTGTCTGCCTTAGTTTCCTTAACTGTAAAATGAGGAAAATAATAGTACCTAATTCCTGGAGCTGTTGTGATCATCATAGGCTATAATATTTTTAAGTGGTGTTAGCATGTGCTTGGCACATACTAGGCATTATACATGCTATTCCATTTCCTTCCTTCCTTCCTTCCTTCCTTCCTTCCTTCCTTCCTTCCTTCCTTCCTTCCTTCTTTCCTTCCTTCCTGGTTCACACAGTCAGCATGTGTCAGAGATAGGACTTCAACAATGATCTCCAACAGCTAGGCCTCTGTCCACCCCTCCATGCTTTTTCTTTTGCAGTTCTACATAAATACCAGTTGTTAGTGATTCTCCCCTTGTCTCCAAATTGGCTTTCTATAGATCAAATACTTACTTATCCTTATACATGTTCTATCCCTACTTACATAATGTGAACTTGAAGGCAGGGATTGTTTTTGTTTTTGTGTCTCCAGAACCCTAATCCTAAATGCCCACGGTAGGCACTAGGTCAGTGCTTCTTGGGTTGAGTTGAATTGTTATAAAGTGCTATATGAGGTTTAAAAAGAGCCTCTGCTCCAAACCCAGAGGAAATACTCTGTCCCTGACATACAGCTTCCTCTACCTATAGTCCAGATCTTTACAAGTGTGGAGGTCTGTTTAAGGTAATTGGAATACTGTCCTATGATAATGGTAGGATGCAAGAGGCCAGCTGCCCTGGAGAGACACCAGAGTAATGAATCAACAAAGAGAAACTGAGGGGCACCAGGGCAACTGGAGTAGAGGCAAGGAGAAGTAGCATTACAAGTACCTCATTTTAGTTAGAGTAAGGAGATAGAGGCCCTTGAACAGGATAGAATTCTTGGGTGGGACAGAGCTGGGGGGGCATATCAGGGCTGTGACTGTGGGGGAGGAAGTCACCTGTTGGTAGCTTCGTATGTAACATCCTTGCAAATAAGATGCTCAACTCAGCAGCTTCTGTTCTCTTGCAAGACTTTAAGTGTTGTAAGTGCTCCCTGAAATTTTTAGGGACCTAGAACAAAGCTCTGGCTGCCATGCCTAAGTTATGGTATGAGAAATCCTATGATGTACCATTGCAGCCCATTCTGCTTTGGGATAGCCACTATTATTAAGAAATTGCTGCCATGTATCACAGAGGTCCATCCTTGATATCTCTGCTACTAGGGAAGCTGAGGCAGACAATTTTTAGAGTTTTTGA
Source organism: Notamacropus eugenii (assembly GCF_028372415.1). Taxonomy (NCBI): domain Eukaryota; kingdom Metazoa; phylum Chordata; class Mammalia; order Diprotodontia; family Macropodidae; genus Notamacropus; species Notamacropus eugenii. Next base: position 519,337,589 of record NC_092873.1, read on the forward strand.
GTTCTGAGCTGCGTTAGGGTTAAGGCCAACCAAGTATCCATTTAATTCTGGCATAAATCTAGGAATGAGGGGCAAACCATCTTAAGTGAGAGATGAAAGGAAAGAAGTAAGGAAAGAAGAAAGGAAGGAATGAGGAGGGAGGGAGGGAGGAAGAGAGGAAGAAAGAAAAAAGAAAGGAAGGAAAGAAGGAAGGATGGAAAGAAGGAAGGAAGATTGTTTTCCCAACATCAAGCCTAAATTTGCCTCTCAGAAGCTCCTTTCTACTGTTCCCAGTTCTTCCCTTTGGGATCAAGTTAAGAAGTCTGTGACTTTCCCTGGGACAGCCCTCAGAATACTTTGAGGATCAGAGGGCTAGAGGAGGAAGGAAGCTCAGAGGCCATGTCATCCACCTTCCTCGTTTTATAGGCAAGCAAGCTGAAGCAAGGACAATGAAGTAACCTGTCCAAGGTCATATAGGGAGTAAGCAAGAGAGGTAAGATTTGAACCCAGGTCCTCTGATTCAAGAGCCAGCTCTCTATTGTTGTACTCCACTGGCTCCTTAAAGTGTTTCCTACTGATAAATATCCCTCCCATGTCCCTTAAAGTCCTCTCTTCTCCAGGATCCACTTGGCCTGATGGAGAGAGTGCTGTAACTGGATGCAGGAGGACCTGGGACTCTGCTCAGTGGTCTTGATGATGAAAACTTGAGAATGAGGGTGCTGTTCCAGGCAGATGGTTCGGACCAGCTGAGGGGAGAGTGGAGTTTCCCTTGGCCAGCTTGGACTAGAGTGCCCCATGCTATCATGTGGTTCATGGTAATTAAGGTTTTTGTCCAACCATTTTCTTCCTTGTGTTCTCCCATGGGCTTCTTGACTTCATGAAACCCTTCCCTCCCAGGGGACCCTTATAATTGTCTATAGGCTAATTTTTATTAATTATTCTCTTGAAGGGCTCAGACATGTTCCCTTCATATAGAAAAAATGCCAATACCAGAAGCCCCACTCACCAGGGAAATGAAAGTTCACCATGGAAAGATGATTTTGGCAAACAGGAAAGACCTTCCTTGCATGCTTGTGCCATGACTGGACTGACTTTGGGCCAGCTGCTATCTTTTAATGTAGCAGCTGTCAGGGAACTGAGGGGTTAATCAACAGTGGTTGTCTGGGAGCAATGGCAGGCCAATAGAAGGGGGGGAGGACCAAGACCCTGGTAAGGATATTCAGGGAAATGAGCACGGGTCGAGCAGCCACAGATGGAACAGGACTCAGACAATGCTAGCTATCAGGGTCCCTGGGAGTGGAAATTGAGATGAACTGTTTACTCCAGAAAACAGAGAGTAAAGAGGAGGTAGGATCTGTTTTCCCTCTTTCAGGGGAAGGAGGGGATGGGAAGACTCATTCAGTTTGACCCTAGAGGGAAGAATGGAAAACAGCAGGTAGAAATTGTGAGGAAGCAGAATTCAAGACATTAGAGTGAACAAAGAGGTCCAACCGTGGGCTGGCATCTGTGCAAGGGGGTGAAGGGTTTGCCATCGCTGGCTTGAACAGCCCTCTGTCAGGCATGCTGACAGCATCACTCACTGAATGGGAGGCTCCATTAAATGCCTTCTAATAATATTCCTTCCAACCCTGAAATTTAAACCTGGATTAGGAATTTCTTAGGAAGTTCTAGCTTTTAGAATCACAGTTTTAAAGGTGGAAGAGATAAGAGGCCACTGAGTTCAACTCTCTCCCTCCCCTTGTTTTTATAGATAAGAAAACGGAGGCACATAGAGATCAAGGGATTTGTCCAGGGTCACATAGCTAGGAATTGTCTAAGGTAGGATGTGACCACAGGTCTTTCTGATGCCAAGTCCACCATTTCATTAGGCCATACTGCCTTCATCACTGAGTCTGCTTCACTCAATTTAGAGAAGGGAGAATCGAGACTTGTGAAGGTAAGTGACATTTGTCAGAGGTCAAGTCAGATTACAAACCTGAGGCTTCTTTGAGGCTCATCCTAAGAGAGTTTCTTGGATGGAAAGTTTGGCAGACATTGGAAGTCATTTAGTACAATCCCTTCTAATTTTATAGATGAGGAAACTGAGGTCCAGGGAAGTTGGGACTTGCCCAAGATCACCTAGGCATAAGCAGTTAAGCTAAAGTGCAAACTCAGGTCCTCTGATAGAAGTTCAAAGTTCCTTCCCCTTCCAGCAGCTTCTTTCCTGTGCTTGAAGAGTAGCTATGAGATAGATGAGAAGGGGAGTGATAGAAGAGATTGGGGAATAAGTCTCTAGTCTGAGTACCCGGTTTGTAATGCCAGTTTTGCCACACCAACTATGCCATCCTGGTGGAGTTTCTTGACCCCTCTATGATTGTTTCCTCACCCAGTAAAAAAGAGTATAATAATATTTGCATCACTTGCCTTACAGGATTATAGTAAGGTTATTGGAACCCCATGGTTGTGGAAAAATATGAGCCACTCTGATTACTCCAAATCCAGTGAAGAGTCTTAGAATTTCAACATAGGAAGTAAAGGTATGGTGTAGTGGGTAGAACTCTAATCTTGAATTCAACAAAACTGGAGTTCAAAAGCATTTCTGACCATCACCCATCACTGTGTGATGATGGAAAAGACACTTACTCTCTGACCCTCACCTTCCGCATCCATAAAATGGGGGTAATAATGCCACCACCCTTGTAGGATTGCTGTAAGGCTCAAATGATATAATGTTAACATGTTTTCTAAGTCAATATGTCATCAGTGGGAATCCTTATGTACAGTTTAGTCACCCGCATTTCTAATTTAAGTTGACACCATTGTTTCAGGCTAGTCTCGAAAAGTCGTTGACAAATTGCCAATCTGCACTGGTGGGGGATCTTCCACAATGGGAATTCTCTACACTGATGACATTGGGCATAGTCTATATCCTATTCCTAAGAAGTCAGTGGCAGCTATTCTGGGCTAGATGGAACTTGGGTCAATCAAGTGATTCAGATTCATGATTACAACGCAGTGAGGCATACATCACATAGACCATCAAATGCAAAGACAATTTCAATTGTGATGGTATTAAAAGGTTGTAGTTCCTAATTAAATTCAAAGTAAAATTGGACTCTTCTCTTCTTCTGTGTCCATTATAGTAATCAACAACATTTAGGGAGGCATCCCTTAGAATAAGTTCTGTTAAAACCTTCCAAGCATCAGGTCCCTATAGTCTGAACTTTTCATGCCTCTGGGGACAAGGAACATAACCCAATCATTCCAGCTTTATTTCTCCAGGATAACCAAAATCCAAGGATGGCTACTTCTACCATAAGGTAGAAAGTGGATGCCACAAATAGAGATTTCTCTCTCTCTCTCTCTCTCTCTCTCTCTCTCTCTCTCTCTCTCTCTCTCTCTCTCTCTCTCTCTCATTTCACTGTTAGGAGAGATACAGGAAAGTAGCTTCAAGGGATATTAAGACAAGTAAGCATTGTCTCTTGAGCCTCCATGCCCTTCTGCACTTTGACCTGTCTCATTATACTGAAGAAGTGAGTCAGAAGGGCAGAGTAGAAGGCATGTTCTAACTAGGTTCCTAAGTTGGGGCAATAAGCACCCACAAAATGGCAGGATTAGAGCACATATGTATTCTGGAACAACTCCAAGTTGGCTTTTCATTGGCCGCATTCAAGAACATTCCATCAACAGTGGAAAGACTCAGATCTTTCTGATCAGAATATATGTGAATAGAAAACAGTATTTTGACATTATCCCACTAAAGACATTCTTGGAAGGGAAGGCACTAGAATTAGGAAGGCAGTTGGGAACATCTTCTTGCAGAAGGTGTGATTTAAGAGGGACTTGAAGGAAGCTAGGGAGGTGAGGCAGTGGAGATGAGGAGGAGGAGCCTTCTGGGCATGGGGGACAGCCATGAAAGTCTGAGAGTTAGGAAACAGAGTACCTTGTGCAAGGAACAGCAAGGAGGTTAGAGCCACAATCACAGAATATATGGGTAGAGGTAAAGAGACTGAAAGGACAGAAAGGAGTCAGATTATGAATTAATATCTAAACAAATAATTTATATTTGTTCTTGAAGATGACAGGAAGTCACTGGACTTTATTGAAAAGAGGGGTGATGTGGTCAAACCTGGGGAATATTATCTTGACAGCTGAATGGAAGATTGACTGAGGAGGGAAAGACTTGTGGCAGGGAGACCCACCAACAGGCTATTGGAGAAAACTAGATGGAAGGCGGTGATGATCTGTTTGGGGATGGTGGTAGGGTCAGAGGTGAGAAGGGAGCATATAGGAGAGATCCTACAAAGGTGGAAATGGCAAAAGATTGGATAGGGAGTGTGAGAGATAGTGAGGGGTCAAGAATGACACCTAAGTTATAAGCCTAGGGGACTGGGAGGTTGCTGTTGTCCTCTACAGTGATAGGAAAGCATGGAAAGGGGAATAGATTGGGGGGAAAGATGAGTTCAGTACATACTGAGTTTAAGATGTTTACAGAACATCAAGTTTGAAATGTTTTACAGAATCTTGGAGATGTGAGACTAGAGCCTGGGAGAGGGCTAACGCTGGCTGAATAGATCTGAGTCATCTGCATCGAAAGGATAATTGAATCCATGGGAGCGAATGAGATCAACAAGTGAAATAGTATAGAGGGAGAAGAGAACTCAGAACAGAGTCTTGTGGGACAACTACTGTTTATAGGTTTGATTTGGGGGAAGATCCAGCAAAAGAGACCAAGAAGGAGCAGTCAGATTAGTAGGAGGAGAACTAGGAGAGAGTCGTGTACTAGAAACCTAGAAAGAAGAAACAGCCAGGAGGACAGGGTGATGAACAATGTCAAAGGTTGCAGAGAGGTCAAGAGGGATGAGAGAGGAATATTATTATCTTAGTAGTAAAGTCTAAGTATTGTTATCATTACTAATATTGTTATTATTAGGCTTCTTTGATCCCTTCTAGCTTTAATAAATGGTTCGTTTCTTTGTCTTCCTTCCTTCCTTCCTTCCTTCCTTCCTTCCTTCCTTCCTTCCTTCCTTCCTTCCTTCCTTCCTTCCTTCCTTCTTTTCTTTCCATCTTCCTTTCTTCTGTCCTTCCTTCCTTCCTGCCTTTCTTCCTCCATTCTCTCTGTCTGTCTATCCTTCCTCTAATTCTATGACTCTGTGATCCTAGCATCCTATGTTCCAATATTCTCCATTTTAAGATCCCTTTAAGCTTTGACATTTCTTGTTCTTTGATGCTATGATTCTAATGTCTTCTCTGTATGGAACATTCTTTGTTTTACATTACAATATTCCATTTTCTGAGGTCCTCTCTCACTTTAATGTTCCACAAGTTCTTGATTTTCCAAGGCAAGATGCCAGTCAGATAAGCCCACTAACCAGAATCTTGCCATGTGGCCTATGAGAAACAAAACCCAATTGGAAATAATAATAGTAATGATAATAATAAGAATAAATGATTTTTTCAGACCTGACATCTGCTGCTTATTTGAATGGTTGTTTGGCAAGGGTTTAGATTAGTCATGGTGGTCAGAACTGGAGGAAACAATTTGGTGGTCATGGCAACCACAATCCCTATGGTACTGGCATGATAGAAATAGCTCATAAACTTCTGCCCTCTCCCTGAGGCTCATGGCTGAGATGAGATGCTTCTGTAAGGCAAAGTCCTCATGCTCCCCAAGATCACCCTCCTGTCCCATTAATCTAAACCTACATTTTCTCCTTTGTGTCTCTTCTGTGACCTCTTTAGGAAACATCTGGGTCTGGTCTGATCCTTGGTTCTGAATTCTTTTCCCATTTGAAAAGACAGTAAAAACTTTTTGAGACTTCCCTCTGGCTCAGAAGGTGAATGATGATTCCACAGAACCCAGAAGAACTCATGGTGCGTGACAGCTGTACACTGACGAATTCCTCTCCTGCTGCAGGTTGAGAAAAGCAATGAAGGGGAAAATCCCCCGACTACCACTGTTATATTGTTTTCTTCATTGAGATATGAAATAATCTGGCCTGTTGAGTCACCAACTAGTGATTTCTAGAAACTGGAATGCAAAGACAGGGAGGCTGGAGATGAAAAATCTTCAAGTGGAAGAGGGATGGAATTTGCTCTGTTTGGTCGGAAAGGGAAGAACTAGGAACAAATGGGGACAGAAAGGCAATGGGAAAGAAAGACTGCCTAACAGTTAGTGCTATCCAGATACAGAAGGAGATGCCACCAGCAGGAATGAGGGAGTTCTTCATGGGATGTCTTCAGGCAAAGGCTGATTGGATCTTTGTAGGATACATGTGTAGAGATTTTCTTTCAGTGTACGTTTGTTTCAAAGACTCGGGAAATCTTCCATTCTGAGATTCTGGGATGCTGAGCAAAGAATGGCCTTGGAAACACTAGGGACAAGCAAGAAACACCTACATGGGAGTCAGTAAAGAAGGTGTGGTCTCCATTGTACTGATTCTTCAGGAATTTTAAAACAAGTTACAATCAATGTGGGTTTGTGGTCATCATGACTTCTGTGAGTCCCCTCAGAGCTGCTACCTTTCTCTTCCTTATAAAGGGGGGAGCACAATTCCCCCTTGGATGGGTTAAGTCAAGGGCTGTTGTCCATGGCTCTTTAACTGAACATGAACCCCAAGTAGATTCTACAATTTGAATAACAACATGACAATGTTTTTATGTTATGAGAATATTATCATAGCCATGTAGTACCACACAATAAAGACAGAATAGATTTTCAGGGCCTTTACAACACGGAGTGTGAGAGCTGGGAGGCGTTTTAGAACACAGAATGTCAGTCAAGTCAACTAGTATTTATTAACAGCCTACTATGTGTCAGGCACTGAGGGCACCAAAAAATGTCAAACAATAATCCCCGCCTTCAAGGGCCTTACAGCGTATTGGAAGAATGGGAAAGGACCATTAAGCATAGAATGTCAGAAAACATAGGATTGTAAGTGGAAAATACCTTAGAAACAACTTCTCTAACTCCTGATTTTATAAATAAGGAAACAGGACCAGAGAGTTAAGGCAGTTTGGTCAAGGACACAGAACTGACCTAGTGGCAGAGCTGAGAATACAAATGAAGTGATTGCCTACGATGTCTCTCTTGGTTTTCATCATAAAACAAGAGTTGTTTGTGCCTTGCCAGTTCCAAAAGAGCTAACATGTATGTAGTGTTTTCCTGCTTTCACTATTTCCTCATGATCACCTTTGGATATTGGTAAAATCAGGCTGCCTCTACTTCCTTCCACATAATTGAAAAAATATTATGTGGCACCAGGGAGAGGAGTGCTTTGTTCTTTCAGGTCACCACCAAAGATCTCTTACCAAGAGGTATTTCATTTTTCATATGTACGTATACATGTGTGCATATGCATACAAATATATAGATATGCGTACATACACAACACACACTCTTCTATACACATACATATACCAATGTGTGTGTACACACACATACACCTACATATATAGGCACACATAAAATTGTGTGTGTGTGTGTGTATGTGCCTTCTTACCTAAAATTATCTTTCCAACTGTATGGCACTCCCTTGAATAGGATTGCTTATTTGCCTCTTTTAGTGACTTTATTAAAAGAGGTCATCCTTTCCCTGTTCCACCAGCAATATCCACAGCCAAGGTCCGTTATCCTTCATGATTTTAGTTAGCAACAGTTAGCAAATGTTAATTGTGGTTTCCAGTGTTTCCCATAAAGAGGATGTAAGCTAATAGGAATATATATTTTAATGTCTGTGTAAATGAAAAGTGATGTCTGATAGCATCGTAGGCCCAAGACGGATCCCCAGGGGAAGCAAGAGGTGACATGAGGTGAGTTTGGAATCACTGACTTGTGGTTAGTTTCCTATGTGAATATCTTCTTCTTTTTGGGCCTCATGCCTCCATCCTCCCTACCTGTCCCCACCCACACACTCTATGTTTAAAAAGCAAAGGTAGGTACAGGGAGTATGGAGGTCAGACTAGATCTGGTGTGGTCAAAACAGCACTAGACTAGAGCACATTAGACTGTACACAAGGACAGGGGCTATTTTGATATTTCTATGTATCCAAATAGCACAGTGCACATCACAGGTGTCTCAGAGATGCTTGCTAACTTGACTTGGGGCCGAACTCTAACTCTGCTGCTAGCGATATGACCAACAAAAAGTAAATTCACCTTTAGGAATCTTTGAACCCCAATTCCCTTAATTGTATAGTGGAGATATAGACACTCACAGTCTCTACCTTTGAGGTTTTGGTGAGAAATGCACTTTCCAAGCCTTACTGCGTTTATAGGCAAGTTCACTATTTCCTCATCCATAAAATAGGGATAAAGCTATATGTAATCCCTTTAAGGGTAGGAGTGAGAAAGGAGCTTTGGAAACAGAGTGCTGCATACATGTGAGATGGTGATGATGATGATACAACGATAATGATGATTGATTGTAAAAAGGTCTCCAATAGCTGGGGGTGACAGAACAGGGACATCTATGCCTTCCCCAGCTCCTTCCCTTCCAACAAGGGGCATGCTGTAGGGGCATGATCTAGCCGTCCTATCCCCCCTGGATTGGGAATCTAAAGCCACAGGGCCTGGTCTAAACTCTCCTCCAAACTTACTGTGTCACCTTGAACAAGTCACTAACCTCTGGGTCTCAGGTCTCTCTTCCGTAAATTGAAGGAATTAAGCAATCAGATGCAAAGTGGGTAGAGGAGAGGACCTGGAGTCAGGCAGGTCTGAGGCTGAATTCTACCTCTGCCATTTACTACCATTGTGACCCTGGGAGCATAATTTAACAAACTCAGTCTCATTTTGTTCATCTGTAAAATGGGGCTAATAATAGCACCTACTTCACAGGGTTGTTGAGAGGATAGAGTTATCTATCATATATATATATAATATATATGTAACCATGTATTGTGTTTTGCTAACTTTATAATGATATGTCAATGCTAGCTATCATTATTAGGTTATAACCTCTGAAAAGGTCCCTTCTGTCTCATTTTTGTTTGTTTGAAAAGCCTCTTTCTTTGAAAGTATGAGAGAAGAGGGATTTTTCTCTGAGCTCTAATATCCCTCACACAGTGAAGGTTCTCTCCAAGCGCCCTTGTGTCTCTGAGATCCCATGATCCTAAGGTTTTTTTTTAAGCATTCACATCATGGAGAACCATCTTGTTCCCAATTTCCTCTCCCTCTAGGCTCAAGGACTCAGAGGAGTGTGTGGACATGAATGTCCCAGGAAGAAGCCCTGCTGGTGGAAATTCCACCCTTTTCTCCCCCTGCACCCAGGGCTCAGTCTTCCAACCTTTCCAGACAAAGAGCAGAAGGAGACTTGTTGCTGAAGAATATGAAGTAGGTAATTCAGCGTGGCTGACATGATGGATGCACCAGCATTATTGCAAACCATTAGAAATGCCGTACAGTGGGGGAGGAGAGGATATCAGGAGAAATGGCCATCACTAATCAAGCCCTCATTAAGATGGTTTGCAGTGTGCCAGCTCACTCTCAGGTTGATTAAGAAGGTGAAATAAGAACCAGGAGAGCTGGAGGAGTCTGGCTCCGTTTGAGAAGGCCTGTTGCAATCAAAGATAGGTTCCCAAATAAATGAAATACAGGATATGATAGCACGCTCCATCAGTCAAGACTGGACAGTCCTAACCTTGAGGGGGCAGGAGAAAATTGTTTTCAGACAGAGAAAGTGGGATTTTGACGACGAACTAGCCTGCCCTTACTGGGTAGGAGAAGGAGAAAGCGGAGACATGTGAGGAACCATGGCTTTTAATCCGGAGCTTGGATTAAGGAGGTCACAAGGAACAGTTGAAAGATCCCCAAGAGCAGGGTTGGAGTGCTGGTTCTGCTCCTGAGTGCTTGTGTGCTCTAGGATAAATTATTTAACCTTTCTGGGATTTGTCTTTCTGGGATTTTGAACAAGTAGAAACTCCCAAAGCACAATCACAGGTCTTTTACTTTTGCTTTATACACAATCCTCACAATTTTGGCTGTATGGTTTATAAATCTACAGCAGATTAGTAGTAGCACATTAAAAGGTGTGCATGTGTGTGTGTGTGTGTGTGTGTGTATGTATGTGTGTGTGTGTGTGTGTGTGTGTGTGTATGTATGTGGCTATTAGAGGTAAAAAGAAATTAGCAACATTAAGAAGTGATGACCTAACAGTGAGAAATGAGACAGAGGTTGATGGGAAAACCAGGACTCAAGAACACAGAAGTTTGAGGGCATTTAATATGGGGCGGGGGGGACTGCCTTATACAACACAGATGACGTATTATTATAATTGCTCTAGTACAAGAGTGGACATTTGTAATTCCACAGTCATGTGCTCATGGAAAGTTAGTCTCATATGGTCATAAAATATTAAAATGCCTTAAATTTTCTAGTCCATTTTTGTTAGTTTTCAGAGCAGGAAACTGAGGCTCAATGCAATTCAATTTGATTCAACAATTATACATTAAATGACCAACAAGTAAAGAGCACTGTGAGGGGGCATTACCCAAGGTCACACAAGTTAGTGGTCATCTGGGGCAGCTGGGTGGCCTAGTGGAGAAAGCCCTGGATGTATTATCCAGAAGACTTGAGTTCAAAGCCAGCTTCAGACATATCCTAACTGTGTGACCCTGGGTAAGTCACTTCACCTCTATTTGCCTCATTTTCCTCATCTTTAAAATGGAGATAATAATAACAAACACCCTCCAGGCTTGCTGTGAGGGTCAAATGAGATAATATTTGGAGCAGGAACTGTGTAAATATTAGCTATCATGAGCACTACTGTCAAGCAAGGGACAGAGCCTCGGCCTCACAACCTCAGCCCAGAGGTGGTTATCCTGGGCCCCTATTTCTGTCTGAAGTCATGAAGAAAAGGTTAAATTATGTCCGGTTTCCCCTCTTTTGGGTGCCAGGAAATGGTTAAGCCATTTCAGAGTGCTCAGTGACCCCCACGCCCCTCTCATTTTTTCCATCCCAGCAAGTCCCTTTTCTTTGTGAGAATCAGCTCCATCATAGAATATCCCCTTGCCCATTTGCTCACCTCTGAAATGAAAACATCATCCTTGAGAGGACATAAACAATGATTAGTTAGCTGTTTTGCTGTGGGTAGAGAGAGAGCTCTCTGTCCCCTCTGGCAGATGACCAGGGAACTGATTCCTCTGATCACCACAGTCCTGTGCTTCCATAGGTTGGTGAGCCATGTCCTGAGCTCTGCATTATTTTGACTCTAAGGGCAGTATCATTGCCATTTTAGCTTTCATTTATCTTCCCCCAGATGCTCTCCATCTCACTCCCATTCCCTCAACTCCAGAATCCCCTCACCTGATTGCATCTTCTTTACTTAACCTATTTTTTTTGAATTAAGAAGGTCAAGGTGCTAGAGGGCACTGCAGTGGATAGATCACTGGATCTGGAGTGGGGAAGACCCAAGTTCAAATCCAGTCTCCGGTGTTTAATAGCTGTGTAACCCCCAACCAGTCATTTAACCTTGTCTTCCTCAGTTTCCTCATCTGTAAAATGAATTGGAGAAGAAAATGGCAAACCACTCCAGTATCTCTGTCCAAAAACCCCAAATGGGATTGAAGAGTCAGACAGACAAACAGCTCAACAACAAATATTCTCCCAGAACTATATCCAAGTCATGTATCTCATTCTGTTCTCATGTTATTGTCCACACATGACATTCCTCTCTCTTCTTGCTTTTACTCTCCCATTCCCCAATGTCTGGAATATATTCCTTCCTCAGTTCTGACTCTTAAAATCTAGTTTCCTCTAGGACTTAGCTCAAGTGGCACCTTTTACATAAAACTTTATAAGCAGCAAGGTAGTATAATGGCTAGAGCCCTGAAGCTGAAGTTAGGAAGACCAGAGTTCAAATCCAGGCTCAGGTGTTTAATAGCTGTGTAATTCTTAGCTGTTGTCTGCCTCAGAGCTCTCATATGAAAAAGAGGAATAGTGATAGTACTTACCTCTCAGAGTTGTTGTGAAGATCAAATGAGGTCATATTTATAAATTCCTTTGTAAACCTTAAAGTGCTTTAATCTCATCCCATGCTATTGCCTTCCTTTCTGCAACCTTGTCTGTGTATAATATATTATATGTATCTATATTATATTAATATAGTATATATTATGTATAATACACACACAAATATATACATGAATAAACACACACATGTACATATACATATATGCACATATATGTATAAATACATACATTCACAAAAATACATATTGTTTCTACTGATAGACTGTAAACTCCTTGAGGGCAGGGAATTTTCCTTCTTAATCTTTTCATCTCCAAAACTTAGTGCTGTGCTTGTAACCAATCAGAAATATATGTGTCTGCTATCAGTTAGGCCAACATCTCTTTTTCAACATCTCACTCCAACATCTCTTTCCCCTCTGTACCACAGGCACACACATAATAGTTCATGAGCTCTTGCTGAAGGATTGATTGATTTATCAATTGATTATGCCAGTTCTCCGCAGTCCCTTTGGGAGTCAATGTGCCTCTTCACATGAAGGCTGGTAGCTCCCCCTCAGTGCCCACCACAGTGGTATACAGGGTAAGCACACAATAAATGCTTTTAGAAATCAGAATATGCTGCAAAGAAATGAGCTTGTGGAAGGGCAAGAAATCTTGTTGCTTCTTGGCTGGATAAGTGAGTCCAACCCCTTCCAGTCTGGTATATTGGAAAACTGAACACCAAGTTAAAAGTCCATAACTGAGTCACAGAATTTCTACTTTCTATTCTGGTGACTTTGGTCAAGGCAACATGCATTTATTAAGCACCAACTGTGTGCTAGGGAACATTAAATGTTTGTATAATTTGTTCTCTCACTTGTTTAACGTTTCATCATCCAGTCTCCATTTGGGTCTGACTCTCTCGCTTGTCCCTGAACCAATTGTTCATTCTTCTTGCATTAGGCTCTATAATGGATGTATATACTTTGCCTTTCTGGACTTCAGTTTCCAAGTGCGTAAATGAATTATATGACAATAATTGAGAACCTCCCTGGTCATTTTACAAACAAAGAAACTGAGACTCAGTGAGACTTGGTAATTTACTTATAATCATACCAGCAGCTAGTGGCCTGTGCCTCTCTAGTGTGTTTGTTTCACGGAGCAAGTCAAATAATGGAAGAGGAAATGCTGTAAAAGGACAAATTGCTTTACACATGTGGCTAGTGAATTGAAGTCCAGACTCAGAGTTCAAGACTCGCCTTTGACACGTAATGATTGTGTTACCCAGAACAAGGCTATTAAGCTCTTGGTGTTCCAGGTAACTAAGATTTGATGCTATAGATGAGTTGTAAGTCTTCATCAGTAGTGGGTGTTTCCATACGAGAAATTCTCTGTGCTTATGGAATCATAAGCCTATACAAAAACAAACAAAAAAGAAAGAAATTAAGAATAGAAGGAGGAGAGGACTTACCTAGTGCTTGCTATGTTCTAGGCACCGTGCTAAGTGCTTTTTACCAATATTATCTCACTTGATCTTCACAACAGCTCTGGGATGTGGGGTTTTTACAGATGAGGAAACTGAGACAAATAGATATGAAGTGATTTGCCCAGGACTGTAACCTGAACTCCATTGCTCTCTCAAATACATTGTTCTACTCCTTTTTTCTAGTGGATATGGAATAGTCTTTGTAGAACTTGTCTCTGAATTGTTAAATTAAACACATTATTTGTTTTGGAATGTATAGCTTTTCTTTTCTAGAGGTCATAAATTAATTCTTTCACATGGAATTCCATTTTCTACGTTCAGAAGTTCTCTTCTATTGTTTCCTTCATTATGGTGTTTAAGTTTTTTGTTCTGTCTTGTTCTTTTGGGAGATCTATGACCCCTGCATTGTCTCTATGCATCCTCTCTTTGAGATGCATACGTTTTTCTTGCTTAGTGAGCATATTTTCTTTTCATGTTCTTGTTTTTCCTCTCTTCTTTTAGTTTGTCTTTCACTTCTGTGTGTTTGCATTCCCAATCTATTGTTCTCTCTCTTGTTTCTTTGGGGAGGTTTTCCATTGAAGATTCAAGTCCCCCCTCCCTCCCCCCCCCCCCCCCCCCCATTTTGCTCACTATTTTTGCTGTGCAGGACAAAAATCTGCCAGTATAACTCTAATTTCTTCTTTAAACAACTCAGGAACAGCATGTTGTGGTTCCATGTTTTCCTCAAATTCCCGTCTCATCAAGTGTTAGATCATTTCTGTTTTGTGGTATTTATTCATACATGCCTGAACTCATTTACTAGATCTTGATGCCATATTTTCTTCAGTTATTATTTTTTTGTTTTTGATTTATCTGTTGATGTTCAAGGTTTTTGAGATTTCTTCTTCCTCAAATCATTAATATTTTCAATCTTTTTCTCCCTTTTATTTTCCTTACCACTTATTTACTTCTTGACTCCCCCCCCCCCCCTCATTGTGGTTTCCCTATGGGCTAGATTTCCAAGCCTCTCAGCCTCCCTCTATACAGGGTAATTCAAAATCCACCAAATTAGTTTACTCCTGCAACTGACTTTTGAATGGACAGCTGGATTCTGTGCTGTTTCCTTCAGGTTTGGTAGAGTGCTCCACAATCTGTCTCCCCTCCACCCAGGCACAAGGTCCTATTCTGGTGACCTGTTCCACTTCTTCTATTCCTTAGTTTTGTGGTCCAGCACCAGTAGTCCTGAGCCTACTTTCCCTGGTCCTGGCAGATCAGACCTTTGCAGCGCTGATGCTTCTGGGTTGCAGTCCCTGGCAGACTTTTGTTCCTGAAGAGTTGTGGTTAAACTGGTTGTCAAGTTTCAAGTAAACTTTCACAGCCCAGAGCTGGCTCTCTGCAGCACTGGAAAAAGAGAGGGGAGATTGGTGTTTAGTTGTGGGTTTTAATGTAAACCTGTACCATGTCCTCAGGAGGTAAGGGAGGGGTTCTGAGTAAACTCAGGGTCAGTAAGCAGATTAAAAACTTCTGGATTCTGATTGTCCTAGACCATGGAAAGAACTGAAGTTTATCTTTGGTGAATAATTTCTATTTTGTAGAGATTTGGAGAGAGGTAATGGGAATAGGAGAAAATGTTTTCTTCTCTCTTGCTGCTCATGTGATCCCTGAGGCTGGGTTTAAACTCAGGTCTTCTTAACTCTAGGCCCAATGCTCTTCAACAATAATAATTCTCCCATTCATGGATTTTTAAAAGTAAACACTATTGTTTCAGATCATGCTCAAAGCTAATAAAATTGATGTGGCACCATTGACTTCCAGCCTACTTTATCCCTTTGATGGCTTCGGTCTTCTTGATCTATATCTCACCACTGGACCCAGATAGCTATAGAGGAGAAAGTGGGGCTGGTGACTTTGCACAGTCCTCCCTCACTTAAAACCAATTCATGTGCAAGTCATGGCATTACCTTCCTGAGGTCACGGTCCTCTTTGAGAATAAAGGACAAACAGCAACAATCCCTTGGATGGCAATCACCCTAATGCTAAAAATCTTCCAGAGCCCAGTAGTCCTATACTATGTCCAAATGCAACCTCCTACGCTTGCTAGATTATTGGACTTGGTGTTAAGAAGACCTGGTTTCAAAATCTGCCTTTTCTACATACAGAATTGGGTTGGATCTAATAAAGTGAAATTCACTAGATGCAAGTGAAATGTCTCACATAGAAATACAGATGAGATCAGTCAGGTCGTAAAAGGTAGCATGACTTGCCTAGGGTTACTTAGTAAGCAACATTTGAAACTAGTTTTCTTCATCTTTTAGACAAATGTGCTCAACGTTATTATTGAATCTGGTGATTATTGTTATCTACCCCCCTCCTTTTTTTTTCTTATCCTATCAAGGCTCAGAATGAATGTTTCATGGTCAAACTGATTGGGAAGGACATGACTTCCCAGAATAACCTTTCCCCCCTCCCAATTCCCCCATGTAGCCAGCTGCTAGTCCAGATGGGCCTGACTGGGTTACTTTCAGTATTCCTAAAGAGATCTTCTTAGAGGAGAGTCTTCTAAGATCTCTAGTTGGGGTTTAGATCTCTGCTCTTGAGGTAGAAGGGGAGAACCAATGAGTACCAGACCTTGGGAGCAAGGAGGCCTGGACTGTTGAATTACCAGGATCTTCTGTCAGTTCAAGGAGACAACAAGCTAATGATGGGCTGAAGTGTTTACCTCTCCCGTAACTGGGAGGCTTGGCCAGCAAAGGCTAATTCTGTGGTTATTATTGTTCATAAGCAATTTCACAACTCCTCCAAGCTGCAGAGAAATGACATCCAGGAAGGAAAGACCTTCCCCTTCTGTTCTCCCCCATTCACACCCCCAGCTTTAGACCAGGAAGCCAATATGTGAGTGAACTGGCTGAATCCAGAGACAACTCCCTGGCAGCATGTGCTAGGAGGGAGCCTCCAGGAAAAGATGTGTGGCATGAAGGACCTGGACTGGATTTAGAATTATAGTTCCAGAATCAAATCTTGGCTCTGTTACTAACTTCTTGTGTGACCTCAGGCAAGTTTCTTAACTTTTCTGTGCCTCAGTTTCCTTATCTGGAAAAATGATCTTTAAGGTCCAAATAACCATAAAATATAATATTAACTTCTTGGCAGAGAGTTAACAGACTAGAGATGCACAATGAGATATGCATTCTCAGACATGGCCAATATGTTGGAATGTCTTGTTTTTTGCTAGAAGGTACGTATTTGTTACAAGGGAGGACTCTTACTGCATGTTGGTGGATAGTGATATGTATTGCAAAAAAAAAGTAACAGTAAAACATTTTTAACGTATGAAAGAAAAAATTTGCAAATCTGTCACTAAAAGGCAATTATGTAACTATTTTGTTGAATTCAAGATGCACAAATCTCAGAGGGCATCCCCTCAACTTACATATGAGAAAACTGAATCCAAAGAAAGTTAATTGAGTTGCCAATATCAGAGGGGGAGTCAGAGTCAAAGGGAAAGTTTGAACCCAAGACCTTGGACCCTAGAATCAAATCCTCTTTCTACTATAACATACTTCTTCCTTTGAGAGTGGATGAGAAAAGTTGTTACCACTTGATGAGAGAAGGGGACTTTGAAGACTCTGTCAGCATGCCCTGCCCAAACAGCAATCATTTTCTTTGCTCCATTTCAAATAAAGTTATGTGTTTTAAGGACAGATGACTACCTGGTAGCCGAGCAACCTAGGTATGAATCTTCCAATCATCTCCTCACCCTGAGGGCTGCACACTGAACCTCTTCCTCATCTCCCTAACCTTGGACCATGACTTTGAGTCCCCCAGTTCAAATAGATGACCTCTTTAGAACCAGGACTCCTTGTCACTTCTTGGATCTCTTGATCCCCTTTCCAGCTCCCCATTATGTTTTATCTTTCTCCTTAGCATGTAAGCACCTTGAAGGCTACAATTGTCTTGCTTTTATTTTCGCCCCTTCACTTAACCCAGTGCCTAGTATAGTAGGTGGTTAATTTTCCACTTAGCTGCACTCTTGTGGACTGAATTCCATCATGGCCACAGGAACCTCATTATCAGGAAATTCATCATCTTGTGAACTTTCATCAGTCTTGGTACTCACATGAAATCAGCACCCGCTATGCCACTGAGGGGATGCCTGAAGGGCAGAGCAAGGGCTTCAATTCAAAAGGACCCTTAGCCAATTATCTATTTGTTTTCCCTTGAGCTGCACCCCTTTGGACTGTGCTCCATCAGGTCCCACTCCAGATCCCTTCCTTTCTCCTACTCCCACTTTTCAGCTTCCCTTTGCCTGTGGTCTTCCCCCACTACACTGTACGCTCTTTGAAGGAAGAGGCTGCTTTTCTTTTTTGTGTCTTCAGTACTTAAAGTGGAGGGAGTGTTGGTGCTTGATTTTCTGTTTTCAGATGATTATGTACTCAATGCAGCCTCTGAAGCTGAGATGCAACAAAGTGTGGATCAATTCTCTGCTGCCTGTGCTCATTTTGGCTTAATAATCAACACCAAGAAAACACAGGTGCTCCATCAGCCAACACCACACCATCCATACGTGGAACCATTGGTTACAACAAATGGAGAAGTTTTGAATGCTGTGGATAAGTTCACTTACCTTGGTAGTGTACTTTCCAGGGATGTACACATTGGCAATGAGGTTGATGCATGTATTGCCAGAGCTAGCTCAGTGTTTGGGGGGCTCCAAAGAAGAGTTTGGGAAAGAAGAAGTATTAGGCTGACCACCAAACTGAAGATCTACAGAACTGTTGTGCTGACCTCATTGTTGTATGACTGTGAAACATGGACAGTCTACCAGCACCATGTCAGGAAACTGAATCACTTCCATTTGAACTGTCTTAGGAAGATTCTGAAGATCACTTGGCAGGATAAGGTACCAGACACTGAGGTCCTTTCTCAAACTAAACATTCAAACTATACTTCAGAGAGTGCAAAGCAGATGGGTTGACCATGTTGTTCAAATGCAAAATGTATGCTTGCCAAAAAGACTATTTTATGGAGAGCTGGCATTGGTCTGGCGATCGAGTGGTGGTCAGAAGAAGTGATACAAGGACACTCTCAAGATCCGTTTCAAGAACTTTCAATTTTATTGTAGGTCATGGGAGACACTGGCACAGGATCACTCAGCATGGTGTGCCCACATCAGAAGCAAAATTGAAACAGCACAACGGAAATGTAGGATGTGCAAATTTAGAGTAACCACCCCAAATGTTCACATGGATTATCTGTGCCCAATCTGTGGTAGAGTATTCTGAGCTCCTATTGGTTTGATCAGCCAGGTCATACACATTGAAACTGCACTTTATCATGGTGATGTCATTTTGGTCCTCTGAAAACGAAGGACAACAACCAATCGTTGATTGGCTGAATTATCTATGTATCTATCTCAGTATCTATCCATATATCTATGTACGTGTGTGTGTATATATCATCTATCTGTCTGTATCATCTGTGCCATTATATTGGAATATAATCTTGGAGAAATTTCTTCTTCTCTTTAAACTTCAAATTTTCTCCTCTATAAACTAAGGTGTTTGGACTAGGTGATTCCTTCTAGTACTAAATTCCAAGAGTTTTCAATGACTCTTTGTTGTTCAGTGATGACAACAGCATCCTCATCCCTGTTCAGCTCCTTTGGGGGCACTCTGCCTGGCTTTGGACAACATAGTTCTGGAATGATATTGACAAGATGAAGTAATTTCACAGAAGGAGGGTGACTTGGATGTTGAGAGGACTGGAGAGCGAGAGGTTGTTTAATGAAAGGAGCCAGGGATGCTTAGCATGGAGAAGAGATGACTTTGGGAGGGGAAAGATTATGGCTTTCTTTGAGTCTGAAAGGTTGGGATGCAGAAGGTGGCCTGGCCTCAGAAAACAAAGCAAGATGAGTGTTATCGGGAGGCAAATCAGGTTCAAAAGAAGGGGGGAAGATTACTTAATAACATATATTAATATCATTTTTTAAGATTTAGAAACCACTTCATATATATATTATCTCATGTGATTTTATTGTCCAAGCGTGCTTTTCCACAGGTGCTACTATTATATGAATTTTGCTGATGTGAAAACCAAGGCTTAAGGGATTAAGCCCAGAATCACACAGCACGTGTTGGAAGCAAGATTGAAATTCAGATCTTTCTGACCCCAAATTTGGCCCTCTATCTACTAGTGCCACCTAGCAGGAAGAGTACTGAGCCAATTGGCTCATTTAACAGAAGTGGAAACTGAGGACCAGAGAAATGACTTACTCAGGATAGTAGAGCCAAGGTTTGAGCTCAGGTGCTGTGACTTCAAATCTAGCACTGCCTCCAGTCAGAGTCTGCATAAGTCCTTTTTAGAATCTTGTGCATAAGTAGGAGTGAGATTCTATGAGAAGTGCTGGCAGTCTAGGGTTCTCTCTGCTTCTCTGTCTCTGCTTTTGTCTCTGTCCCTTTTTCACTCTCTGCCTTTTTGTGTCTTCCTGTATTTTTTTTAATGCTCTGTCACTCTCTTTTTTCCCTTTGTATCTCACTCTGTGCCTTTCTGGGTCTCTGTCTTTCTCTCTTTGTCTCTTCTTGTTTCTTTATCTCTGTCTTCTCTCTCTGTCTTTCTGTTTCTCATCTCTTTCCCTCTTCCTCTCCGTATCTGTTTCTTTTTCTGTGTCTCTGTCTCTCTCACTTTGTCTCTGTTTCTCCCTATCTCTTTCTCCTTTCTCTCTGTATCTCTTTGTTTCTCTCTGCATCTGTCTTTCTGTGTCTCTGTTTTGTCTTTTCCCTCTCATGCAGAGTTGTGAGTCTCCCATGCCAAGTATCTGGCTGAAAAATTTAAAATCCAATCCATCATCAGGATATTTCCAAGTAACTGAAAATTTGGCATCCCAAAGATAAAACATATGGATGATTGGCTCAATTTATTCTTTAAAAAAATTCCAGATGTTTGGCTTTTGACATAGTGGCTTATTTCCAGGACCCAACAAAGGTGGTTTTGGTCACTTTTAGTTCCAATTCATAGTCAGAGTCACTTTGAAACTGATTGTAGAGAAAGATAGGGAAAATAACAAACAAAGCAACATGACTTGAATTAAGAAGAATGTTTAGGACCATAGAGAGCTGGCAGAACCTATAGAGATCATCAGGCCCAGTCCCCTCATTTTACAGAAGAAAAAACTGAGAACTGAAGAGTTTAAGGGACTTGTCCAAGGTCATGCAACCAGTAAGTGTCTGGGTCAGAACTCAGCCTCAGGTCTTCCTGACTTGAAGTCCAGAGCTCTTCCTATTGCACAAGAATTTGAAAGGTTACTTTATAGATAAGGTATTCAATTTGTTCTGCTTAGCCCTGTAGGGTAGAAGTCCCCTCTAAGTCTAAAACTTTCCAAGAGGAGAATTTAAGCTCAACATCAGTAAAGTCTCCTAGTAGAGTTGTTTGCTTCAGGAGAGAGAAATTTCATCTTTGACTTCAGCAGAGGCTGGAGGGCCCTTTCTGGGACATTCTTATTCTGGATGGATTGATGGCTGCTGAGGTCCCTTTTACCATTGGTTCTGAGACCATTCACTCTAGCCATCCCATTTTGCAGGTGACCAAACAGCCACAGAAGGCTTGAGGGAGTTGCTTATGGTCACACATTTAGCTAGTATCTGAGGTATGATTTGAACTCAGGTCTACTGATTCTTAATTCAATTCACTGTGCTATATTCTCTCTCTTCTTCTCCCCAAAGAGCCTGGGAATTTTTCCACCTGGAGCAAATATAAATTTATATATAAATTTAAACTTGAAGTGTAAATTTAAACTTTTAAGTTTATTAAATTTATAACTTAAAGTTATAAATTTAACTTTAATTGGATAACAGGAAATTCTCTGCCCCTCTGTAATCTAACATCCTAGAATTTCTATATGACTTGATTTCCCCTTTCTATCATTTATCTTCTGGTTTGGGTGGATATTCCCCCCCTCCATCCCTCCAAGGACTCTGATGCTCACCCTTCTCACAAAACCCCAAGATATGAGAGACTGACTATATTATCCAGCCTCATCCTCCCCAACACATATGCTTTCCTTACCTTCTTCCCCTCTCAGACTCTATTTTCCATTTTAAAAGAGAACCTAAGTGGTGACTACAGTTAGTACAAAGTAATGAATTCTTTGGGGTAGCACTTTAAACCTGTGTTATGTTGGATAAGATGCTTCCTAATGATCTCATTGCTTCCAGGACTCAGTTTCCTCATCTGTCAAATGAAGTTGTCCATCTTAGATCTATGGTCCTAAGGTAATTTGGGTAACAGTTGAAAGTAACCCTCAATTACAAAGGTCCTATGGGTATAATCGCCTATCTTGCCTGATGCTAAGGCCAGTTCTGTTGTCAACAAGTGGCCAAGAGGATCTCTGGAGGATCTAGTGATGAAAGGCTGGGGTGGGCTTAGAAAATGCAACCTGTCCCAGAGGAGGTCAGTCTCCAACTTGACCTTAATTTCTCTCTCATAAAAAGAACATGGAAAAATGAAAAGGAGAAACAGAAAACCATAAACTCATGGGGCATTTAAGCTGGATGGGACTTCTTCCAACTACTTTCTTTTACAGCGGAGGAAAATTGGACTCAGAGAGGAACAGGGACTTGTTTAAGGTCACACATCCAACTAGTAGCCGGCCTGGTGCCATTTCTGCTATAGCGCACTACCTCTGTTGAAGATGGGGTCGACTCTAGTGTGTTTTATTTATTTAATCCTAGTCTGCAGTTCAAGGGATGGGGAAGGGAATGGGGTGGACCTAGGGGGAGACTTCTTACAAACTCTGGCTCCAGCTTCATCCACATGTCAAAAACAAGGGAGTTTACCACCCAGCCCTCACTCAAAGCTTGGCTACTAAGAATGACCCTTCTAAAGAAAAATAAAAGTTTATTTTTCCCAATCTTTTCTCCATATTTCCCGGATTGGGGGGTAGGGTGGGTGGAGAGGAGGTGGGGAGTAATGAAGGCAGCCAAGAAAAAAAAGGGAACAACAATTGCAGAGTGCCAGTAACAGAGCTCAACTCCCGAAGTGATTTCAAGAGTTGTTGGTCCTCTGTGAAGGGAGGGAGAGGTTGGCTTGCTCTGGGAGGCCCACCCCTCCTACCCAGCAGCCTCCCCCACCTCCTCCTCATACATACAGACCTTGGATCTAAAAGAGGCCCTTTTACATAGAGAGGAGGAACATAGAAGCCTAGAATCCCAGAGCTGGACCAGCTTCAGACATCTTCTTATTCAACGCATTCAAATGCTCCCGCCTTAAACAGATGGTAACCCAGCTTTTGTTTGGAGACATCCAGTGGGGGGGACCCAAAACTCTCTCATGCTTTTTTCTCCCCACCTCCCAAAGGGATGATGAACTTGGAATCAATCCACAATATTCAAGAGTTCTATAATACACAGACTCAAGTGAACTGATTATTGGTCTCATTAAAAGAAGGAGTGATTTATGCCAGGGGAAAAGGAAGGGAATCAACGTTTATGTGGCACTTATTATGTGCCAGGCACCATGCTGGGTTTTTTGTGTGATCCTCACAAAAGTCCAGTGAGGTGGGTGCTATTATCTCTATTTTACAGTTGTGAAAACTGAAGTAAAGGGATTTTACCGAGGTCACATTAGTATAAATGTCTAAGACTGGATTTGAACTTGAGTCTTCCTGACTCCAGGTCCAGTGCTTTGTTACTCCTCAACCCCTCTCTGCCTCCATTTCCCTATCTTTAAAATAAGGATTGTAGCACTTGCCTCATGGATCAGTTATGAGGATCAAATGAGTTTTGTAAAAAAAATTCAGCCCCCAAAGCATATATCTGAAGGCCAGTCCTAACATGGAATTCTGACTTCTCTTCCTCTCCTTGTACTTATGCCTTCCAATGAGCTTTTCATTCCTGGTGGCTCTCCTGGTGAGAAGGATGTGGACAACTATTCCCATTCCCAATTTTAGATAACTCTAATTGGGTTGAGTACATTACAAAGGTAGTACTGTCGGGTTATGTCTTGGAGAGCAGAACTCTCTGGATGGTATGAGATTATTTCTACTCCCGTCTGGAAAGGGATGAATCTGAATCCTCTCCAGACCTTTCCTGTCTCCTCCCTGTGGAATGAGTGGTTTGGGTTATGATCTTCTTTGCATCCTCCTTCCTCTTCCTCCCCCAAGATGCATCTAACAATCTCTTACAACAATTAGCTTGCTTTTAATCTAGGGACAGGATGATGGTCTTCACATCCAGGTGTCTCCTGCCTCTCTTTTATGGAGTTTATATCATTGGTTGGTTGTTGTCCTTCGCTCTCAAAGAGGACCGAAAGGACATCACCATGGTAAGCTCAAGTTTCAGTGTGTCCAACCGTGACTGATCAGACCAATACGAGCTTGGAATGCTCTACCACAGATTGGGCACAGATAGTCCGTGTGAACATCTGAGGTGGTTACTCCAAATTTGCACATCCTATGCTTGCTTTGTGCTGTCTCAATTCTGCTTTGCTTAGAGAGCACAGCCATGATGTGGGCACACCATGCTGAGTGGTCCTGTGCCAGTGTCTTGCATGTCCTACAATCAAATCCAAAGTTCTTGAGAAAGACCTTGAGAGTGTCCTTGTATTGCGTCTTCTGATGACCATGTGATCACCTGCCCCATGCGAGTTCACCATAAAATACTCTTTTTGGCAAAGGTACATTTCTCATTCCAACAACGTGGCCAGCCCATCGGAAGTTGTGCTCTCTAAAGCATAGTTTGAATGTTTGGTAGTTCATCTGAAGCAAAGACTTCAGTGTCTGGTACCTTATCCTGCCAGGTGATCCTCAGAATTTTCCTAAAACAGTTCAAATGGAAGCGATTCAGTTTCCTGGCATGGAACTGGTTTCAGCCATGCTGTCAAATGCTTTCAATGAGGATGAACATGACGTCAAGGTCACCTCTCTCACTGATGCTAAGAAATTCTTCAATCTGAAAAGACTCCAAGCCAAGACCGAAGTGGAGGGAGTATTGGTGCATGATTTTCTGTTTGCAGATGATTGTGCATTCAATGCAGCCTCTGAAGCTGAGATGCAACAAAGTATGATTAATTCTCTGTTGTCTGTGGTAATTTTGGTCTAATAACTAACACCAAAAAAACACAGGTGCTCCATCAGCCACCACCACACCATCCATATGTGGAATCATCGGTTACAAGAAGTTGTTGTTGTGGTGGTGGTGGTGTTCATCCTTTGTTTTCGAAGAAGATTATGGCATCAGAGAAATGATGATGTGACTTGCGCTTGACTTTGTTTTGAGTGAGGGAGGACTGCACAGGTCACCAGCCTCACTTCTCCTCCTGAGCCATATGGATCCAGTGACCAGATATTCATCAGGGTGATTGGAGATGGTCCAGGATGCAATGGGAGACCTTAGCCTTTTTAGGTACTACTTAGAGGGAGGTAACGCCCATTGAGTGAATAGGCCTCTTTAAGAAGTAGTCAGGGAATGGTCCTTTTAAAGAACCAAAGTAAAGAATAGCTAAATTATGCTGGAAGGGAAAGAGAAACTATGGAGAAGTTTTGAATGCTGTGGATAAGTTCACTTATCTTGGTTTCCAGGGATGTACACGTTGACAATGAAGTTGACGCATGCATTGCCAGAGCTAGCCCAGTTTTGGGGAGACTTCAAAGAAAAGTTTGGGAGAGAAGATGTATTAGACTGACTACCAAACTGAAGGTCTACAGAGCCATTGTGCTGACCTCATTGCTGTATGCCTGTGGCGTTTATATCAGATAGAAAGTGGTTGAAACAATCAGCATAGGCAGAGTTCCTATTGAGGAAAATCCCTAATCTGAAAATGGGGAGAGGGGGGATTCTTCTGTACTCATTTAAATATTGTATATTTCTGTCTAAACCCTGGCTTCTATATCTATCATCCATCTATCTATCTATCTATCTATCTATCTATCTATCTATCTATCTATCTATCTATCTATCTATCTATCTATCATCTGTCTGTCTGTCTGTCTGTCTGTCTGTCTGTCTATCTATCTATCTATCTATCTATCTATCTATCTATCTATCTATCTATCTATCTATCTATCTGTCTCTCTGTCTGTCTATCTATCTATCTATCTATATATCTATCTATCTATCTATCTATCTATCTATCTATCTATCTGTCTCTCTGTATGTCTATCTGTCTATATCTTTGTGTTTATATTTGAGGCAAATCAGGATACAAGAAATATTTAGGTAGAAGGAATGAGCTGAGTCACCCTGCTCATTATTAAAGGAAAGTTTGGGGAAAAGTTGACATTTTAGTCTTTGAATAGTTGAGCCCATATGACATTCTAAGTTCCATGCAGAAGGTCAATGACTCCCCTTAATGTCACCCTGAAGCCTCGCTTTTCTGGAGCATCCCCTGCTGCCTTTTGCTCCCCATCTTTCTATTCTCTTTCTCTTTTCCCCCTATCCAAGTACGGGTCTACTCAGATCTTCTCTAGGAAGAGCCAAGACTAGATTTGGAGCTCTGTGGACCTCTCCATTTTCTGAGTTGTCATCTTGTCCATATTCTAACCATAACCCATTTGCACTTCTTCTGGGAATAGTAATCGAATCAATAAAATTCTTGTTTCCAATTAATTTCTTACAGGGAATACAGATACTGTTATTGTAGCTTTAAGAGCCCACAGGAAGACCAAGGGCATGTTGAGAAAAAAGTGTTTATGTTGACATTAAAAAAGTCCAATACCAAGACATTCCTTTGGAATCACGAAAAAGGTGTATATTTCATCGGTGATTCGTGAGGTTCTAAAAGGAATCTGTAGAGGATATAGAGAGAAAGAAGGAAAGGAAGAAATTGTTCTTTTTAATAACTGTTTAACTATAAATGGTGTTACAAATAAACATCAAAAAGAATTCTACATACAGAGTCTGTGAGGAACTGGCAAGTTTGGAAAGATGGTTTTCTTTGATTACTAAAGAAGATATTGAACTAAAGGACTAACTTCAATGATAAATATTTATTATTATGTAATTATTAAAATAATAATAGCTAGCATTTATGTAGCACCTACTATGTTCCAGGTGGGCAGCTAGGGGGAGCAGCAGGTAGAGTGCTGGGTCTGGAGTGAGGAAGACCTGAGTTCGAGTCTGACCTCAGATACTAACTGTATGACATTGCTTACTTCATTTTTCTCATCTTTAAAATGAACTGGTGAATAAAATGGGAAACCACTCCTGTATTTTTCCCAAGAAAATCCCAAATGGGGTCACAAAGAAAGACATGACTGAAAAAAATGATGAAAAAGTGTCAGACAGTTATGCTAAGCACTTTACAAATACAATCTCACTTAATCCTCACAACAACCTTGGGAGGTAGGTACTGTTATTGTCTTCATTTTTACAAATGAGGTAACTGAGGCAAGTAGAGGTTTACTTTTTTTAAGTGATTTGTCCAAGGTCACATAGCCATAAGAGTCTGGTGTCTGAGTTGAACTGAATGGTCTAAGACTCAGTTTTCAAGTGAGTAAAGAAGAATAAATTACTGTTATATCTAGGATCTGAGTTGACTTGGCTGCGACCTTCAACATGGCTAAAATGTTCTAAATAGTCACATATGTATTTACGTTTATTATTGCTTTTATTTAATGACATTATATGAAGTCAGCCATTTTAATACTATTTAATTATAAATAAATGAGGATGAATGCTATTGGGAAAGGTTTTGCCATTTTATTATATAATTAATTTATTAAATGAGTACTTGGACTAATTAATTAATCAATGAGAACATGATTGCAAGTTTATAAATGAGAAATAAATTTCCCACATACCCTTAGACCCATGCAGAACTTGAGAAGAGAAAATTAAGTCTATAACAATGAATCAAGTAGAAGGTTGAGGTTGGGGGCATACAAGTGTGGTCAGACTCTAGATCCCATTTTATCTTGGTTCCATCCTCTTCATAATTTCTACATCAATACTACCCTTGTCTCTGAAATAGTATAGGAGTGGACTTCCCAATCTCTCTATAGACTGATCTTGTGACTTTCCAGACCAATTTACCCTTTCTGATCACCACTTTCTGATATAAATTGTCTACCCATGTTAGAATATAAGTTCCTTGAGGGCAGGAATCATGCCGCTTTTGTATTTCTTCTTAGGACACCATGGTAAGTGCTTGATAAATTATTTTTATCCATTCAAAAATACCTTATTCCAATCACTCACTAACTGAAGTCTGTAAGTTCCTGCTCTCAGGGGAATTCTCATCTTAAGCCTACATTTATGTATATTTCAAGAACAACTAACATTTTTATTGTGTGAAATGATTACAAAGTATTTCCTCACAAGTCTTCAAGCTAGGAGAAGCAAGATTTATTATGAATTTTTATCAGTCCATTGCTAAGATCCATGTATTGGTCTGCTATTTCTAATAGATTGTTATTAGTTTTGTTATTAATTATTAAATTTAAATAATTATTAATTATTAAATTTTAATGATTCATTATTAGGGTCTTTTCTCTTTGCCTTATCTTCAGTGTCTCTCATCTTATAATATCCTAACCCACAACAAACCTAGGTAATCTCTTACCTAACTAATTCTGCCCACCCATCCACCCACACCAAGTGACAAAAAAGGGAAGAAAAAAAGGTTCCCATCACTCTCAAAATCAGGATAATTCCAAGGGACACTTACACAGGGGTGCACTAGGACCAGCTCCTCCCTCTAGAGTTGATTGTCAAATTTTCAGTGAAGCATTTACATCTCTGACATCAGCCAACACCAGTAATCTGGGCTTGATATATTGTTTTACTGATTGGCTATACTGAAGAAAGTGTTGGGGAATATGTCAATAATGCAGATAGAACTGAAAAGTATGTTATAGGTATATTTAATTTCCCCCCCTGCAAGCCAGTTGTTAAACATTTACCAACATAACCTTCAGGTTACTCACAAAGTTCCCAGGAAAGCCTTTTCTAAACGCATCCCCAATGGCCTGTGCACACTGCTCCAGGAAGGCTATAAAGTGAAAGAATTTTCTCGTGAGCAGAGACAACCACGTGGTCTCCCTGTGGATATTTATCATGGTCACTACTCATATCACATCCAAGAAAAGTTCTCTTGTGTTCTCTGTTCGTCTTCCCCAGAATGCCTCCTGGGTTCCACCCTATCAACCTTTTGGCTGGTTTGTTTTCTAAAGTAAGAAAATGCTCCCTGCCTCTCAGATTCCATTAAAGATATAGTGTATAATAAAGAGCATCAGGAGACCAATGTTTGTTGAAGGTAGAACTCCAATTGTTATTACCCATGTAATTTGGAGCAAATTATGTCACCTTTTGAGCCTCAGTCTTCTTGTCTAAATATGATAGGAGTTGACCCATTCTCTCCTTGAGAGAGAGTGAGACTGAGAGCCCATGGTATGTGTAACACAGGACTGGCCACTGAGCCCAATCCCTGTGGGCATGTGCAGAACACTCTGGAAGAGGTTGTTTGTGTAAGGGAGGAGGTAAGGGAATTGATTCCAGAGAATCATCATGATGTACTTCTCTTGTATGATTGAGGGCAGGTCCAGGAATTTCAGCAGTCTCACTGGAGACACAAAGCCTTGGGTAGATGGTTACAATCAGGTTACTTTCTAGGGATTTGTAGGCTTTTATGAGAACTCTTTCCAGGACTCAGCTAATCAGAGTCTTAGAAGGGGATGGTCCCTCTCAAATTAGAGGTAGCATGACCTTCTGCCTTTGGCATTCTAGGAGGAGTTCAAGGCTAACTTGACCCAGGGCCTGAATTCCCATGTGACAGACCGTGTGCATTTAAACTATTTCCATATGCTGGCCATACATCCCTTGGGAGAGAAGGGGTTCAGGGAATGTTTTCTGCTAGAGGCTAGGGTTATGACCTACTCCAGCTGGATTAATGAGAATCAGTCTGATGATCAAGAACACTCATTTCAAACCATCAGGGTCAAATCCAGGGTCAGTAATCCTGTGCTCAAGATCCTAGGGAAAGGAGGCACGTGGTACAAGGATCAAACTCAGGAATGCATATGGGAAAATGCCAACATGACAACTGCCCTTTAAATCACCATGATGGTAAGAAAGAGGACTTAGACTTGAAGTCCAAAGACTTGTGTTTGGTCTGGGGCCCTATACCTGTTATCTCTGTGGACCAAAATGAGTTCCTTACCTTCCCCAAGTCCCAGTTTCTTCATTACTAAATTGAAGATGTTAGACTGGAGGACATCGAAGTTCCCTTCAAGCTCAGACAAACTATCACCAAACATGAAAGACTTCTTAATCTGGGACCTTAATTTATTTTATAACTGAATTTCAATATAATTTATTTTCTTTATAATCCTATGTATTTTATACATTTAAAATCATTATTATGAGTAGCCCATAGATTTCTGTAGTCTACCAAAGAAGCCCATGACAAAACAGTTAAGGATC
Organism: Notamacropus eugenii; assembly: GCF_028372415.1. Taxonomy (NCBI): domain Eukaryota; kingdom Metazoa; phylum Chordata; class Mammalia; order Diprotodontia; family Macropodidae; genus Notamacropus; species Notamacropus eugenii. Next base: position 519,367,371 of record NC_092873.1, read on the forward strand.
CTTGAACTATAAGAAGATTCTTTGATTCCTCCAGTGGTATAATAAGCTCTTTACCTTAACCCCACCCACAATTCCTAACTTTGTGTTTCATGTACACATATGTGTGTTTGTCTGACACATGATATTTTGTTGGTATTGGGAACTCCTTCATGAAGACACTATACCTACCCAGTGTAGGTTGGCACCTCCTCTGAAACTTAAAGTCTTAGAGAGTTGCCTAGAGCATAGACATGTGAAGCAATTTGTCCAGGGTCACAAAATCAATGCCAAGTATTGTGCTATAGATGGGGATACAAAGGAAAGTAAAAGACAGTACTGTTCTCAAAGAGTTTACAGTCTAATGGGGAGGATAGACTTTGTGCAAATAAACTACCTACAGGATGAATGGGAAATAATCAACCGAGGGAAGGCATTAAAATGAAGAGGGGATGGAAAGGTTTACAGGGACAGGTGCCATTTTAGCTGGGACTTCAAGGAAATAGAAGGTGGAGATTTCAGGCATGTGGGATAGCTAGAAAAAATGCTAGAGTCAGAAGATGGAGCATCTCATTCAAGCAATGGCAAGGCTGGTGGTGGTAGTGTGTGTGTGTGTGTGTGTGTGTGTGTGTGTGTGTATGTTATAAAAGACTAGAAATGGAGGGAAAGCAATTTATGAAGGGCTTTGAATTCCCAACAAACAATTTTATACTTGATCCTGGAGGTGAGTCATTGGAGTTTGTGGAATAGAGTGGTAACATGGTCAGATCTAGGTTTTAGGAAGATTGCTTTAACAGCTAAATTAAGGAGAGTCTTGAGATAGGAAGCCCCACATGACTTCTGGCTTCTTTTAAGTCCCATCTAAAGCACTCACTACCAGTCACAGTAAACCTTTCCATTCCCCTTTCATTTAGTGCCTGTCCTCTGTTGACTACTGCCAGTTCATCGTGTGCGTCGTTGATTTGTACAAAGTTGTTCGTATGTTTATCTTCACCATTTGACCATGAAGTTTTTGAGAGTAGGACTGTCTTTTACCTTTGTGCTGTATTACAGCAATCCAGAAGGTATTAAAGGCCCATATTCAAGGGGTGGGCCCTTCAGAAGAGAGAAGGGAACATGTTCAAGAGATATTGCAAAGGTAAAATCTCTAGTCCTTTGCAACAGATTAGATATGGTGGGTAAGATAGAGTATGGAACAGAGAATGTCATCTAGGTTGGGACCCTGGATGATTGGGAGGATGGTGATATCCGTAACATTAATAAGGAAATTAAGAAGAGGGAAGAGTTTTTGGAAAAAGATGAGTTCAGTTTTGGCAGGTTGAGTTTAAGATGACCACAAGCAGTTGAAAAAGCAAGACTGGAGGTTAGCAGAAAATTTAGCAATAAACTTTAGTCTTTAAGTCAACTAGATATGAGAATCATTAGCATAGACGTGATATGTTAATTCATAAGAACTAATAATATCATCAAGGAGAACAGAATAGAGGGAGAAGAGAAACAAGTCTAAGATAGAGCTGCATGGGACACCCACAGGGTGGCTGTAGATTACTGGGTCTGACCTGGATGAAGAATCAACAAAGATAACTGAGACATAGGCAAGTAGATAAGAGGAGAAAGTAGTATCCCAGTAACCTAGAAAAGAGATGCTATCAAGGAGAAGAGAATGATCAAAGGTGTTAAGAAGGCTGAGGATTTATAGACTAGGCTATTAAGAGATCTTTGGTAATTTTGGTAGAGCAGCTTCAGTTGAATAGTGATGTCAGAAGCTAGAATGTAGAAAGTTAGGAAGCAAGAAAGGAAGAAGTGTAGACACCAGTTTTAGATGGTTTTCTCAAAGAATTTATCTACACAAAAGAGGAGAGAAATAGGATGATGGTCAGCAGGGATGGATGGATTAAGTGAGGGTTATCTTTCTTTTTTTTTTGCAGATAAAAGACATAGGCATGTTTGTAGACCATACAGAAGGAGCCAATGGACAGAGAAAGACTGAAGATAATTGAAAGAATGGGGATGGTAAAGGTAACGCGTTGGATAAGAGGAGACAGATTGGATCACTTGTGCAAGTAGAAGACTTAGTGTTAGCAAGGAGTAGGGTCACCCCTTGTGATACAGGGGTGGAAGACATAGTGATAGAAGGCATCTGTGGCATGTGAGTGCAGGAAGAGGGGAGAGGAGAGAACTCCTAGCAAATAGCTTTCATTTTTTTCATTAAAATATGAGGCAAGGTTTTCAGTCAAGAGAATTAGGGGCAGGTAAATGATGGGAAATTTGAGGGGAGATGAAAAGATTTAGAAGACTCCTGTGGTTAGTGTGAAACTGAGTCAATTAAGAAAGTGTAAGAGGATTGCTTAGCATCAATGAGGGTCCCAGTTGAGCTCATGAAAAATAACTTTATAATGGATCACAATTTTATGATTCTCTCATTTAATTCAGCAGCATTTCAGTAGGAATGAAAACAGTGGATGATGGGGAGTAATGTAGGGTTAAGTTTTGACAGGGAAAGATCAATGATAGGATAAAATGGCAAGAAGAAGATTGCAGAGAGCTGAATTGGTTCATGAAAGGGTCCAGATGAGGAAAAGAAGAGGGTTTAGCCTGTGCAGGGGTAATGACCTGGGAGAGAATGAAAGGGTCAAGGCATTAGAGGGCATAGTGAGGATAAAAAGCAGGGTTTGGGGTTATGAGGGAGGGAGAGGTGGAATGATAACAGATTGTGATCAGATAAGGGAATTTCATAGTTCAAGAACAGGGAGGTGGTGAATGTGTGGGTGATGACAAGATCAAGGGTATGACCATCTCTGCACGTAGCTGAGGCGGGATGGAGGAATAGGTTCGGGGAAGTGAGTAAGTTGAGTGAGTAACACTGAAGATTATGGTGTTTGATGAAATATCAACAAATATGTTGAAGTTCCCTAATGTGAAAGTCGGGTTGGGGAGAAGAGAAAGACTGTGATTTAGGAGCTGAACTCTTTGAGTAAAAAGGACCATCCTAAACATCAGTGGGCAACAATTCTGGGTGGTAAATATGGATTGAGTGACCCTCAAAGGAGAAGAGGTCACTGAGTAATGGTAGTAGAGAAAAAACCTGGAAGTAAAAAATAGAGCAAGAAGAAGATCCAGAAGACGAAAGGAGTAGGAAAGAAAAAGGTTTAAGATGAAAACTGATTTGATAACATGTCAGACAATCATCTTGAACTTAGTTCTTTCTGACCCTGAGCTGAGCTTAATATGAAGCTTAAAATTCATTAAGTTTTCCATGATACAAGTATAATTAATTATCTTTTGAAATTGTGTGTGCGTGCGTGCGTGCGTGCATGTACACATGTGCATTTGGCATCCTCCTTTTGTTCCCCTTCCACCCTCCATTAGAATGACAAACTCCTTTGAAGACAGTGTTCATGTATCCTTTAAACCCTCAGTCTTAATTGAATACTACTCTGTATCCAGTTGGCATTTAATAAATATTTGCAGAATTAAATTTAAGTGTGATTAAATAAACCCAGGCAACATCTAATAGAAATCTCTCAGGCATTCTGCCAGTAGAAAATTTTCCACTGCCACTACCTTGGAGAAAAAAAGAGTAGGAGGAAGTTATCTTTAACACTGAGCCCTTCCCCTTTCTCTTCTGCCCAATGCCATCCTCTGCAATCCTTTGTTACAACATACTTGACCAATTAGAGCACAGATTCTCCTCTATTCTAGCAGGAGGGAATTAGCCAACTTTCTTTGTAAACTGCAAAATGAATTTAATGTATTACATGAATTAAAATTCCACATGAGTATGGCTTCCAAGCAACAAAAGATATTTCCTTCCTGCTCTCTCCACCAATAAACCAATAAGCTGTGGCTAAAGAATTCATGACTAAATGACCAACCTCCTGGAGATGAACTTCAGTCTTCTTTTCTGGGCTTTTCCCTTGAAAACAACATGATCTATTTCTGTGACTACCCAAAGTCTTTTCAGTGTGGAAAAACTGTCAGTGCTGAGTTCAAGTTCAGACCCATCAATAATAATGAACATTTTTTCAGCACTTTAAAATTTGCATTCATTATTTCATTTTATCCCCTATGAAATAAGGTTTATTATCATCCTCATTTTACAGATAAGGAAACTAAATTTGAGAGAGACTTCGAGACTTGTCCAGGGTCATGTACTTAGAATTTATTTGGGTCAGGATTGGAACTGAAGTCTTCTCTTAATTCCAGATCCAGACCTCTTCTCAGAATGCCCAGTTTTCAATTACGCTGAAATCCAAATGTAATTTGGGGAAGGGTCATCATTGTCATTTAATCAAAGAGAAGCACCATCCTCTTCCATAAAAGCTGAATCAGGTTAGGACTAGAAGAGGAATGGACCTGCTGGTAACAAACAGAGCTTTGAGAGGTGGGGGCAACATGGTTCATTTGTGCTCCTGATGTTGTTTTCTCATCCATCTGACCCTGGGTCACAGTTTACCATGTTACATGGATCTAGATCCTACCTCCATGATATTTTGGTACTTTCCTTATACAGTGATTCTTTCGCATGCTCTTGGCATGAGAGTGTGGACTCAGGAAGGACCTGTACTTGCTTTCAGATACTACTCACTTAATGGCAGAAATTCAAAGTTGGAAATGCAAAGGTCATCTAGTCCAATCCATATCTCAATGGAAATCCAGAATGCCCTGTCTGATATCCTGATCAAGTGGTCATTCAGGCCATACTGAAATAGCTACACTAGTAAGGAATTCACTTATATCCTTGATTCTGTCCATTTTTCCCAGGGATAAATGCAGACAAACTCAGTTATGGCAGTAATAGGCCATCCTTGTAAGAATGTGGTGGGTTGGGTTAATACCCTGATGTTTGGACAAATATAAAATGGGGAAAGCTGATTTGTGAGTGCCTGGAACAGCTGTTCCAAGTCTCTCATCTAAGGTGGCTGAAGTGATTGGGTCCTTTGTGGCCTCTTTAGAAGCTTTACAAGGTTAATTCTTACTCTAAAAATAAGCCCCAAAGGCTTTTAAAAAAGCTTCTAAAACCATGTGCTTGCAAAGGTTTTTTTTCTTTGTTATTTCTTTATGATGGTCCAGTGAACCTTTAAAAACTTCCAAAATCCCCACCTGGAATGCCTCCCATCATGGAATAAATCCAATATATGGTATTTTTTTAAAGATTGTTTTGAAATTTTCTATGATCACCAGTTTGATCCAAGATGGTGTTGTCATCAAAATGACCTCTCTCTCAAAGACTTGAATTCCATCGTCAATAAAAAAAGTTATTTCTAAGTTTCACTTTTATAAATTTAGTTTTAATTTTTTAATTTTTTAGCTTTTTCATCCTTGTGAATAAAATTAAATGTCTTTAACACTTTCTTTCCTTCTCTTCCTTTTTTTGGTTTTTATTTATGTCTCTTTTTATCTCTTCACAGCCCTATCACTCTTTGGCTCTTTAAATTCATTCTCTTTCCCTCTCTTTCTCTTCTGTCTCTAGATACTTCTGTCCCCATATCTTGTGAACCTTTTTCTCTTTTCATAGTATTTTTCTTTCTTTTTTATCCTCCCTCTACATCCCTCTTTCTCTCCTTATACTCTTTCTTTTTCACTCCCTCCTCTCTGGCCAACTCCTTCACAACTGCCTCACCCAACAGCCTCATTGCCCACACCAGTAACCGTGTCCTAGACAAACTTCTGTCCTGAATCCTCACTCTCCTGATTGGTGAATCCAAACCTTTTTTCAGGACTGACCCAGCCATTCTTCTACTTCACTATGCACTTCTTGTAAGTCTTTTCCTCTACAGCATTTCCCACCAGCTTGATATCTTTCATCTTTTCCTTGGTGTCTCCCCACCTCTCCCATTTGTCTTGGAACAGTGAATCATGAGCAAAAAATCTCTGACATTGTTCCTGGATAGACATGTCAATCTATTCCCTTATGGTCCCACACACCATCCCTGTAACTTTCTCGACCAAAGGGCCTCTCTCTGGCCACCACTTATTTCCGTTCATTAGAATACAAGGTCCTTAAAAGCAGGGGTAGTCTTTGCTTTTGTATTTATATCAGTGCTTAGCACTGTGCTCAGCATATATTAAGCTTTTCATACTCTTTAATGCATTCACTCTATTTTTATGAACACTTTTTCCTGGTGGTTCAGTGGATAGAGTACTGGGTCTAGGGTCAGGAAGACCTGAGTTCAAATCTAGCCTCAGGTACTTATTAGCTATGTGACACTGGGCAAGCCACTTAACTTCTTTTTGCCTCAGTTTCTTTCAATCTAAAAATAGGAATAATAATAGCATCTTTTTCCTAGGATTGTTGTGAGATGCAGATGCTATAATATTTCTAAAACACTTAGCATGGTGCCTAGCACATAGCAAGTTTTGTATAAATGCTAGCTATTCTCTCTCTCAATCTCTATCTCTCTCTCTCCTTCCCTCCCTCCCTCTCAGCCTCTCTCCCTTTCTATTTCCTCTTTCCCAACTTCACTATTAAACAACAAATTGTTTAGTTTTTCTTGATTGTATCACAGGGGACTGGGAGTCAGGAAGTCCTGAGTTAAAATCCTTCCACTCTGAACAAGTCACTTAATTTTTGCCTTAGTTTTCTCATCTGTTAAATGGGGATGATAGTAGCACCTATCTCTCAGAATTTTTGTGAGCACCAAATAAGATATTTTAAAAGACACTGTAAACCTTAAAGGACAATATTATTGCAAGATATCTGTCTATCTATTCATGACATAAAAATTCAGAGACATGAAGTAGGGAAAGACACATTGGGAAATGAAAATTATGTAAAAGGAAAAGAAAGCAATAGTTTTTTAAGGTACCACCAAAGAAGACCCTACTGAGAACATGTCCCTGAGAACAGCTGGAGTTATTGGAACTTGCAGAAAGACCTTTACATGATCAGTTCTCATAAGTTCCAAAAACATGAGAGCGTTAATATTGCCGTTGTCAGTTGTAATGAATGTAAAAATTCTCATTTCAATATGATGATGATGATTAACCGATGGGTATATAATGCTGGAAGGTTGCAAAGTCCTTTACATACATGACCTCATTTTGAAACACATAACCTTCTGAGGTAGGTGCTTTTATTGTTTCCAATTTACAGATGAGGGAGGCCAAGTGACAGGACTTCATCCATACAGCTAGGATTATACGATCTCAGTTTTAGCTCTGGAAAGAGGTTTAGAGTCCATCAAATCTACTCCATCCATTTGACAGATGGTTTCAGAAACTGAGACCCAGAGAGGTTAATTGACTTGTCCAGGGCCATATAACTAAGTCAGAATTTCAACTGGCATTTGAATCCAAGTCTACTGACGTCTAATCCAGTGTTCTTTCTGACTATCACATGCCAAGGCAGAATTTGAATACAAGTTATCCTGAGTCCAAGTCCAGTGCAGACTGACTGCTGTCTCTGCAAAACCCAAACCTGGGCACTACAATATGAGTCACACAGTCTACAACTTGAGCTAACAGCAGGTTAGAGACATGCATGTTGAGAGAGGAAGAGTAGGGGATTTCTAACAGAGGTGAATATGGAGAAGGAACAGGATTAGTTGATCCACGGGGGTCACCAGAATCTCAAATTTCTTCACATTTGAGCAGAAGATTCTTGGATCACTTAGGTTGTGGAGAAATGTGGTTGTGATACCAGAGATGGGAACTGAGAGAGAAAACAGCCCAAGCCAACAGAATCAGAGCAAATGATGCTGGGGGAACGGGGCTGGGGAAATGTGAGTGGGCTCACCTTAGGTGCAGTTACCAAGGAAGGTAAGGACCATCCTCCCCAGCACATCTCAATGTTTCCAAGCTGTGAAAGGGAGAAGAAACATGGACTGGACTGAAGGCCCTGCTACCACTGTTAGGGTAGAACAGAGTAGAACCAAGCTCTAGGAAGAGAAGGGCCTACTGAGCCCTTGAGCTGGGTAAAAACTCTGGTGGCCCTAACCTGGTTATGGCTTTAAGAAGGGATGGGAATGGGACTCAGATTTGAGAGGTTTGAGTTCTGCTCTTTCATTGCTATGAAACTTCCATACCATTGAGTTTCAGTTTCTTAGTCCATAAAAGGGGTCTCGTTATATCTCCGATGTCTAACACCCAGGGCAACTATGGGGATTAGGTAAGATTCTCTGAAAACTGAAAAGTTCTACCAAAAGTTGGTCAGAAGAGACCTTAGGGGTCATCAAGGAACCACATCCTCATTTTATGGAGTAGGTTACTGAGACCCGGAGAACTTTCATGGCTTGATCTCCAAGGGAGCTTGAGATAAGTATGCTATTTTTTACATGTGGTTTACATGTGAATAGTTCTTTTTTAATTATTATTGTATCTTTTTATTTAATTTTAATTTAATTAATTTAATTTACTTTAAATTAATTTTTCAGTAATTTAATTATCTTTTAATTAATTAATTATTTTAATTAATATGTTATCCTATATGATCAATTATATAATATACAATTATATATTATATATAATTCAGATTAATAAAATAAATTAATTAATTATCTTTTAAAATTATCACTCTTATTCTTTTCATTTTGTTTTACGAATGTCAGAGAAACATCCTAGTGATACTAGGATTGGTGACTATTCGTTACCTAGAATTTAATGTTAACTATTCCTCAAACTATTGCTGTGGAGATAAAACAGTTATTAAATTATATATTATATGGTTGCATATGTTATGTATGTGTGTATGTATGTATATATGTTATATATTATATGTTACATGTATGCTATTATATCCATAGTTTTATATAAATTATGTTACTGTATAACAACAATATATAAGGTATATCTTATATCTTACGAAAATTATCATATCCATACTATTATATAAATTCTACATTACATAACATATGTATATAATATATATTATGTATACTATTACTGTGTATACACATCTTATCTAAATTATATATTAATATATAACTACATATAAAAATTTGATAACAGTCTTTGAATATAAACTCATCTTCTACAGGTTTACTGAAAACATAAGTCTTCAGGACAAACGCAGTAGCCGACAATGTAGCAGAACTGCTCTGTACCTTAGCCTGTTCCTACCTGTCCAATTTGGAGGCGGAATCTGTGAGTTGGCCAGATCTGTTTCACGTTGTTCTCGTATCTCATATCAGCACAATGTCCGCACCATTATAGGTGCCGGTTTTGCCTGTGATGCAACATAGTTTCCAGGAAAGTTGTTGAATTCGTGATTTCTCGTCCCTCTCTTTAATGCATTCTCTCCTTCAGTGGGGTTTGGGTAGAAATGCTCACACAATATGTCATCCTTCTACTTTAACATCTACACTGTACGGACTAGGGAGAGAAAACAATGACTTTTTGTGATTGGATCCAAATATTAGGATGCAAACTCATGCTCCGTAGATTCAATGGAAACCTCCTCAAGTTAAGTCCAGTAGCAGAGAAGGCAAGAGGCAGGGTATTATCTTCACTTGTTCCCAAATGATTTTGATCTTCTTTAATACGCTCAAAGATTTGGAAAGCTTTTTATCCCATGTAGCTTGGAGATTATGCGCATTTGGTATGGTGGCCTCCTTTTTTATGGTAAATTCTTATGGATTATTATAATGTATGGGCAATTTTCAAAACTTATTTTTTTCTCATTTTATTTTTTCAATTACATGAAAAATTATTTTTAACATTTGTTTTTAAAAATTTTGAGTTCTAAATTTTCTCCCTCTCCTCTTCCCTCCTTGAAAAGGTAACCAATATGATATAGATTATACATGTGAAGCATGTTACTTAACCCTATTTGTCTCAGTTTCCTCATCAGGTAAGTGGTCAAGTAGGTAGAGTGCTGGCACTACAGTCTAGAAGGTTCATCTTTCTGAGTTCAAATCTGGCCTCGGATACTTCCTAGCTGGGTGACTCTGGGCAAGTCACTGATCCCTATTTGCCCCAGTTTCCTCGTTGGTAAAATGAGCTGGAGAAGAAAATAGAAAAATTCTCTAGTATCTTTGCAAGAAAACCCCAAATGGGATAATGTAGAGTTAGATATGACTCAAACAACTGAACAATAACAACAACACATGCGAAGTCACACAAACCATATTTCCATATTAATCATTTTGCAAAAGAAAACACAGACCCCTCCTGACAAAAAGAAAAAAAAACGTAAGAAAATAAAGTAAAAAAAATGTGTATTTGAATCTGTATTCAGACTCTAATCAGTTCTTTCTCTGTAGTGTTTTTCATCTTAAGTTCTTTGGAATTGTCTTGGATCATTGGATTGTCCACAACAACTAAGTCATTCATAGCTCATCTTGTACAATACGACTGTTGTTGTGCACAATGTTCTCCTGGTTCTTGAGACTTCACTTTGCATCAGTTATTATATGTCTTCCTGGGTTTTTTTTTTTTCTGAAACCACCCTCCTTGTCATTTCTTCTATCACAACAGTATTCCATCACAATTATATTCCATAACTTGCTCAGCCATTGCCCAATTGATCGGTATCTCCTCAACATCCAATTCTTTGCCACCACAAAAGGAGTTACTATGAATGTTTTTATACAAATTGATATTTGGGATCTTTGGGATACAGACTTAGTCGTGGTATCGCTGGGTTAAACAATATGCAGTTTTATAGCCCTTTGGGCATTGTTCCAAATTCCTCACCAGAATGCTTGGATTAATTCATGACTCCAACAACAGCGTCCCAATTTTTCCACATTTTCTCCATTTGTCATTTTCCTTTTTTGCCGCATTAGGCAATCCATTGGTATAAGATGGTACCTCAGAGTTATTTTAATTTGCATTTTTCTAATCAATAGTAATAGAATGTTTTTTCATATAACTATAGATAGCATTTACTTCTTTATATCCTTTGGCCATTTATCAATTGAGAAATGGCTTCTATTTTCATAAATTTGACTCATTGCTTTATATATTTGAGAAATGATGCCTTTATCAGAGACGTTTGCTGTAAAAAATTTTCCCCAGTTTTCTGCTTTCCTTTTAATCTTAGCTGAACTGGATTTGTTTGTACAAGTTTTCTTGCGCAGACAATTTTGGACAACAGTCAAGTCTTTGATAATGTTCTATCTCCAAGATAATATATTGTCGAAGGTCTCTAGGATATTTCAAAATCTGTTTTTATACTTTGGGGATGTTTCTTCTTTCAGTCTATGAAGGATAGCAAGTTTCTGACATATCATCCCAGTCAACATGCCATGTTTTCCTTGGTAATTTGTAGCTGTAATGCCTTTTTCCACCAACAAATCCACGTGGCTCAGCCATACATTTGTCTCTCAGCATAGAGGGGTCTGAGCTCATGTGAATAATGCTGCCTAAGTGCTTTTGGTTCCACCCTTGTCCCTGATCTGTTTCATAAGCATCATCTGAAGGTAAATGGCTTTCAGGTATGTTCGACAAACCCAGTGGTGCACATTCTTTATTAGCTGGGGATGTTGCTCAGTGAAGTTGGCGACTGGTTCCCAAAGTATTTCTCTAAGTTTTTAACCATTTTTTGGTGAACTCTAAATATGCCTATTGCTCTTCTTTTTTGTCAAAAAAAGAGTTCATCTTTATATAACTGCCTTATGTGAAAGGACCCAATCTTTTGTTAAAAGCAACTAGAGTTGTAATGATGAATGCTGATGTTATGGTTATTAATATTCCATCGCTATTACCTGGCTTGGAACACTGCAGCAGGAGACAAGGGAATGGAGAGACAGTAATGATCCAGGCAGTGGAGGTTAAGTTACAACAGCTACTAAGGGTATAGGGAGAATATAGAATAACTATAAAGTAGGAAAAACAGCTGGGTGAATTCTTTCACATACACCGAGATGGTCTTATGGTACCACAGTTTGCAAACATGGCAATTCAACATCAACAGGCATTTTGGGGACTTTTACTAGAACCTGGAGCCAGAGAATACTTTCCTACTAATATACTTCCCAGGGCTTAAAAATTACAGTGCTATGGAAGCATGTGTCATTCATAGTAATATCACAACTATTGGGAGATAGTTTATTTGTTAACTGAAATCATATCTACATTCACAAACGAGGTTAATTGGAATTCATCTCTTCTTTCTCTCTCTCCCTCTCTCCCTCCCTCTGTCTCTCTTTCCCTCTCTCTCCCTCCCTCCCTCTCTCTCTCTTCCTCTCTCTCTCTCTCTCTCTCTCTCTCTCTCTCTCTCTCTTCTCTCTGTCTCTGTCTCTCTCTCTGTCTCTCTCTGTCTCTCTGTCTCTCTGTCTCTCTCTCTCTCTCTCCATTCATTAATTGTTTGATGTTCAAATACTGTTGATAATTACCTCAGTCTTAGAATTAACTTGGTGAGTATAGACACAACCTAAGTCAAGATCAAATGAGCTCAAATGAGAATGACTTATGGCCAGCCATGCTCCATTATTATTTAGGTGTTCTGTTTTTCCTTCAGAGCCTGGGAAAATGTGACGTTCTACCTACTTTAAATTGGCCCATCAATTATTTTCCCTCTAAGTAAGCCAAGCTCATTAGGGCCCTGTTTAAGAAATTAATGCACCTGGGCAGAGAGAAAAGTAAACTCCATTCCTCCACAGTGGGACCACAGGCTCAGATCGACTCTGCTCTAACCCTCCCAGTTATTTTTCTCCCCATTAAGCGGCCAGTCGTAAATCCTGCCTTGTGCCAAATCACCAGTTTTTGTTGGAATAGTGTTTCATATAAGGAATTAACGTACTTGCTGTTTTTCAGGGCAAAGAAAAAGCACCCACGATCACTGGGCTTGGTTTTGAAAGAATATGGTGCATGGTGGTGGTGGCTTCTCTCTTAGTGAAGGTCTTTAAGCAAAGCTGGATGAACATTTGTCCTTTGCCTGGTAATAAGGATTATGTTTTACGTAGAGTTTTTTCTCGAATAGATTTCCACTAAGCTCCCTCCAATCCTGAAATTCTCTGACTCTGGGATCATTGGGCTGGGAATCCAGGATTCCTCGATTATAATCCTGTAAGTAGCATAGTCTATAATGTTGGACATATCATCTCACCTCTCTCAGTTTTCTTATCTGCAAAAATATTGATAATAATACCCAGAATACCTACTCCTCAAAGTCGTTGTTTGGTTCAAATGGAAAAAATGTATTTAAGCACTTTACAAATCTTAAACCTACACAACTACCAGTATTCCTAAATGTGTCTTAAATCATACTCTGTATGATCTATGTGATGCTCTTCTTTACCTAATAATAGTTTTAATGTATACTACAATGATAAGAATAAAATCTTTTTACATCCATTATTTTACTTGATTCTTATGATCCCTTGAGAGCATAGGATTATCAATATAGAAATAGAAGGGACCTCAGAGGTCATTAGTCCAAACTAGATATAGTTTATAGCTACACATATAATAATGTATAGTTGAATAAATGGAGACGTAGGGGCTGGTGTGACTTACCCAAGGCCATAAAGGTTAGTAAGTGGAAAAATCATAGTCTGAACCTCTGATACTAAAGCCAGCACTCTTTATAACATATGAAAAGCTTTCATGATTCTTTCTCTTTTTTAAAGGAAGTCATAAAAGTTGAGAAAAAGTAAGGATCTGACCCAGAATTTGATTCCAGATCTCTTGGGTCTAAATCCAGCATCTTGCCACTATATCCTACTATTCATTTGTATCTATCCATCTATATCGATCTATCTGTCCATCCATATATTTACCCATCTCTTCACCCATCTATCCATATATTCATCCAACCATCCATCTATATATCTAGTTATTTTATTTATCTATCTTTTTAAAAAAGGTTTTCTTTTTACCACCTAGGGGAGGGATGTTACTGGAGGAGTTGGTGAATGACTCTCTCTCACCAAGAATCTTTTATTTACTAAGAAATAGAAAATTCTTAGACCGTTGAATGAGTGCTGGCAATGAAGTCAAGAGGGGTGGGTTTAAATATAAGTCTAGTGTGCCAGCTGCGTTAGCCTGGGCAAAGTCAAAACTTCTCTGAGCTTTTGCTGTTCCTGTATGTAAAATAAGGCTGATAAATACTTCTCCTACTTCCCAGGGCTTTTGTGAGTGTTAATACACTATAAAAAACTAAAGCGCTATGGAAGCAGATGTCATTCATAGTAGTATCAAAATTATTGGGAGATAGTTTATTTGTTAACTGAAATCATATCTACATTCACAAACTAACTTAATCGAAAGAATTCAATTTCAACATAGTTGAATTCACAGAAGCCTTTGAAAGCCATCAGAAGGGCACCGATGGTGATAATTATGATAGGTTACATTCCTGTCTTGATTTCAACTTTCTAAACATTTTCTTATCTATACTCCAATGGAACTCTACAGCAGCTCTGTACCTAGGTAGAAGATGTTTGACACTTTTCATCCATTTGTATTATAGTCATGTAGACACAGTTTACATGTCTTTCAGCTTGTCAGAAAATATGGTTCAAACAAATGTTTTGGACATCTTTAGTCAGCTGTGTTTCCTCCTCATTTGTCCCTTCAGTTGATAACTGGAAAGTAGCGAATATGAAAATACCTTTTGTTTTTTGATTCTACAATACAGTTGCATTATTTATTCCACTGAGGTACTAAGCATTGTCCTTCCGGAGGAATTGTCTTCATCCTTTTACAAAAGATAAAGGTTAAAACAGCTCCCTAAAGAAAAAAGTTTATCTCACCCCCTTTCTCTGTACCTTCCTCATTTTCTCTCCATTCATTACAGGCAGAACAGACTATGATTCCTTAAAGAACATCAATCCAACTGCCTCCATAGACTATTAATTCAAAATTCTATGACTTCTCTTAAATATACAGGAACAGTATCGGTTATCTATGGGGTAGAGAGTATTGAAACTGGTACTATGTTTTATTTTGTCTTCATTTTGAAAGTATTTTATTAAGGATTTTTTCAAATGACATTCATTTCCAAACGACTGTTCTTCCCCTTGTTCCATAATAGAAGTCTCCCTTCTAATAAAAATAGTTAAGCAAAACTAAAAGTAGTCTATTTATACATCAATTCACACTCAATGTCCTTTGCCTCTCTTTTAACAAGAGGGAAATATTATTTGTCATTTCTCTGAAATTAACTGGTACTTGAATTAATGTGTATCATTATGTCATTCTCTGTTCTCTTATGTCACAATTTTGTTACAATTCTGTTTTCTTAAATCTCTTTGTTTTTCTCTGCATCAGTTTGTAGGAGTCTTCCCAGATTTCTCTGAGGTTCTCTTATCTGTTATTTCTTCAGGTATGATGACATCCTATTGTATTCATATACAATAATTTGCTTAACCTTTATCCATGTGATGGACACTTTTTAGGTTTGGTTTTTTC
The DNA here is from genome assembly GCF_028372415.1 of Notamacropus eugenii. Taxonomy (NCBI): domain Eukaryota; kingdom Metazoa; phylum Chordata; class Mammalia; order Diprotodontia; family Macropodidae; genus Notamacropus; species Notamacropus eugenii. The sequence continues at coordinate 519,382,644 of NC_092873.1, forward strand.
TTCTTTCCCATCACAGAAAAGTGATGTTATGATTAATTGGATGTATGTGCCACATTTCCCTCTTTGTTAGTCTTCCTTGGGATATGTGATTAGTGATGTTAGCTGGGGACCATAGGGCATGAACATTTTAGCCAATTTTTGCACATAATTCTAAATTGTTCTCCAAAATAGTTGCATCAGGCCCTTGCTCCATCTGTAATGGATTGGTGTGCTTAACTCCCCCAACTGTTTTTTAAAAATCATCTTTGTTAATTTGGTTTTACCCCTTCATTTTACAAAGAGAAAATGGAAACTCAGAGAACAGCAATGATTCATCCAAGGTTCAGTAAGAGTCAGAGTCCAGACTTGGACCCAGGTGTCAGGATTTTCAGTGAAATGTTCTTTCCACTCTACACCACAAAAGAGGGTTTTTTAAAGTGTTATGAAGTTGAAACAGGAACCTTACTTCTCTGGAATAGTAAGTTCCCACACTAATAGGTATGAGGGGTGTTGGCTGACAGGCTCACTTAAAAAAAAGAAAAGAAAAAGCACGTCTCCTATGCCATAGCAGCCAGAGGCAGCCCCCAGCTGAGATGGGAGGACAATAGCAGCTCTGTTAAAGTGTAAACATGACATATGGTGTCACTGCAGGTTCAGGCTTGCTGGCTTCCAGCCAGGGGTCATGCTGGCTTTCAAATTCTCTTGCTGACATCGAAAACCTCTTAGAAGTGCTTGGATGGGGTGGTGATGGGCACGAGAGAAGTGCATGGAGATGCCAAATCTGGCTTCAATTTCACGCTGCTCCTTCAGTTTCACCAGCCTACAAAGCCTCTCCATTTGAGAGGAACAGGTACACTGGTCTCAGATGTCCCCCGAGACAAGGGCTCCCCAGAGATTGTAATAAATACAGATATGTCAACGAAGGAGACTCCTGTCTGCCCTCTCACCCTGCCTCTAACTCACTCTTGCCTTCATGGAATCCACTAAAGGGGGGGCCAAGGAGCACCAATGAGGCATCTGCAACAATTCAGATCATACCAGGAAATTATTTAATTGGCATTTAAAATCAGTAGGGGGTTCCTTTTGGGTCCTCCCAATTTTATAAATCTCCTGGAGACAGTGTTCTATGTAGCACAGGGCTTGCATGACTGGTACAAATTTGGGTATGCCTCATAATCTTGTGGGCCTTTGTTTTCTTCATATATAAATTGAAAAATCTCTCCCCTTATCCTGCTTTCCATCCCTCAGAGTCCTTCACTTTTCTTACATGAAGGAGAAAGAACTCTTATAGAAAACCCTCCCTTATTGACCCAGATGTTAGCACTTTCACCCTCCTCAGTGTTCCTGAAACTACACCCATTTGTGGATATGTTGATCTCCTCTCTTCTGTGGCATCACCAAGTATAATGCAAGCCTCTTGAGGGAAGGGTCTATCCTCTGTATTTTTATCTCTAGCACCCAACTCATTTACTCAGAAGTACTTCTTTATTAAACATCTACTTCATTTACAATATGTGTCAGGCACTGTAGGGACTTAGTTGAACTAGACTGGATTGGTCTGATTCATCCTGTTTACCAATGTACATAATACAAATTAATCAAAATTTGATAATTCATCCTTTGTTGTGGACCTTTGCATAACCTGTACCAAATGCTTGGAACACATTCTCTCCTTTCTTCCATTTTTTATCTTTCTTTCCATTTCAATTCAGATGCCATCTTTTATGGGAAATCCTACTCAAGGCCCTGATGTTAGAAGGCAAATCAGAAAGTAGTGCCCACTCTACTGGGGGCATACAGTTGGTAGCATTATATGCATGGATCAATGTATGCATGATAGCTGGAGGAGGGAGAGAGCATTCTTAATGAAGAGGATTAGAATTTTAGAATTACATTTTTAGATTAAAACAGTTCCTGCCTTCAAGAGCTCCCAGCCTGATCAAGGAGTCAACACATAAAAGATAAGGTACATGCAAGCTACATACAGAGTGAAGGGAAGGCAGTCTTAGCATCTGGAGATAACAGGGAAGGTTTCCTGAAAAAGGTGACATTTGAGATGAGCCTTCAGGGAAACCAGAGATTTTAAGATGTGGGTGTAAAGAGGTCAGCATGGGAGATATCTCGTGCCAAGGCACAGAGATGGGAGATGGGGCATCAGGCTGAAGACATTAAGCACAAGTGTTCATTTCCATGATCAAAAACTCTGAAATTCCTTATCTTGTGACCCCCTTTGATCATTCTTATGCCTTACCAGTCATAGCTATGTTCTAACCTTGTGTCCTTCAATCCCTATATATCTTGGTACTTTGTTAGACTATCACCCTTGTCCTGGCTATACTTTCCTTCTTTTTTAATCACACACCTTGGTGAACCAGTTAAACTAGACACCACCCTGTACTCTCAAATGTCTTCTCCCTTGACCTATCACCATTCATACTTTGCCAAAACCCAACCCAGGATTACCTCTACCTGCCTTCTCTGCACCTATTTACATACTGGTGAACACAACTGGAAGAATTCATGAAATTGTACAGAATGGGTCTACTAAAAGTAATATTATTTAATCTTAGTTAGGTCCTCACTACACCAAGGCAATTCTCCTCGTCCTCCTGATTTGGATCTCTATCCCATAGATCACTGTGGTTGTTCCAGACAGTCTCTTCTCACTTCAGGCTTTCTGCAACCATGTTAGCTCCCTACCCTTTCAACTGAGGACCCCACCTCATGTTTCAAGGAAAAAGTCAAGGCCATTTGTCTTGATCTCCCTCTTCTCATTTCACATCCCTGCTCATCCCTTACTCTCTCCTCCTTTACCATGGCCTCTGATGAAGTTACCCTATTTATGGTGGCAAAGTAGATGTATTGCTGGAGCTGGATTCAGGAAAGTCTCAGTTCATATCTGGCCTTCGACACTTACTAGCTGCATGACCCTAAGAAAGTCACTTAACTACAATTTTCTCATCTGTAAAAGGTAGATAATAATAACACCTACCTCCTAGGGTTGTTGTGAGGATCAAATGACATGACTGTAAAGTGCTTAGTCAGCACTGTTATGTAGCACAGTGCGATATTAATGTTAATTAATTATTAATATTAATTTACATATCATATTTATATAGTAATCTAAATATATTACTATATATTAATTAATAATTAATAAGTATTAATTATTAATGATATCAATGTTAATTATAACTATGCTTGAGTTTATGTTTATCATCATTTTCTTCATTAAGTCCAACAACTACACAAGTCTCCTCAATCCCAGCCCCTTTCATTTTCTCTAGCATATTTCTTCTATTATCATCATTATCTTTGTCTCTCTGTCTCTGTTTCAGTCTGTCTCTGTTTCTGTATACTATCTCTCACACAAATCTTTAATCTCATCTCATTTTTCTATTAGTTGACTCTCTACTGCCATCAAACACAGCTCAATTTCCCCTAACCTTAAGAAAACCCTTCAGTATATCTTACTATGACTTCTAGCTTTCTATGAATACCTTTCCTCCCCTTCTCAACTAAATCCCTTGAAAAAGTCATATATACATGGACTCTTTCCACTTTTTAATCATCTCACTCTCTTCTAAACACTCTGAAATCTGACTTTCAGTTTCACTGTTCAACTGAAATCTCCCTCACCAAAGTTACCAATGACCTTAAAATGGCCAAATTGAATGCCTTTTTCTCAGTTCTTATCCTTGATTTTTCTGCAGTCTTTGGCAGTGTCAACTAACTTCTCTTCCTGGCTACTCTCTCCTCTCTGGGTTTTGGTGATGCTTCTCAATCTTACTTCTCCCCCAACATGTCCCATAGTCCCTCTTATGCTGAATCTTTATCCCTGTTATGCCCATTAACTGTAAGTGCCCTCCAAGTCTCTGCCCTGGGCCCTCTTCTATTTTCTCTTTTCATGGTCTTAGTTGGTGATCTCATCTGAGCTTCTATATATTTTTCAACTCTATTGAAAGGACTTACAGAATTATATATCTAGCCCAATCTCTCTCAACTCTAGTCCCAAATCTACTACCTATAGATGATTTCAAAACAAATGTCCCATAGGCATTCAAAACTCAGTATAACCAAATATATGAAAGTTATCTTATTGCTTCCCACAAAAACAAAAATAAAAACCCTTCTCCATTCTCTATTAATGTCCAAGGCTCCATTATTTTCTGTCACCCAGAATCACCACTTCATTGTTACCCTCCAGTCAAATCTTATCATTTTATCTTTACAGTATCTCTCATGTGTATCTCCCTCTCTAGGGGCAGCTAGGTGCAGTGGATAGAGCACCAGTGCAGAAGTCAGGAGGACCTGGGTTCAAATCTCACCTCAGACACTTGACACTCACTAGCTGTGTGACCTTGGGTAAGTCACTTAACCCCAATTGCCTCATCCTGGATCATCTCCAGTCATCTCCAATCATCCTGGTGAATATCTGGTCACTGGATTCAGATGGCTCTGGAGGAGAAGTGAAGCTGGTGACCTGCACAGCCCTCCCTCACTCAAAACAAAGTCAAGTGCAAATCACATCATTATTTCTTTGATGTTGTGGTCTTCTTCAGCAACAAAGGATGAACATACATACATCTCCCTCTCTGAATTCAAACTGTGAGCTTTTTTAGCTCTGACCCTCGTCCCCTCACACCTGGACTATTATAATAGCTTCCTGGTTGCTTGCTATGTCTCAAATGTCTCCCTACTCCCATCCATCCTCCCTACAGCTGCCAGGAATTTTCCGAAAGTGAAAAGCTCATCATGTCACTGTTCTACTCAACCAATCCTAGTGGCTCCTTATTAATAAACTCCTCTGGGTTTTAAGGATTTACACCAATAGGTCCTTTCCAAATATAAGGGAGACTGACAACATATGCAAAGTGGTTCTTATGACATTTCGCTTTGCGAAAAGGATAAAGAGCCAGATTCTAGAAGAGAAATGATACGCGCTAATGGTCATGCCTTGAACATTAAACATGTATAGTCATTTTATCAATGGATCTAACTTGCAAATGACATCTTTTTACCTGACTGTATAGCCCAAACTGGAGATGCCTTCAAAAAACAAAAGACTAGCAGGGTATCCATGAGTCTCTTCAGTCTTCTTGATGTGATGTCTTTAACTGATAATGTTGAATGAGAGACCATTGTGACAAATGAAAAACCCTGAGAGACAGAGATTCTGGGTAAATAATAATCAATTTATTAATTAGGCTAGCTCATAATCAATAAATTGATGCTCAGTGATTTCTCTCAGACAAAACCATGAAGAAGCTGAAAGTCTTAGTGTACTTTTGGAAAAGGGAATGCTCCTGACAAGTGAAAATCAACCCTGATTGTGGACATATAATGAGGAGGTGGACTAGAAGTCTTCGGCTCCTTCTGCTGAGAATATAGCTTGATCATGAAACTCAGCCACCTCTAGTACTCTGGACAGGGGAATCCATCTCCACCCAGACCACTCTGATAGGTTTACTCCCTCATGAGCTGGGCCTCCCTAAATTCTAATGGAGGATTGCAAGGGCAGGGATTCATTTTCTTGGGGCAATAACTCACCTAGACTGGATTCTATTTAGACTCTAAACAGAATTAAAATCTTCTAGTTGGGTGGGGTCTATCACATGAACCCCGAGAATTAGGGCAATTTCATTAATCAGGCATGTATTTCAGAAACTGACTTATGCATAGGGGCTGGACCCTAAATGAAGAAATAAGAGAAGAAAAGACTGGATCCCAAATTCATAATTGGTTATTAATATAATAGTAAAACAATAATTTCTCTCACCACAATGGAAGTGAGTCTTCTTCCTTCCTAGGCTGATATATGACCCTGTGTACTCAGACCTTGGTACATTGTCTTAGATATTTACTATTTTGTATTGACTAAATATGATTAATTTGGAGTTTCCAAACTTGTGAGTTCCAAAAGGTCAGGAGAACAAGACTTCAGGATTCTGAGAATCCGAAGGTCCAAGAATCACATGACATGTTGAGTTTTCCATGCAGGCTAGTTAGGTCAGAATTGATACTTTAAAGAGCAAGGATTGACCTTTGGAACCCAACCTAGAGGTAGATAAGGTAATGGCTCATCCAACAGTCATGACTTGAATTTAGTGGGACAAATGCTACGTAGAAATGGTGCTAAATGTGAACTTTTCCTCCCACCCCAGAAATCAAGATGATGTATTGCAGAGTGTCTCAAGGGGTTGGCGTGAGGAGGGAGGTAAATGCTTGGATTTTTGTAATTGTTCTGTCTTCAAAGTAGATATCCTTTTGTAAAAGTTAACTGAGTGACTTAAATGGAACTGGAATGCTATTTACTGATATCTAAAAATAGAGGGAAGTACAACCATTGGGAGTTGAATCTGGGGGTATTAAAGAATAAAACACCCCAACTCTTCTTAGAACCACGAGGGAGAGATGCAGATGCCTGGCTCTGAGAAAGCTGGTGAAGGTGTACTGCTCCCTTCACAGTGTTCCTCTTCTTATCCTCCACAGTCCAGCCGTCTAAACCCACTGGCTTTTCTTTTACATGATTCTCCACATACAATCTCTGTGCTTCTGAACTAGTCATACCCCATAGCCCAAATTCACTTCCTTCCTTATTTCTATCTCTTAAAATCTCTGGCTTCCTTCAAGACAGCTCCAAAGAGACTTTCTTCAGGGGACCTTCCTGTCTAAGATATCTTGCATCTTCTGTGTATCTTGTAAAATATTTATCAGTCAATCAATAAACATGTGTGAAGTGCTTACTATGTACCAAGCGCTGTTCTAAGTTTTGGTGATACAAGAAGAATCAAAAGACAATCCTTGCCCTCAAGGAGCTCACCATTTCATGAGGGGAGACAACATACAAACAAATATCTACAAAGAAGCTATTTGTAGAGAGAGAGGGCACTGGAAATAAGAGGGTATGGAGAAGACTTCCTGTAGAAGATGGGGTTTTAGTTGGAATTTAAAGGAAGACAGAGAAGTCGGTAGTCAGGAGTGGAGGAGGGACAATATTCTAAGCATGGGAAACGGCCCAAGAAAATACCCAGAGTCAAGAGGAGAATCTTGTTCATGAAACAGCCTGGAGGCCAGTGCCACTGTATGGAAGAGTAGGTGATGTGCAGTGTAGGGTGTAAAAGCCTGGAAAGGTAGGAGGGGATTGAGTCATTAAGGTCTTTAAATACCAGGCAGAGGGTTTTAGAATGTAAGCTCCTTTTCTTTGTATCCATAGCACAGTGCCTGACACAGAGTAAATGCATTTAAATGCTTGGGAATTGATTGATCTATAAAATAAGGAGTTTGGACTCTGACTTCCCTTGTCATAATAGTTTTGGGGTTCTTGGAGTCTAAGAACATGCTTTCTTCAAATAGTTTGATCACTATGTTTCTATATCTTTGGTTTCTTTTTATAGTCCTTTACATTTTATTTTAATAGTTGAAAAACACAATTCTGGGAAGGGTTCTATAGGCTAAACTACACTGCCAAAGAGGCCATTACATACATACATACATACATACATACATACATACATACATACATAAGCACACACACACACACACACACACACACACACACACCCCTTAAAAACTTTAAGGTTAAATCTGTGATCCTATGATTATATTTGATTTGCATTGACATTTACCATCCCCTTTTCTCTAAATCCTATATTTTCTGCACATCCCCAAAGACAAGTTGACCATCCAGTTTTCCTTTAGGTCAAAAGAAAGAGAATGGAATGAAAGCAGGGGACAAAGCATAGTATGAGCAGAGACCTTTCACACTCATTTGACTAACATAATAACCACCTCTCCTGAGGGAAACATATGATCTTTGTCAAGAGCTATAAAATTCTCATGAGGGCGTTATAAGCTGAAGAGATTATTAGAACAAAAGACACAGAAACCGTGGGAGATGGGAAAAAGGAGCAGCTGGCTGGAACAGTCAGATTGACAAGCCTCTGGCTGAGCACCAAGCTCATCCTTCCCACCCAGAAACCACTTGAATGGGGAAGGAACATTCCCCAGAACATCCACTGCTGACCTTGCTTGCAGCTGTCCAGATGCTCAGATGTTCACATCTGCCTCAGGCTGAAGCACCAGGCAGGGACAAAGGGATCCTCCTGCTCCTTGAGCGCACATTGGAGGAGAGGCAACTGGTGAAATGCACTTAGTCTCCCAGGTATAGACTGCTTGATGTGAAAAGGCCTCTTTTTAGTATTGGGGAAGAGTTTTTTTTCCCCTTTCTCTCCCCACTTAAAAAAATTAAATGGAGGAAGAATAAAATTTACTTCTCTCATTCTGTATTGGAGAGAGACAGAGACTGACAGAAAGAATGAGAGACATACAGAGAGAGAGAGAGCAGACAGAAAGAGATGAGACAGAGACAGGGAGATAGAAAGAGAGGAGAGAGAGAGGGAGAGAGAGAGAGAGAGAGAGAGAGAGAGAGAGAGAGAGAGAGAGAGAGAGAGAGAGAGAGAGAGAGAGAGAGAAAGAGGTATTTTCAACACTTTTCCCATTCCAGAAAATAAATCATATGCAGAAAACTAGGCTAGGCTTACCATTCTACTTCTCCCATCTTCTTTCTCTGTTATCTTTTTCTGTCTCCTTAAGGCCTTAGCACCAGCTGACTGACCAGAGATGCCCAGTCCATAGCTCCTCCCAACTGAGGCCCTGACCACATTCTAAAATCTACCAACTGCCCTCTCTACATTCACTTATTCACTTGTTCATTCTCCCAGCATACAGTCTACAGATGTGGCAGCGAAACTGATTTAGGCTCTGTATAAGGAGTAGTTTTCTAACGAGGGCGAAGGGTGGAACATGCTCTCCCATAAGAGCATATGAACAGATGATGAGGATGATGATGACAGCGATGATGATGATGTTTGGAACCAGAAGATATCTTGACTAAGGCCACGTGGCACAGTCAGCAGAGTGCTAGATTTGGAGTAGGGATCCTAAGCTCAAAATCTGGGGCTCCCATTTGCTACTTACATGAAATTGGACAAGTGGCTTAACCTCACTGGGCTCAGGTTCACCAACTATAAAATGAGAGGGTTGAAGCGAATAATTTGGAAGGCTCCTTTTGTCTCCTAACCTATGCTATGATGACCTCATACTTGATAGCTAGGGAAACTGAGGCCTTCCCATTGATCCCAGTTCTCTTCCCACAAACCTGTGGAGCTCTCTTGATCATGTATCAGGAGGTGGTGACTTCCATTCCCTAGGCAGTACCTAGTGGAGGTGAGATAGTCATCATTGTGGACAATAGGGGAGGGGATTCCTGCACCTCTCTCCTCTCCAGATACTCCCTGATCCAGTGCTGCTGGCGTCCAGGTTGTTCCTCCATGGAGATGCTCCATCTCTAGGTTCCAGGCATTTTCTCTGACTGTCCCCTGTCCCTGAAATGTTCTCTCTCTTCATCTCTTCCTGCTGGTTTCCCTGACTTTCTGCAAGTCCCAAACAAAATCTCGCCTTCTACATGAAGCCGTTCTCAGTCCCTCTCAATGCTAGCACCTTCCCCTCTCTCAATTATGTATCTTGCGAGTTGTTTATTGGTGCATATTTGTCTGTTGTCTCCCCCCATTAGACTAGAAACTCCTGGAGGTCAGGGGATCTATTTTGCTTCTTTCTGTGTGCCCACTACTTAGCCAGGGTCCTGGCACATAGTAGGCTCTCAAAAAATGTATGTTGACTGACTGCCTGCAGGCACAGGAGGACTATATAGCCTCTGAGGTTTCTTCTGGCTCAGGGATTCTTTGACCTCATCTAGCTCTTGGGCGAACAAGGCAGAGCCATTTCCCACAGAGCTGTAAATGATTGTTGGTCTAGTTGGATGGTTGGCCATCTCACTTGATCTGGTCAGGCTGAATAGATGGATCTTTCATGGTGGGATCTGAGTTATTTGTGGTCAAATGGCCCTTCTTGAAGCCTGTCACAACATGGCCGGTGCAAATAACTCCTCTGTGTCTGTGAAAACATCTTGGCTTTTAAAAATGGGCAATTCCCTCCCATCACCAGTTTTTGATTGCGAGACATTCTTTGACTGGAGCAATGGTATCTCTCAGCCAGGGAATGCTTTGAATGAAGCAGGGCTCTATGGCTGCTTTCACCTTACCCATGCTTAGCCTCTGCTGGGGAGACCATACTAACCATCTAAATGAGAGATTGTCCATTCCAAAAGCTGGTTTGCGTTTGAAGGTTAAAAAAATATCCTTATTTAATCTTTTCTTTTAATGGGGGAGAGAATGCCTTCTTTCTTCTCTCTCAAACAAGGCCAGGCAACAGATTTGTTTGGCAAGCTGGGAGCTGCTCAGGTCCCTGCTTCTCTCACTGGTCAGACGGAGCCAGGAGGGAGAGAGAACCCGGGTAAACATGTTTCGCAAGAACAGGGCTGGTCAGAGCTAAAGGAATTCTAAATAAGGGCAGCAGAACCTCAGAGCAGCTTTGCCTGGGCCAACTGCCTTAAGCCATGATCCCCTGCTGGGAAAAAATCAAAAGTCACAGCTAGTGCAAGGATGGAGAAGGGGATGACTGAGGTGGGACCAACCCAGGTGAAGAGGAAAAGACACATGCGGATCTGGGACACTCCCAGGGATCAGAACCTGTGGAGTATCCACTAGGCAAGGCACCAAAGCAAGCCCTAACCTGAGGAAGCATGAGTCTGAGCTCATAATATAGATCCCACAGGTAACACAGATAACCTTTTAAATCATACTTTAGTCATGGGTTTTAACTTATAGGCTTCTAAGCCTATTCATTTCAATTAAATTTGGCAAAAATTAAGCATCTACTATATGCCAATAATCAATCAAAAACAAGGGGTAATGTGAGTTAGTGGATAGAGTCAGCCTTAGAGTCAGAAAGATCTGAGTTCAAGACTCACCTCTGACATACACTCAGTATGGGACCCTGAACAAGTTAACTAACCTATGAGTGCCCCAGGCGACCAGGAAATCTAAGTTGTAGAAAAGATGCTGATCTGAACTGGTAGATGAAATTTCTGCATCTGAAAGCTCTTTATATTAATGGAACCACAAAGCTAGGCACCGTCCTTGTTCAACCCATCAAAAAGTATCCTTAAATGTCTAATAGGCTGCAAAAGCTGAATCTTCATTTTTTTCTCTCCACATGTATATAGACATATATGTGTATATATACATATATGTATACAAATACATATGTATGTAATTAGGATTCTCCTGAGGGACTGAGAGTGTCTTTTTCTGATGCCATTGTCTCAAGCCCCTACCAGTGTGCTTCTCTTTCCACTCCCCTCCATATTATCTGTTGAGAATCATTTAGATTTTAGAAAGTATATTTTTTAAGAAGGTACAGTAAGAACAGTTGATTCAAAACATCCTTTTAAAAGTCTATGACATTCTACTCTCCCAGGAGTATTTAGAGAATCAAGGGGAAGTGGAGTCAAACTTAGAAAGCATGGTAAAAGGGTATCTCACAATCCTTGGTTGCTAAAAGCCCTCTTCTCCTATTTGAGGGATACTCACAAAGTTGCCCTTGGTCATGGATGGATTTCTTGGCTGGGCTCCTTGTGGAACTGTGAATCTATGCCCAGTCTGTTCTTGGCTCCTAATTCAGACACTGCCATCAGCTGGTCTTGGGATGTCAGTAGGACATTGATAGGAAGATTGAAAGTCTGATATCTTAGCTGAGGCTTTTCATTCCCCTCCAGGCATTTTGTCTTCAGGGGTTTGCTGGATGGCTTTCCCTCCTGACTCAACATTCACTGGAACTCCTAGATTCCAGCTAACTCAAGATATTTACATAAAGATGCCTAGTCAGTTGGAAAAGATTTTCATCTTCATCTTTTAACTTTATCAAATGGCCTTCAAAAACTTTTCATTCTTAGTCTAAAGCCTGCAATCAAGATTGAACATTTTATAACTTACTTTAAGTAGGATGGGGAGATAACTGATTTATAGAACCACCCCACACTGACACACAAGATAATTTGGGGAGAGGACAGTCAAGTAGCTGGAGATATCCCAAAAAGCTTCATGTGGAAGGTGACATTTGAGCTGTGCCTTGGAAAAAACTAGGGGTTATGATTAACTAACAACCACAACAAGAATGTTTTTCTTCCCTCCTGTGTTCTACTTTTTGTGGAAACACAAAACTAGAAGTGAAAGTCTCTCTGTAAGTCACCTCAAAGTGCTCACATTCTAATGGGAGATAAAATATGTAGACATATCATTAATATGGAGTCTTTTCTGGAAGATGATAGCTCTAGCAGGGAGGGGGCTCCTGAAGGGTTTTCTGTAAGAGGTGGTAGCAGTTTTAAGTTCTGAAGAAAGCTAGAAATCCAGAAAGGCAGAGAGAAAGGAAATGCCTTCTAGGCATGGAAGACTAGTTATGCGTGCAAAGGCATGGCAACTGGAGATGGACTGGTATGTATAAGAAACAGTAAGAAGGTCCATGTGACTACAACATAGAAATCTTGAAGGAAGGGGATGCAAGATAAGACTGGACAGAGAGGGAAAAGCATATCATTTTTATAGCACCAACTATGTGTCAGCACTGTGCTAAGTACTTTTACAAAGAGCATCCCAATTTGATCATCACAATGGCCCTGGGAGGTGGGTGCTGTTGTTGGCTTCCATTTTAGAGTTGAGGAAACTGAGGTAACAGAAGTTAAGTCACTTATCTAGGGCCACACAGCTAGTAAATGTCTGAGGCCAAATTTAAACTCAGGTCTTTCTGCCTCTAGACTCGCTATATTACTTAGATGACAAGAACCCACTATGAAGAATTTTAAATGGCCGGCAGAAACATTTGTATTTTATTCTAGAGATAATAGGAGCCAGTAAAAATTTTTGATTTAGATGGTGATCTGTGTTTTAGGAGTATAATTTTACTTCAACATCTGTGAGAAAATAGACTGGACACAGAGAAAGCTGGATTTTACCAGACCAAGGAGGAAGCCACTGCCATAATGCAAGGAGAGCATGGGATACTGACCATTGAGAGGGGAGGAGGAGAAGGATGTGAGAGCTCCTGGAAAGGTAGAAGCAACAAGACCTTACTGGCCCTGATGAGTCACGAGAGGCCCACACTGGCACATTTGATTCCCATGTTGACATTTCAGCCCCGGGCTGAGTATCTTCAGCCACCATGCTAGAGCTGAGCTTTGTCAAGACAAATTGAGATGAACAGTTAGCGAGCTCCCCAGCATTCCTGGATCATGGCTCCTGAGCTGGACCTGACCCCCTCACCTAAACCTATACTCTACAATGATTCCCACTTTTGTCTCTGCCCCATGTCCTCTGGCACTCCCACAAAAACCTGAAACCAACCCAGCCTGGCCTTCTAATTCATAAGCCCTTGGATCTTTCTGGTGCTTTTCTTTCTTGTCTACTGATATGTTATTGGTATATTTTGTTTAATAAGGATAAGGATAAAGGCCTGTAATTTTGCTCACTTGGGGAGCTCTCTGGTCAGGACTCTCCTTCCTCTTGTCTTAAGGAGTTATCTTAGTGTCTACAGCACTAAGAAATTATATGACTTACCCAGGGTCACACAGACAGTATGTCGGAGGCAGGACTTGTATCCAGGTCTTTCTAGCTACAGTGCCAGCTCTCTGTTCACTAGAATATAACCTCCTTTCATTTGTTTTTAAGTGTTACGTGAATACTGGATAGAGTGCCAGACCTGGAGTCAGAAAGACACAGCATCCTGTGTTCAAACCTGGCCTCAGACACTTCTCAGCTGTGTGACCCTGGGGAAGTCACTTAACCATATTTATTTCAGTTTCCTCATCTATAAAATGAACTAGAGAAAGAAATAGCAAACCACTCAATAACTTTACTCCAAATAGGTCATGGAGTCAGAAACTAACTGGACAACGATAATCCCTCTCCGTCACCCTACCAAACTCGTAACCCCCTCTTCTGCAAAGGTGGGAGAAGTGCGCTCTCATCTCTCTGCTATGTGGTCAGACTTGATCCTTATCCTTTCACAGGATTCAGTTTTTATTGTTTTGTGGTTGTTCTCTCCATTTACATTGCTTATAGTCAGCAGACACCTGGCTTTCCTGGTCTGCTTACTCTTTTTGGCATGACTTTATATGCTTTCCCATGCCTCTCTATATTCTTTAGATCTTTCATTTCTTATAGCACAGTGTACATTGATGCACCATGATTTATTTTGCCATTCCCCAGGATCCTGAGTCAGATATCACCCAATTTTCCCCAGCTGTCCCCTTCCATAGCCTGGTACCTGTCCTAGTCACTAGCACATTTCTGATAGAATACAACAGTAAGGATCTTACAGGCCACAGGAGCATAGATTGAGATCATGAAGGGATCTAGGAGGTCACAAAGGGATCTTGGAGGTCACAAAGGGATCTAGGAGGTCATAAAGGGATCTAGGAGGTCATATTATCCAACCCTTCAAGTAATCTCCAGGGCAATCATCGAGTCCAATACTCATTTTATAAAGGAAGAAACTGAGCCCCAGAGGTGGAAAATGGTTTGCCCAAGGTCACAAAGCAGAACAGAGCTGGAACTAGAAGCCAGTTTCCCTGCCTGCTTTGCCCCTATTTTTTCCATTGCACTGCTCATGTCTGTCTTCCATTAGTGACCATTTACAATTTTCAGTTGTTCAATCAAAAAAGTCTTTATGAAGGATCTAAGAAGTCTCCAGTATGTGCTAGGAGCTGCAGGGAAGGTTGGAGGAGAGATCTCACTTGCACAAGTCACAATAAGAGAACAATACAAGGCCCTCTGTAATGAAGGGCAAGATTGTATTCCACAGACAATACACCCTCCTAGACTTCAGTGTGGCCTGAAGGAGACTGGAGAGGTGGGAGGCAGTATGGAGGCTGTCTGGGAGGGAAAGCCACCCTATGAGGCAAAGGGCCAAAAGATGTAGGAGCTCACAGTGTTCTAGACCTTTGTGGTGATGAGGCTAGGACATAAGGTATAGAGATGAGTACAAGTGACTTCTCCAGGGTCCTACAGTGTTGCCTTCAGATCTCCCTTGATCAGAGTATTGTGTAAGTAGTATTGTCCTTTTCTGGTGAATAAACTAAGGCTCAGGGAAAAATGAATAAACCTAAGGCCAGACAGCTAGAAGACGCTAGAGGCTGGGGGAAGAAAAGTGACTGGGACTCACACTTTAATTTTAAAAAATCTGATCTTTGACATTTTTTTTTTACTAAACTAAACATACATCAAGCAAGATGAACATCTGCATACACAATGCAGAACAGAAAAAAACAAAGCGTCCACAGATCAGCATTGAGAACAGCTTCTCCCATTAGGGGAACTCTTTTCAAGGCTTCCCTGCCTGTCCACATGCTCCGACTTACCTTCCTTTTCTTCTATGACTCTTTTCTTACTTTTATTTTCCTTTTTTCATTTGGGTAACCCCATAGTTCTCATCTCCATCCCCCTTAAATTAAAAGAAAGAAAAATCAAACCTTTATATTAAATATGTAGAGTCAAGACAAATGAATTCCCACATTGGTCATGCCTGAAAACGTGTGCGTCATTCTGTACTCTGAGTTCCACATGCCTGTGTTAAGGAGGGGGCAGCCTGCTTTCCTTCGGCGCTGATCCCCCAGTGGTAGCTGAAACTGCATGGGCTGAAGATCTTCTTTTTCTTCACCACATCAGTTCTTAACTTAGATCTATTATTTTTTTCTTTTTTAAATATTTAAATTTAATATTTTAAATCTTTTCAAATACTTGTATATATTTTTAACACAATTGGTTTTCTTTGTTATTCCATGTATTTAATTTTTGTATATTTAAAAACATTCTGAGAAGAGGTCCATAGGCTTCTCTGGATTGTCAAAGGAAGGTTAAGAACCTTCTATTATTTGTTTCTGTATCCATTGGTCTCTGCATTCCGTTCACTTCATTCTGAATGGTTCACATGCGTCTTCTGAGGCTGCCTTGAACAGTTTCTTACAGTATCATGATATCCCATTAAATTCATATTCCAGAACTTATTCAGCCATTCCCCAATTGATAAATGCTTCCTCCCCTTAATTTCTAGTTCTTTGTCACCATCAAAAGACCTCCTGAATATTTTGCACATAGGAGTCTTTCTCCTCTGTCTTTCCTCCTTGGGGTCTAGATATATAAGTTTAAAACCAGATTGCCTGGGACTAAATTTAGAGTTCATCCTACAACATTCTGTTGGGCACTATCTGTATGTACACCTATGCACTTATTGAAGTTACAAAAAGGCAAGTGTAAGGTCAATGTAAGAAAGGAAGGCATCTTCTTAGCCATGAAAATTATCTGAAATCATAACAGACTGCCTTGTGAGAGAGTATATCCCCCAACTTTGGGGCTGTTTCAGGGAGGGCTAGATGACCACTTGGGGTGCTGTAGAGGGAATTCTTGTTCAGATAGAAGATGACAAAGATTCTGGGGTCCCTTCCATCTCTGAGATTTTGTGATTGTATGTTTGTGTGTATATATGTAAGCATGTGGATGTGTGTGTGCTCCTGCTTATGTTTGGGGGGTTTGGATTTTTGATGGATGGAGGGCATCTCATGATTTTATTGCTGTGGAGGGGAGCATTTTCTAGCAGTGTTGATCATTAACTCCCTCATAACTTATAATGTTTAAGATGAGAAAAACTGATTTGCTCAAAGTCCCAAAATCAGCATGTATCAGAGGCAGGATATGAACCTAGCTCCAGTGTGCCATGTTGCCCACCCTCATCACACACACGTGTGTATGTTATATTCCTTAGATTATAGTATTTCCTTATATTTATCTGTGTCCCTGTGACTGAAATGGAGCTCCTTGTAGTCAGGGAACAGATCATTTTTATCTTTTCATAGTTAATGTTTGCTACAGTACCTGGTACATAGTAGGTACTTTATAAATGCTTGTTGGCTGATTGATTATGCAGTCCAGTGGGTCTCAAAATCATGGTCCAAAGACCTGTGAGAGCCCTTGAGATCCTTTCAGGGGATCCATGAGGTCAAAACTATTTCCATAATAACACTAAGAGATTCTAATTTGGTAAATATCAATACATGTAACCCACATAAACAAAACCTCTTTGGGGAGTTCCTCAGTAATTTTAAAAAGTGTGAAGACTAAGAATCTCTGCTCTCATCCATTCCCTTCTTTTTATAAGAAACTGAAGGCTAGGGAAAAAAAAAAAAAACTTGATCAATGTCACAAAGCTAGGTCTTGGCTACGGCAGAACTACAATGAATTGTTCTGGACTCCAAATCCTGGATTCTGCCAGTTTTTGAACCTCATGTTTTCTGTGCAAACTTGAAAAAACAATGAACCTCGTCTATAAAATGGAGATGCTGAAGCCTGCTCTGTACATACTCATACTCTGTACAGAACTCACTGAGATCAAGACTAGGATTTCTTTGAAGAGAAAAGCTACGTAAATACAAGACATGCCCTCTGTATTTCTATAACCTCCTGTGACCAGGGCAAAATCTTTCCACTCTGCTTTCGTAGTTCACGCTGACAGTTTTATAGAAGGAGATTATTCATAAGTTCTATCTTATCTTGCAGCCATTGGCTGGAATCTCTTCCATTGGTATGAGTCAGTTCCCATCTTAGGAAATAGGAGTGGAGAAAAGGTTCTCCACATCAAGGATGACATGGACATGCCATTAGGTTGTGCCCATTGACATGATCCAACTCAAGTGTGTCTTTGGTTCTAATTCTGTATGTTTCCAGTGTTTGATGTGAAAGAATTCATAGTCATAAGCCTGAGAAATATCTGAAATTGGGTCATAGAATCTTAGATTTAGAGCAAGAAGGAAGCTTATTTATGACTATTGAGTCCAAAACCCTTATTTTACAGATGAGGAAACTGAGGCAGAGTGAGGTTAAGTGACTTGCCCTGGGTCACCTGATTAATAGATGTCTGAGGTAAGATTTGAACACAAATCTTCCCAGTTTGGCAAGTCTAGTGCCCTATGCCTTACCCTCACTGAACTCAGCAGACATTTATGAAGCCCTTAAGTGTGGAACACTATGCCAGAAGTTGAGGAGGGAGAGATATAGAATCATAGAATTTAAAAGTGGGAAGGAACAAATGTGTTCTACTTTCCACCCCTACCTTGAAAGAATCCCTGCTGTCAATCAAGCAATCAGTAGGCATTTGTCATTTAAGACAACAAATATGTGCCATGCACTGTGCCAGGTGCCCTGGCTTCACACCCAGAAGTGGAAACAATCAAGCTGCTTGAAGTCCGTTGGGGAAGACAGTGTGTGTGTGTACAATGCAGACCATTCCTCACTGGTGTTCAGATGTGTCTGACTCTTTGTGGCCCCATCTAGGTTTTCTTGAAAAAGATGCTGGAGTGGTTGCCATTTCCTTCTCCAGCTCATTTTACAGAAGAGGAGAAGCAGGGAAATGGGAAAGTGACTTGCCCAGGGTCACATACCTGGGAAGTACCTGAGGACAGAATTGAACTCAGGAAGATGAGTCTTCCTGACTCCAGGTCAAGCTCTCTATGCACTATGGCATCACCTTACTTTTCCACTTTTGTTCTGCTCCAGTATTTAAGAAGTTTTTTTTTTCCCCTGACACCCAGTCTACATTTGCATCTTTGCAATTCCCACCCTCTTACTCTTGTTTCTGCCCTAAGGTCAAGTGGAATAAATAGAATTCCTCCCTCTTTCCTGTGACAGCCCTTCAGATATCTGAACACAGCCCTCATGGGCTCCTTGGGGTCTCTCTTCTCCAGGTCAAACACCTCTAGTTGAGTCAACCAGTCATCATGTGTCTTGAATCTTTGCCATTCCAGTTATCCTTCTTTGGAGACTCTCCAGTTTATCAGGCCCCTTTCAAATTGTAGTTCCCCCTCCCCCAATTCAATCCCAAAGATGTTTCTAACTGGACCAGAGGACAGAGAGGACTATCTACTCCTTATTCCTAGAAGCAGAAAAAACTGTCATTACCCTTTCTGGTGATAGCCCTTGCTCAAAGACAGCAATAATGTACTTTCTGAGCCTTTTCTTGTTCAGGATAAACATCCCCGTTTCCTTAGTCAATTCCCATTTGGCGGGAACTTGAGATGTTTCTCCATCTGGCTGCTCTCTCTAGACTCTTCAACTTATCCATGTCCTGCCTCAGATTATAACTTCAGATATTCCCAAAACCTAAGCATCATTAAGACACAGTCCTAGCCCTCGTGAAGTTCAAGGTCTAAGAAGTGATAGGAACTTCATTGCTATTTGTTATTCCCGGTTTCAGAGCTCAACCCCTTTCTAGTCTTCTGATAATTCATTTTACCATCCCAGCCACTCCATCCAGTGGCATTGGCCTTCATGTTTTTACTTACAGGTGACCCTCTGTCTCTTAACTCTGTGCCTTTTCTTGGCTGTTGCCCTTTCCTAGAACTCGCTCCCTCCTTATCTCTGCCTCCAGTCTTCTTTCAAGTCCCATGTTATACAGGAAACATTTCCTTATCTCCTTTCTTGAGCTTATTTAATGTTTCCTTCTGGGGATAGTCTCCAAGTTCCCTTGCCTTTAGCTTGTTTGAACATAGTTGTTTGCAAATTGTCTCTCTCATTAGATTTTATGCTCCTTGAGAGCAAGGACTGTCCTGAGCCTTTCTTTGAATCTCCGACATCTAGGTGGCACTTAGATGCTAGAGAACTGCCTGACTGACTCACGGATCATAGAAGGCTAAATCTGGAAAGGCATTTAGACTTCATCTGGTTCAATTTTTTCATTTGGCAGCAAAAAAGGTGCTTCAGAAAAGGGAAGGGATTTACCCAGTACCATTCTGGGCATCATAGGCAGAGCTGGGACTCAGACCTGGGTCTCCTGACTCCGAGGTCAGGGCTCTTTCCATCACCCTTCAACAACTTCTGCTACTGGACAGATGCCAATAAAGTAAAGTGACAATGTATGGCAGCCTGGGAGCTATCAGGAGGTTGGGATCAGAAGGAACTCAGAGCCCAGCTCTGAGCAGCCAATGTAAAATAATAAATAATCACTTTTTTCTCTAGTCTCTGACAAAGTAGCTCCCAGTGGTTTTTTCTTTCTTTGTTTGTTGTTTTCTTGAAACACAAATACCTGTTTTTATTTATTTATTTTTGTTTTAGGCCTAAAGGACTGGAAAATATCTCTCTATGGTATAAGGAGGCAAATTAATTTAGGGAAAAATATGTTGGGCTGGAGGATGGGAGACCTGGTTCTGGTCCAATCCCTATCACTGACTTGTTGTATGACCTTCATGCTTCTCAATAATTCCTCAGTTCCTTATTCCGAAAAATGAAATTGGGGGCTAATATAGTGAGTCTGAGTCTTTTTGTGTGTCCTGGACCTCTTGGGCAATCTGATAAAGCCTGTGGATTCCTTCTCAGAATGATGCTTTTAGTGCCTAAAATCAAATGCATAAGGTTACAAATGAAACTGATAATATCAAAATGCTGTCATAATAAACCCATATACATGTATAGTTCACAAACTCAGTTTTAAGATGGCAGAGGATGCAGAACACTAACTTTGGAGTCACAGAGTTATATTTAAATTAGATTAGACTGTGATTTCCTTGAAGGCAATAACGTTACTTGCCCCTTTTTGTATCTCCAGAGTTTAGCACAGTGCCTGGCCCGTGGGAGGTACTTCATAAATGTTTATCGATTGACTGAAATTCTGCTTTGGGCACTTATTAGCCAAGTGCCACTGAATAGGTCAGCTTCAATTTCCTAATCTGTCAAATGGAGATAATATTACCTACCTCATAGCATTAGTCTAAGCAGCAAATGAGTTCATAATATACGTAAGACATGTATATAAACCTTAAGTCACCATGTAAATAAATATCTGCTATCATTATTAGGTATTTAATAAATGTATGTTAAATGTTTTTGTTTATTTGTCTGTTTTGACTTGGGTGATGAAGCGGTGAATTCCCTGTACTTGGAATCGTTTAGGCTCAGGCAAGGTGACTACTTGATTGGAGAGCTGTTGGGGCAACTTCACTTTCAGGCTGACGTTGACCTAGATGAACTCTAAGGCCCCTTCCTAATCCAAGATTTTGAGCTGGAGGCCCAAAGAAATGTGTCCTCTCTTCTCCAGGCTCAGATGTGGGGAGAAAATTAGCCCTAGGAGGCATTTTCCAGAGCATCAGTGACCCCAGAGGCTCCTCACGAATCCTGAAATCATGCTTGACTTTGGGCCTGCTTGAGGACTTATCATTCGCCTCTCTGCTTGGGTGACCTCATCTTAAATGCCAGAGAATGCAGACATAAATCCTCTAGACTTACAGCCAGGGCTGGCTGGCGAGGGCTGCCAGGGACATGCATCTAATGATGCCACTGGGAGGCCAGAGGTTTGTCCAGCCCCAAAGGAGGATTTTGCTTTTGGGTCATTCCAGCCCATAACTCATCTTGTCTGGAGCCATGGCCTTGACAGGAACCTGTATTTCAATGTCCTGAAGCCCTCTGCTCCTGAGCCAGGATTGCCTGGAAAGAGAATGTTTAGAGGCTCCAGCCCAACTACCAGTCAAGGGGTCGTGGCCAACTCTATCCTGCCGGAGTATGCCTTGGGTTTGCTGGGATGGCCTTGTAACTCTGTTTGATCAAGGAATGTTGACAACAAAGGTGGAGAGAACTGTGTTGGAGAGGTGCTAAAAGACCTGGGGAGCATGTTCGAATAGAGTACAGTATCTGACTTTGATTGAACCAATTATTTTGACTGTTAGAAGTACCCAAATTAACTATAAAGAAACTTGAAGAAAGTTGGTATCTGCATCCAGAGAAAGCATGAGTACACATGTACACTGTGTGTGCATGTGTGTATGTGTTTGGGGTGGAGGGGAGGTTGGACTCTAAGGTCTCTTGTAGTTCTAAGTTTATGACCTTATGAAAAATAGAATACAGTAAAAAGCAGAAAAGTAGAATGCTACTGTCTCTATCAATGGCTACTTGTGTGACCTTTAGTCACCATCTATGAGACCCAACATGTTTGGAGTTAAGAGGATCTGAGAAAAAATGGCAGCCCCACTGCCTCCTTCTAACTGGGAACCAAGAGCAATGAATTTCACAGGATCTTGATCCTGGAGCTAGAAGAGCCCTCAGAAGCCTCTAGTCTAATCCCCCCTGTAATATGGGTGTGGGGGAGGGAAACAGAGAAATGAAGTGATTTACCCAATGTCACAAAAGTGGTGACCATCAGGAGTGGGATTTGAGCCTAAGTCCTTTCACTCTAGGCTAGACCCAGCATTCTTTCCATTGTACTATGGGGACATCGGGATGCCCCTTTCCTTCAGATCAACCCTATAGGCAACTATCAAGTTATATATAATTACATATATATATGTATATGTGTGTATGTATATATATGCATATATTATACATACACATACGTGTGTTGTATAAATTATATATGTACGTAAAATCTATAATATGTTATATATGCAATATATACATATGCCTTTATATTAAATATAGGTATATAAACAAATATATACCTATATTTATACAATTGTATAAATTTTGTATAAATACGTAAGTGTATAAATATGCGTACATACATATATGTAACTTGCTGTCTTTCTGTCTCTAGGTCTCATTTTCTACCCTACCTCTCTCCAACCATTCATGCCTAGCTAATCACATATAATCCATCTCTACCCATCTATCCACATCTCTATTTTATCCATTTTCCTTCCTTCCTCCTTCCCTTTCTCCCTCTAGCCACCCCCTTTTTTTCTCTTATACATTCCAGAGATAGGTCCAATATTTCTCGGGCACAGCGCTATGCGAAGCTTTTCAACCCAATGAGGCCTGCTATATGAACTCAGCAAGCTACAAGCTACTACCCCATTATTTGGCAATTTTATCACAGCAGCATAAGGCACGGGCACTTTACAAGCCATGACTCATCTTAACAGGATAAAGAAATGAAGAGAAAAACATTCTGGTCCTAACTATACCTCAACCAGAGAGTAGCATGAGTAAAAGGGAGCCAGAACACATGCACACACCATTAATGTGAAGGTCGTGTCTGCAGACCTTTAGGATTTACAAAGTTTAGATACTAACTAGAGTATTATTTCCATTGTACAATTAAGGAAACTGAGGCACAGAGCCATTGTACAACCAGAATATTTATGTGACAATGACATTTCAAATAGATAGAATGGATCAAAGAGCTACTTATATTTAGATTTCTTGACTCTTGGCTTAGTGGATACAGTAGTGGGTCAGAAGTAAAAAAAGAACTGAATTCAAATCCTAAGTTAGACATTTATTAATTAGACTAGAGAACCTAGACATTTACTAACTAGATGTGTGACCCTGGGTAAGTCTTTTAACCCCTGTCTGCCTCAGACATTTACAAAGTGAGGATAATAATAGCACCTTCCTCTCAGGGTTGTTGTGAAGATCAAATGAGCTAGTATTTCTACAGTGCTGCGCACAGTGTCCAGCACATAGTGGGCCCTTTCTTCTCTCATTCTTTTTTTGTACTTTCTGGTACTCTCTGATTAGTAACTAGGGAGAGGCAACCAGGGCTCTGTCTCAGGGAGCTGTCAGTAGGGGTATATGATTTCTCTTTCCAGTAGTACTCTAGATGTCTGTCCTTATGCCATGCCAGTGGGCTCTTGCCCCACTCCCAAGGTCACATGGCAACCTTTGAACTGCTTGAATATAGCTATCAGGTTACCACTGACCCTCTTTTCTCCAAGATAAGCAGCCTCAGTTCCCTCAATGGTCACTTGAGGTCTTTAACCATTTGGCTTACTTTTTTCCTGGATGCTCCCCATCTAACCTGTGTCCTTCCTAAAATACAGCGAATCTGTCACTCCAGATGGGATCTGACAAGGGCCGATCAGAGTTGGACTCTGTAAAAGCTAGGCCATCCAAAATCTCATTAGCTTTTGTAGCTGCTCTCTCACACAGTTGACTCCTACTGACTTGCTCTGTGAGAATATCATAGAAATGACTTATGTCGATTCTGGCAAACCACTTTTATAAACCTGCCATATAAGGTGGAGAGCTGATGATTCATTTAGATAAACTCATAACTCTTGGAATGACTGGATCCAAAGGGTAGTCACTAAAGAATTTATATCCACTTGGAAGGAGGTTTCTAGTTTCTAGTTTTGACTGAGAAATTGGTCCTTGGCTCTGTATTGTTTTGTAGATGACCTGTGTAATCCTGGTTTCAAATGTCTGTCTCACAGAAACTATAAAATCTCTTACTTTTTTTAAGCATAGGACCCAAGTGGAATTTTGAGTGATGGTTGAGAACAAAAAAATATCTTTCATAAAGTGCTTCTATGTAAGAGATCAGAGGAATGGTGTGTGGCTCATATGTGATCTATGACAACTTATGAGGAATCTGTGGACTATACAGAGAGGGAGAAAGTCACATGACATTTCTTCCTAGTCATAACTACTACAAGTGAAAATGCTATAAAGAAATACTAGGAAAAGTATTTTGTGAATATTTGTGAGGAGCTGACAAGAACAGTGTAGTCTGGCAAGACCGTTTCTTGTGATTCCCTACCTATCTACAATTTTTTCAGACTGAAGAAGATCGTAAGAATATTCTCAGACTTCAGGACTTAGTGGATAAACTCCAGGCAAAAGTGAAATCTTACAAGAGACAAGCTGAGGAGGCTGTAAGTATCTTCACTGCATAATGGAAATGCTTGTTTTATTTCATAAATTAAAAATAAAAGAAATAAGTGTTAAAAAGAAACTAGAAAAGATAATTTTTCAGGGCTAGACACCTAATAAAATGTCATAAGATTTATGCCATTAGTGGTGTCCTGTGTATGTGCCCCCAAAGTCTAAGAAAGGACAAAGAGGAGGGGCTATTTCTCAAGAGACTAAAATTAACCATTATCTAGAGGAATATGAAGATTCTTACGAGACATTAATCAGTATCTGGAACCGAATGGTGTGAGACTGGGGTTTTAGACAAGAGAAAAGGAATAATCTACTTTTGGATGGTTTGGGGAGACTATGGTTCTGAAGGTTTGCATAGTCAAAATATTGCAAATAGTTATAGTCTTTGCTTTGTTTTTGCTTCTATTTGTATCAGAGCAATTACTGAAGAGGAGTGAAGTATTTCCAGTTTATTATATAATGAATTTTTAATGAACCGGGGTGTAGACTTGAGGTAATTAATTAACTGAGATACTAATGAAGAATAAATTATCCAAACATATCCTTGGATCTCTTTAGAGCTCATAAAGATAAAAGCAAATAAAATGATGAGTCAAGTGGCAGGTTGAGGCTGTGACCTGCAAGATGAGCTGCCCTGACCCCATTAGAATCTTGTCACATACATGTGTGGCGTTGGGTGGTGAATCTGCCAACACTTGAATGAAGGTGTAGATGTTATGGTTCCAAAATCACAAAGTGTATCAGAATTAGAAGGAGTATCAGAAGTCTGGTAGTCCAAACTCTTCCCCAAAATAGAAATCTTCTATATTATATCCCAATCAATTTGTTGTCTCACCTGTACTTGAATACCTGTGGGGAGAAGAAACCAGCTACCTCCCAAACCCATTCTAAGACTAATTCTTAGGGGAATTTTCCTGATATTCAGCTTCACTTTCCCTCTGTGCAATTTCTGCCCATAGCAAGTAGTTCTGTTTTCTGGGGTCAAGTGAGACCAGTTCAATCCGTCATCCACATGACAGATGTCCAAATACCTGGAAAGAGTGATCCCCTCTCTCCTGGGCCTGTCCTTTTCTATCCTACACATCCCATTTTCTTCAATGGGTCCTCAGCTTACATACTCTTGGTCTTTTGTCATTCCATTGGCCTTCCTTCCATCAATGTGGCACTGGGTGTGAAAGTCAGTTTTTACATTTTAATGTTTACAAAGTCATTTTCTTCATTGGATGTGTTCTAAAGTTTCAGGATAAAATTCTCTCTCTGATGCTGTGGGTTTCTGCTCCCCTTTTTTTGTACTTTCTCTCTTTTCTTCTCCTTCTCCTTTTCTCTGTCTCTCCTTGTCTCTATATTTCTCCATCTCTGTCTCTCTCTCCCTTTCTCCCTCCTTCCTTCTTTCCATGTCTTTCTATTTCTCTCTGTCTGTCTTTCTCTTTTCACCACCCATCTGCGCATTGGTAGACAAATGCTAAGAAGTTGCTTAAAACTCAGAAAGTTAAAATGATCTTCCCAGTACGACTCAGTTATGAATTGTCAGGATTGGGATTTGAACTCAGTTCTCTCCGATTTTCAGCCTAGTCCTCAGTGCACTCCACAATGCTGCCCTGCTGAGTACATGGTGGGATTCTATTGATGGATGGACAAGGTTGCTACCAGTGTTGCCAAAGGGACTCCTAATGGCCAAGAGCAGTTAGGAAAGCTTCCATAGTGCCTTTTGTTGGCACTAAGTGGGGGCTGATTTATACCCAAGCCCTTCATCAACACTTTGCCTCAATATCTTTCAGTGTGTAAAGTCTTGTAAATCTTCCCTGGGAGTTACTACCTCACTGCTGGCAGAATTTGTGCAAACACATGGAAAATGTCGTTAAAGAAACAAACCTGTAAGAGGCCTCCATGGAGTCCCTTTCAACAGGGCTTGAGTTACTTAAAATCAATATTTGAACAAGGACCAATCCACATCTTTTCCAAACCAAATTAGTGGGGACTGTGATGGGGGCTGGAAAGGTAGTTACGTCAAGATGGAGGCTTTTTATAGGATTCTTTACAAAGAAGATGATGAAGCGAGAGGCTGCTCTGTTCCCCAGTTTCTCAGATGCAATCCTACCACTTCCACCCCCTCAGTGGCAATAATTCATAGGAATAAAGTAATTTCATTTTTGCAAATCAGTGTACGTACACCATCTCTTTTGCTTTTTATGATGACCCTATAAGATATGGGATAATTTTTGTTTTGGCTTACTGAGACACATCACGGTAGATTTGGAGTTAGAGGACCTAGATTGGAATCCTAGTTCTATTATCTGCTATTTGTGGGACTTTAGTCAGGTCATTTACCCTCTATGCAACTCAGTTTCCTCATCTGTAAATGAAACAATTGGATTAGCTGGCCTCTGCCATCCCTTCTAGCTCCAGATATAAGCTCCTACCTGTGTAACTCTGGGCTTGTCACTTACCCCCATTGGGTCTCAGTTTCCTCATAGATAACATGAGGGGGATGAATTGAAATTCAAGAGTTCTTAACCATTTTTGTATCCTTGGTCCTTTTGGTGGTCTGGTGAACTGGATGGATCTTTACTCAAAGCTTTAAATGAATACAAGAAAATACACACAATCACAAGGGAAACCAGTTCTATTATCAAAGGGTAGCTAGATGGTGCAGTGGATAGAGTGAAGGAACTAGAGTTAGGAAGACTCATCTTTTTGAGTTCAGTTCTAGCCTCAGACACTTATTGGCTGTGAGACCCTAGCCAAGTCACTGCTTGCCTCAGTTTCCTCATCTGTGAAATGAACTGGAGAAGGAAATGGCAAACCACTCCAGTATCTTTGCCAAGAAAATCCTAAATGATGTCATGAAGAGTTGAACACAAGTGAACAAAAATAATGATCAAAGCATTTTTTTAAAATCTGAATATCATAGGCTCCAGGTCAATAGATGGACCATCTTTAATCTTCTGAATCTAAATCTGTGATCATTGGTGAGGTCATCCAGCTTCCAGTTGAAGACAGCTAGTGAAAACACCTCTGTATAGCTCTATGATTTCCTCATCATAGGGAACATCCCATGTGAAAATTCGCTCCACTGATAAAGATCAGCAACTCAAAAGTAATTTATAGCATTACAGAATTCCCTGGGAATGGAACAGTAAAGGAATTGCTCACATCACACAGGTAGTATATGTCTGAGGCAGGATTCAAATCCAAGTCTTGTCTCCAAATTCACCTCTCCATCACGGTACTTGTTATGTTATCTCCCGAGGATTTCTAGGATTATTTCTCCTGCATTTCAGACATTGTCATAAAAAAGAAAGCAAAGGGAGGGGAAAAATATTCATAAAGGAAGACAGTCAAGTGCCCTCTTCTCAAGTATTAGACTCATAAAACAAAGAAAATTGTGATGGTTGAGAGAAAGACTTAGTACAGCAGTGCATTTCCTGAGAAGGCAATCAGGGGATTATTAGAAAAAGATATCTCTGGGGATCCAGGTAATCCTGGAGGTAATAGTATGTTGGGCACCATGAAAGAGGTGATGAAAGTTCAAGGAGGGCCTGCTGAACATGGCCATTATGAATGACCTCAGCACCCTGCTTTCTGAAGTGGCACTGACTTTTAACCCTGAGCTGTTCTGTGTGCACTGTTCAATGCTTGATCGACAACATCCCTAACATAGCTACAAAAACATGTTATGCCACGTTGGCTAGTGTAGATAGTTTCTGAGGGACCTTTCAGCTCCAAGATGTGATATCCTTGTATGTTCTTGTGTTCCTTATTTTGTGGTCCCTTGGAAGTTTGACATTATTCTCACTCCCTTCTAGAACTTATAGTCTATATTCTAGGTTTGAAAATTCTAATTTCTAAGGTTCATCTCAGTTCCAGTATTTTATGTTCCATGTTCTAGCACTCTGTGTTCTCATGGATCTAACCTTCTGGTATCTATAGTTCAACAATCTACATTCTAACCAATTTAAATACTTATTAGGAATCTCATATGTTCTAATATGTTCCCACATGACTCTAATGTAATGACTCCAAATTTCTGTGTTCAAAAGTCCCTCCTGGTTCTAGTGTCCTAAGCTCTATGATTTAGCGTGATGGATAGGTCTTCCATAAGTGTGTTAAAGAATAGTAAGTAGTCTACTTTGACTGGAATATACAACAATGGGCCAAATATAGAGCATGCTTTTCTCCTGAATCTGGTTTCTGTAAATCTAAGTGAGTGTAGACGTCACACCTCAGATAAGGGTACTGGAGTTGGTGGCCTCTAAGGACCATTTCGGCTCTAAATCTATAATACTGTGACCAATTACAGGCTATGCTGAAGAAGCAATTCCCATTTGGGTATGCGTTGGAGGTCCTTTGCAAAGCATAAATTCTATGATTAGCTGATCCATCCTCTGACAGCCACCTTCACTTTTTTCCTCTTTCACTGGCCTTCATCTTCCCACTCTATGCAATGCACAGGGCTCTCCCTTCTTCTGGACCCAGCCAAACCATTGCAGAATGGAACAGCCTGCCTCCAGAGATAATCCCTCCAAACCCCAATCTCCCACAACTCACTTGAGGTCTTTAAGCATATTATCTAACCATTTTAACATTCAGTGATTCTATGACTCAATGAATCCTTTTTCCCAGGGAGGGTTCTGCTACTTTCTGTGATGCTAGAACAATGGGAGGAGCTGTCCTGGGTGGGAACTTTCAAGAATTGGTGACGGTCTGCATGATGTCACTGGGAAGCCTCAGTGGGTCCAAAGGCAGATGACTTGTGCTTTTCTTCATCTTCCCTGAGGGGGAAATAATCTATCTCACAGGCCCCTGTGAGGGTGCTCCAATGCCCTCTGGGTCTGGCCTAGCCCTGTAGGAGTCTTGATGCTGTAATAAGGAACTCCTTATTGGGTTTCCCCCAAAGCTCTACTAAACTTCTATGTCCCAAATTTAT
Source organism: Notamacropus eugenii (assembly GCF_028372415.1). NCBI lineage: Eukaryota > Metazoa > Chordata > Mammalia > Diprotodontia > Macropodidae > Notamacropus > Notamacropus eugenii. The sequence goes on from NC_092873.1 coordinate 519,412,143, forward strand.
CTGTTAGTCTGGCCAGCCTGACCTTATTCCCCCAAATGGCTCCTGAATGGTCTTTTACATCATCTGAGTTTCTCAGTTGCTGGTGCCATTTCTCAAACTACCTAGTTTTTAACTATTTTGCATTTATGCCATTTATATTTAATCTGTCTATGTTTATAGGTATTTATATACTTGGTATCTCCTCAGTGGAGGGATTGTTTCATTAGTACAGTGCCTAGCACATAGTAGGCACTTCACACATACTTGGTGATTAATTTGTTAGATGGTTGACCAACTCTGAAGTGTGAGAATGTCTCTTTCCCTCTCCACCCACTTCACTGGTTTCCCTTAATAAACTATGAAGGGACCAGCCAGCTGTGCAATGTTCATAACTCATGGATTAGACTGAGGATGGAGGCATAGGGGATATATATGCATAGAGGCCCCATGTGAATTTGGGCAAGTCTTTCCTCTACCTGGGCTTCCTGGACAAGATTACCATCTATCTTCTTCCCATAATGATTTTTCAAGACATTTCTCATAATCCAATCAATAAACAGCATTTCTCCCTTAGGACTTCGCATCAACGTCCTTTGCTTGCTCAAGTAGAAAGACAGTAGATCTGAAGTCAGAGGTCCTTGGTTCAAATCCTGGCACTGCTCCTAATCTATGCCTCAATGGGTAAAGTTTTTGTTCCTATCTGGTCTTAGTTTCTTCATGTATAAAACAAAAAATTAAACATTGACTAGATGATTTTTCAGATGATAATGCCAGTAATCCCAGTTTGACTGTGTCTAAGGAGAAAAGGAATTTCTCCTGGGCAAAGAGTTAAAGAGTCCACATCTAGCAAGAGCAAATCCCAAAGTATGCCAAGAATGTTAGAAAGAAATATTACATGCCAGAGAGATTCCCTGGGCAGAAAGGAGATTGAGGAATAGCTGAATATGCTTTCACTGATACTGGCATTCCAAAACCTTAATGTTGAGTAACACCATCATCCTCCCTCCCTCCTTTCCTCCTTTCATACCTCCCTTCCACACCCAGCAATTCTTTCTGTGGGTAAGCCCATTGAAACATTGGCTAACTTCCCAGAAGAGATCATAAGATGAATGTCATTGATGAGCATCCCTATGCATACTTCACGCCCAGGCTCTTATTGGTACAACCCAATGAATCTGCTTAGCCTACCCCAGTTGTCCTTGATACACCCATCTTTTAGACCCAGCAACCTATTCCCTTCAGCAGACTTCCATGTTCAAAGGTTCATGAAAATCTACCTTTGTTGCTCAGAGATGACTTCCAACTGAGGAGCTACCAAAATTAGAAGGGCTACTTCAAGAGATAACCATTATTCCTTTCCTTCCCCCCACACTAACGCATGTTTGTTTGTTTTATAAGGCCAGATAATCACTTGTTGAGTATATAGTAGAGAGATTTTTTTTCTTTTTCTTCAAGACATGAGTTGAAATAGATGGCTCCTGAGGTGTCTTTCAACTCTGAGGTTTAGTGACTTGATAATGTCAGGAATTAGTCAACCAATCAGCACATATCTTTATGTACCTATTGTGTGCAAGGCGCTGTGGTAGAAAGAAGTGATTCAGGAAAAGAGTCGGGGTAATTTCTCCTATATCAAGACATCTATGAAGGAAGGAAGCTAATTTATCGCCTGGGTCTCTTCATCTCCAATCACACTGACTCTAGAGTCAGACACTGGAGGTCTCCCATACCTGAAATGCTCTCCTGCCTTCTCTGGCTTCTCAGTTTCAATGCCACTAAATACACTTCAAGTTCCTTAAGGGTAAAGATTGTTTTAACTCTTTCTTTTTTTTTTTGTTTCTGTATTCCCAATGGCTAGCACCATGCCTGGCACATAGTAGGTACTTAATAAATGTTTATTGGATTAAATTGATCTTCAGAAAGAAAAGACAAAAGACAGGTAAATCACAACGTAAGTAAAACACTGTGCCAGGTACTGTGCTAAGACCTAGAACTACAAATATGAGCAAATGAAGAATGCTATCAAGCTCAAAAACCTTGCTTAGGTTCTAGTGGGGTAAGTTCATTTGGCAAAGGGAGCTGGGAGAGAAGAAAGACGGAGGGGAATTAGAAGGAAGCAAGGCTGATGGGGAGAAAGTCGAAAAGTCCAGAGATTCTGAACCAGATCAAGGAATGAAATGAGCATGGCTGACATGGACACCTGAAGTAATAGTGGTTTGGGACAATGATTCACAAATCAGAGGAGAGGATCATAGGGTTGGAGCCATCCCTAATGTGAGAAGGTAGTTGCTGAGGAGGTGGAAAAGTCCAGAGAGTCAGGAGAAGAGTCTGGTGAGGAGTTAACATAGGGAAGTTATGGGAAGATGGGGAGAAGGCATTGTCCTTCTGTAGGAAGAATGGTGTAGTGTAAAGAGCCCTGGTCTGCGAATTTGAAAACCTGGATTCACATCCTAGTTCCAATGTTTACTAACTGGAGGAGCCTGATGAATTTGCCCAGCTTCTCCAAACATCCTGAGGTCATAACATTTTGAGCTGGAATGGTTCTTAATGCTGTTAGTGCAATCCCTCTCTTATATAAACAAAGAAACTGAGGCCCAGAGAGGTCCTATTCAAGATCAAAAAGAGTAAATTACAGATCCCAAGATGAGGGGAGAGGGCACATTTTGTATTTATATTTTTGCTTTATCTTCCCAGTAAATATGTATCTTTTAAAGTGAGTTGATGTTAATTAGTTAAATGATACTGGGCTACTAATCACTAAATCAATGATATAAAACGAAGTGACTATAACTTGTAATGGATATTGGGAAGGACAAACTGGAATGGAGCTTTGAGTCAAGCAAGAGTGAACAGGAATCAGTCCAGCTTCTCAGGGGAACCCCCTAGAACCATCTGAGGAAGAAGTAGCCATGCCTCTCGGGATCTAACTGGCCAGTGAGGGTAGGAGTTGGAATCAAGACTAGCAGAGCTCCTAAATGCACCGTCTAAAGGCCTTTATAGACCTCAAAGCACTATCGATGTACAAGCCTCTATTGCCATTCACCTCCTTCCTGTGAGCCCTGCTCCTGATCCCTGACTTCGTAGGCAGATTTAGGGCTCTCATTTCTTCAAGCACATACCCTTAATTTCTGGTTTAACAGGAGCACTAGTCTATAAACCGTGAACATTGTTGCTCTGAATATGTGCATTATTTAATGTGCAGTCTATAAAATATTTACTCAGGTTTTTTTTCCTTGCCTTTGTTCAGTGTTGTCTGCCTCTTGGTTTCTCCGTGCTGGTAAAAGAAGTGGTTGGCATTCTTCCAAACATGGCAAGAGGCAGCAGCTGGAAGGGGACCATATTTTATTCATTTTGAAAGTATGTATAATTTGCTAGTGTTGAAAGCTTTCTTGGGGCATAAGGGTTCTAAGGCTCTCCCCCTTACTGCCCCCACCCTCACCATCTCTAGGTTATTGTTCTTTAGCCAGGGAGGCATCTCAGAACTGAATGTGCTTGACCTAATTTATTTCCAAGTCCACTTTTGTCATCTCCCTTTAGGCAGTGAGGTGTAGAAGGAAGCCTAGGATGGGAGTTGGGAGATAGAGCTCTAGCCTTTGTCCTGATCCTAATTATCTATTTGTGTGACCTTGGATTAGTCACTTCCCATCTAGGGACCTCGGTTTCTCCAGCTATAAAAAGAGGAGTTGGACAAGATAATCTCTAAGTTATCTGCTATTTCTAATATCAACATTCTAATGTCGATTTTCAGCTCACATATACAACTTTGTAAGATCCTGTCTAGATGGAATATTTTATATTTTAACATGGAGTGACTGAATTTGGAGCTAAATAGGACTTTAATGACCTTCTAATTCAATTCCCTCATTTTTACAGACAAGGAAACTGAGGACCATCAAGATTTAGTGACCTGAGGCAAAGACCCTTAGGCAATAAATAGCACAGATGAGATTTGTGTCAAAGACCTCTGATTTGATATTCTTTCCGTTATATGTTCTAAGGCATTTCCTGTCTTTGAATGTTATATTCTAATATTCTATAGCCTAAAGTCTCTTCCAGCTCCAATATTCATAGGAAGGAACTACTAGTCCATGGACATAGTCCAACCCTCTCATTTTACATATCAGAAAGCTGAGGCTCAGGGAAATTAAAAGACTTGCCTAAGGTCACTCAAGTAGTATCACAATTGGAATTTGAACCTAGATACTCTAGCTCTGGTATTTTGTGTTCTAAAGCCCCTTCTAGCTATATATCATGTATTTTGTGCTCTAACATTCTCTGTTCTGAAGTCCTTTCCAACTCTAATATTTTACACTCTATCTACCAACACTCTAAGGCTCTGTCTCTGACATTCTAGGTTCCAAGGCTCCATTGAATTCTAGGTTCTAAGTTCTCATGGTCAATGTTAGAAAATCCTTTCTAGTTATAACATTAGGCCATGATTAGACTCCATGTATTTTCTAATAGATTTTCATTTAGTAGACTGTTCCAATATTTTTTCAGGAAGAGCATGGAGGCAGCAGTCCCCCATAACCTTCTTCCTTCCTTTTTTCTCCCCTTTGGAAGGTCATTAGGGCCTTTCACCCTTTTTCTGAGTTTTCAGGAAGTGAAAGTAAAAATCACCAAAAATTAGCAGATTTCAACAGCCACTTCCAGGATCACCATAAAAGAAATGTCATTAGGTCCCATTGAAACTTGGATGCATAATCACTCACCTTTTGGGTCTCCATTGTAATTTTCATTTGTGTGTTTTAGGAAGGATTGAAGAATGTTCCCTATATTAGGACACTCAGAGGTAGGAGGAGAGATAAACAGTGTCACTGAGGCCACTTAGTGCAGTCTCTTCATTTTATAGATGAAGAAACTGAGGCCCATAAAGTTGAAGTGTCTTGCTCAGAGATAGAGAATAAGGAGTAGAACTGAGATTTGAACCTGTGTCTTTGACTATAAATTCAGTACTCTTTCCATTACTCCAGGTCCTTTTCTTAAATTTTATGTACAAGTCATCAACTTTGGAGCATGTTGACTTTACGACTTTAGCAACGGGATCATCTTTTCCTTCATGTACAAATCCTTGGTCTTATCCTGTACACCTCCCTCTTCCTCACCTCTGGCATCCAATACATATGGTTGGTGTCTCTATGTTATCAATTGCGATCATCTTTCCCTTTCAGAAACCTAGTACAAGTTCATATTATGTTCCACTTAGATCATAGTAATAGCTTTCTAACCTTTAATTGTTTCCTCTGAAGAACACACTGCCCTCTATCAGGCACTCTGACTGAAGGAGATGTGTGTGAGTGTTGCAGTCCCAAACAGACTTTCCAACAACCAGGAAACCTCCTTTGGAGCTTCCTTTGGATGTGTATGCCATTGTCCAACTTAGTCGTTATCTGAGGAATAGGTATGCTCGCCTCCTGTTCTCTTCTCGTCTCTTCTCTTCTCTTCTCTTCTCTTCTCTTCTCTTCTCTTCTCTTCTCTTCTCTTCTCTTCTCTTCTCTTCTCTTCTCTCCCCTCCCCTTCCCTCCTCACTTCCTCTCCTCTCCTCTCCCTTCCCTTCCCTTCTCTCTCCTTTTTCTCTTTCTCTCTCTCTGTTCTCTCAGTATTTTTCTTCTATCTCTATCATCTATCTATCTATCTATCTATCTATCTATCTATCTGTCTGTCTGTCTATCTCTCTATTTGTCTGTCTTCCTGTCTGTCTACCAGAAACCCATTTCTTTAGAAAATTGCATCCCTGCACTTTAAAACAGGGAAATTCATATGTAGGAACTACCAAACTTTGAACTGTACTTACAAGGAATCCCTATAAGCTGTCATTAGTCAAAATCCCCCCTCTGCATTATGATTGTACTACTGAGCTCTAAGAAATGATGAGGGAGGTAGTTTCAGAAAAAGACGGCAAGACCCATATGGACTGATGCAAAGTGAGGTGAGAAGAACTGGGAGATCATTGTGCACAGTAACAGGAATGTTGTAATGATGATCAATTATGAAAGACTTGGCTACTCTGATCAATACAATGATCCAAGACAATTCCAAAGAACTCACAATGAAAAAATGCTATTCAGCATTGAACTCTGAGTGCATATTGAAGTATGCTTTCCCTATTTTATTTTTCTTGCCTTTAAAAAAATATGGCTAATATGGAAATCTGTTATACATGATTTCACATAAAAAGATATATAAAATACTTTGCCAACCTTTGAGTTTTATGTAAATGCTAACTGTCATTTTATTTTAAAAAATCCTCCTGTTCTTCTCTGGTGTTGGGTTTCGTGAATATAGCCCAAGGATCATCCTTTCACACTTGATGGACATGCTCCTATCTCCCTCTGCTTTGGACTTCTGTAGGAATTCCCAGGTGCTGCCATTGCTAAGGTCCCAAGAGCTGTCCCAGGTGCTATCATTGCTGAAGTCCCAGGTGTTGTCTCAGGTGCTGCCATTACTGAGGTCCAACTACTCTCATCTCAGCCCTCCTGGACAGCATTTGCATTGAGTCAATGCCTACTGATCTTAGAATGTATGAAAAATCTTTCTCTTCGCTGAAGAAGATGTAAGGAAAATGAAAAGAGAGAGAGTCCTGAACTGACTTGTCCATTCACCTTTACCTTGTATCTCTCTTGCATTGCCTCCTCCATCAGAATGTGAGCTCCTAGAGGGCAAGAACTTTTATCTTTTTTGTTTTGCTTTTCTTTGAATTCCCAGTTTTTAGCACAAGGCCTGTCACATAGCACATACTTAATAAGTATTTGTTGACTGACAGAGAACAGCGGATCCTCTAACTAGTGTCTGCCTTCCTGAGACTCAGCCAACAAATCATCTTGGAATTTTCTGTAGACTCTTAGCAAGGTGCTGCTGAGTATGCCCACATGCCATTGGAATGTACCCTTTATATGCTTCTAGACAAAGGTCTATACCCTATATATACATCATATTATCTGAGGGAGCTATCACCTTGATCAGAAATACCTCCCCATCTGAGGAGGTAGCCAGGCAGCACAGCAGATAGAGCACCAAAGATATCAGTTCAAATTCAGTTTCAGATTATTGCAAACTCTACACCCCTGATTAAATCCCCACACCTCTGTTTGCTTCAGTTTGCTTATCTGTAGAATGAAATGAGCAATGCAACCCATGCCCCAGAGTTGTTTTAAGGATCAAATGAGATAATAATTGCTAAGTACTATGTACAGTGCCTGGTACAAAGTAAGGGCTTGATAAATGTTTATTCCCTTTCCCCATCAAGTAATCCCCTCTGCTCACCTCCACATACATGGAGACATTCACAAGGCATTGTTGAAGGATCTATGGATCCTAAGTCTGGTGAACATGAGACTTAAGGATGGCATGCTAATTATCTTCAAGAACACAAAGTAGTAATGAGTAAAGGTGGGTGGCGCCTTCAATCCAGAGCCACAATTCAAACCAATGGTGGCATTTGCACTTTGCTCTTTTCTCGTCTTCTAATTAATCTTGGGTTTAATTCCCAATGAGTTATTACATCTCATCCTGCTGAGTCTGAAAATCATTGTCTGTGGAAGATAAAATACAAGCAAAATATAAATTCAGCTGTTCCACCTCCACTCCCATCTGCCATCATCCACAGAAGGGTGGATGCAGAGCAGAAGGGTGTCTGTCCTCTGGTCCTCCTCTTTCTTCAGTATCTAGAAATGCTCCTTTTGGTAATCTCAGGCACATGTAAGATATGCACAGAGAAGATGGAAGATAACCTTGGGGGAGGGGTTCTAGAAGACGAGTTTGGTTGGCCCCATGTCTGCTATGGAGGTGGTGCTGCAGAGTGCACAGAAGCATCCAAAGGAAGAGCCCCCTAGTGTCAGGGTTGCCCATTTTTCCTCCAGGCAGGTCTGACATTAAGTAGAAGCTGTGCCCCACCCATCTAGTTATTATGGCCGCATGTCTGGTGACCTCAGGTTGCTGAGGTCATCCAATGTAGCCTAGATCAATACTGTAGTATGCTCATCTGGCCAGGCCCCAGGCTCTAATGGACACAGCCCTGCAGCTGTAGGGCCCTGCCCTCCTTATCCTTGTGCCCTGCCCAGACTCAGGGGCGAGGGAACTGACTCAGGACAGGGTTGTCTCATCCTCTGCTGAGTCCCAAACCTACCTCAGTCTTTGCTACTCCACGTGAGGATTAGGGGGTCAAGAACACTTAGGGGCTGGGCTCAAGTTAGCAAAGCTGGGCTCATGTTAGTAAAGCCACTGACAGAGGCTTGCTGGATCAGAGCAGTGTGAGCCCCTGCCTCAGTCAGTGGAAAAGGCAGTGAATGAAGAAAATGAGAGGAAAGAAGCAAGAGAGAGGTAGCCTGTACTGCAAGTTCAGATTACTGGATAGAGTGTATTTTTATCTTTGCATTTGTATCTGTGCCTTGAACCGTGCAAGGCATATAGTAGGTGCCCAATAAATGCTGATTGCGAGCATAGCCCCAAAGAAGAGAAATGAGAAGCTACCTCTCCGTATTCCTTTATGGAGGGAGTGGAGCAGTCCAACTATATCATTATGTTTTTCTCAATGAATTAATTAGTTTTGCTGATTTTTAAAAGTCTTCATTTTTCTTTTAAAAGCAATTATTGGAGTAGGGCTCTGGGATGGAGGAGAAGAAGAGATATGGAAGAAATTTAGGGAATGTAAAAACTAAAGATATTTCCAAAACTATTTTCTAAAAATAAATACTACTTCGTTGAGGTAGAGCACCACAAGAATCGGGAAGATGCTGGTGCAAATTCCACCTCTGATATTTACTAACAGTGAGGTCATAGGCACATTGCCTAACCCCTGAACTTCAATTTCTCTGTCTATAAAATGAGGACCAAAGACTTTGCACTTAGCGGTGATGGAAGTGACCTCAGATTCAGGAAGATCTGGCCTCCATTTCTGACGCTGGCACACATTGGCTGCTGAACCCTACGTAAATCACACAGTGGCTCAGTACTCCCAGACAGTGCTCAGAGATGACATATCACAGTTGCCAATTCAATTGGTAGAAGAAGTTTCCTCATGGTAGGCATCAGAAACCAGGGAAAGCATAGGCTTAGTCAAAAAGAAGGGAAAAAAAGGGAACAGTGAAACAATAGCTAATAATAGTTAGAATTTGTATAGTGTTTTAAGGTTTGCAAATATCTCATTTAATCCTCATAGCAATCTTAGAATTTAGGTGTTTTGATTATCCTCATTTTACAGTTGAGGAAACTGAGACAAACAAAGATGAAGTGACTTGTTTAGGGTCACACAGCTAGTAAGAGTCTCAGGTTGGATTTGAACTCTGGTTCTCCTAACTCTAAGGTCTAGTGTTCTATACATTGTCTCCCAAAGTTGTTTTAAGTATCAAATGAGATGATACTTGTAAAACAGTTTGCAAAGCTTAAGGTGATCTATAATATAAGCTATCCTGGCTTTATGGCCTGTATGCTGGCTAAACGTATCCCTGGATTTTATACTGCGTTTGGCCATGGAAAAACCTCCTCACCTTTCTCAGAATAATTTCCTCAATTGAAAACTACATATAGACTAAGCCAATGTGGGTGATTCCTTCTGCCAGTGCCAATTAGCACCTTCTCTGCAATTTACGCTCTTGGAGAGTTACCTGGGACACCAAGAGGCTGAGAGACTCGGTCAGAGACAGATATTCACAAGGTAAAGGCAACACTTGAACTTGCTGCCTCTCTGACCGGCTAACTATCCACTTCACTGCCAATATAATGGAGAAAATATTACTGGTACCATGTACCTCATTGAATTTTTTTTTGATAGTTCCTTTTTAAATTTTATAGCAATGTGAATTACCATTATTATTAGGCTAGGAGAAACAATTGTCTGTTACTATAGAACAAGGGTTATGAAGGACTGTATTTAGAGCTGAAAGGGAACTCAGAGCTCATCGCATTCAATTCTCTCATTTTGCAGGGAAAGAAACTGAGACTAGGTGAGGGTATGTGACTATACCCATAGTCACTCAGCTTATGTTTCAGAGGCTAGATGTGAACCTAGGTCTTTCTGACCCAAGTCAGGCATGCCATCCACAACATCTTTCTACTCCTTCTCCCATGGGGAGTGGAGCACAAAGAAGGCACTTAACATTAGTCTTAGAGAGAGAATTGCCTCTAGTATTATTGGAACTTGGTCAAGATGGCACCATGTTGGAAAACAGTCAAGATGGTGTCATGTTGGAAAGTAGTCAGATGGCAGGCTTCCATGATGGCAGGTCTTTCTGGTCCTCTGGGGAGGACTGTCTTGTATCTGGACAAGGTGGGGGTCTTTAAAGCTTGCAAGGTCTAGTCTTATCCCTAGTAGGAAAATAAATTGCCCAGGAAGTCAGATATTCATGGTGGTGGCAAGGTCACAGGGCACTTGGATACCATGGAGAGAAAGTATTACAATGCTAGTTTTAATTTAAGTGAGACCTCATTCAGCAAAGAGCAGCCTTTTAGAATTCACAATGTAATAAAAATTGAATATAGGAGATTAAAAAGGAAAGTTATTGGAAAGAAAGAAACATCAGTGACTCTAGCTAGCCCTTACGGAGGTGCCCCCATGATGTCTAAGCAGTAAGCAGCTTCCCAGAGGACCACTGAGATGGAAAATGAACGGAAAGGAGTCTTTTACAAGCAGACATTTACACACACACACACACACACACACACACACACACACACACACACACATGCACATACACACACACCCCTACTTGCAGAAAGGGAAAAGACAGTGCGTAAGTGTCTGGACTGTTATATAAAAACTGTCTGTCAGACTGGGAAAAGTAATTAAAATCCATCTCTGACTTGGCCAGCAGGTGAAACACATCTCATTTCTATCCTTCCTTCAGGAGATGGAGTATTTGGAGACAAAGAAGGACAGCATATAGGAGGCAAGTTCAAAAAAGTGAGAGAGAGAGAGAGAAATAGAGGGTTTTTATAAAGATGAAAAACAGCATCAGGCTGGGGCAGTGATATATTACCAGGCTGGCTGTAACCTAATTGATGACTAATGTTGTAATGCATTTGAAGCTCCACTGATCTATGATCTGTCTCAACGAGAGTGAAGGGACGTTGCAAGGAGAAAGATTCTATTTTAACCTGACGGAACCTTATGCACACACACACACACACACACACACACACACACACACATACACACACGTCCACTTACTTTGTAAGACAGATGGCCAGGTGATGACCTCCTAATGTACATCATGGTCTTACAATGTAGAATCAAATTATAATTAAATAGAACCTAG